>NC_134876.1:26463751-26568751 GCF_041734735.1 Babylonia areolata | reverse complement strand
AAAAAAAATCAAAAAAAAAATCGTGAAAATGTGTTCTGTATTTGTTATTATAAAGCTTCGGGTTAAAAAAAAAAGAAAAAAGTCCTAACTAGATTCGAACCCCGCGTGTTCGGGTTAAAAGAAACTGTCTTACCCATTACACAATCGTGTCTCCTTAACTGACGATCTAAAATGTAATATCTGAACATACTTTTTTAAAGGGCGATAAATCAATTGCGGTATTCGCCGCAGTGAGAACACTGTTTAAATCATATTATTCTGGTGTATCTTGGGCATTCAAAAAATCTTTAAGGGCAATAAAAAAAATTCTTTTTAAGTCCGCGGTAAAGGAGACGTGGCTATCGCAGCAACCACACTGCAACATTTAACCGTTTTCTCTTGATCTAGATAGATGTACAAGTTTAGATACACCCCCCGGGAATGTAGTCGATTCAATTTCTCTTTTAAGTTCATTCTAGTTTTATAGTTTTAAAGTTGATATGAAAATTTAGTATTTTGTTAAACTAATAACATGTAGAGCCAAGAACAAGTACTTCTAAACGTAGTAAGAAGTGAAAAGGACTTCATTTTGAGAAAAGTCAAGACTGGAAATTTTTTCGTTTCATCGTGATCAATTCAAGGGTATTAACTCGCATGGTTGACAATTTTTAACTGTGAATTCCGACTGATTCTGTGGATATTTTTATGGCAGTTTGGGGTATAATTCAGTAAGTGATGAGGCGTTCACAAATCTTTCTCTGAATAAATATTTAACGGTCTCCTTCTCCACCAACTTTCCATCACATGTTATCGTGTATTGTCCATTGAATATAGGATTGAACGGGCAGATCAACAACATGAAACAAAATGGCGTCGTTCGCGTTCGCGAAGAATATGAGCACACGCTTTGAATGTGTATAAATCTGTGTACGCAATTGATTTTTGCCCATGACCTTCAGGGCTCAGCCAATAGATCTGTAAAGTCCACTCGTTGATTTTAGTATTTTCCGAAAAAGACCACTTGGGCGAATGAACATAGTGAAAGCCCTGTACACAGAGTAGAACACACAAGCTTTTTATGTATTGATTATAATTTCAAAATGTAATGTTTAAGATGAGAAAGATCAGTTTAAAGCAAATTAAGTCCCCTAGCATTAATTACAGATTAATTTCCCTTTTTAACTATCTGCACCAAAACGTTTGCAAAATAAATAAAACTTCCATGCTTAGCAAAAGAAGTTCCTGTTTGAACAAAAAATGATAATAATGACTGCTCTTGTTTTTATGTCAGAATATCAGATCAAAGTGCCAAGTTTACAGAATACAAAAAATATAATATAACAGTAAATGCAGTTTGCATATAATTTGGCTTCTTTAAAAAAAAAAAAAATTGTGCCCATCCCAGAGGTGCAATATTGTTTTAAACAAGATGACTGGAAAGTACTGAATTTTTCCTATTTTTATGCCTAATTTGGTGTCAACTGACAAAGTATTTGCAGAGAAAATGTCAATGTTAAAGTTTACCATGGACACAGACACACACACAGACAACCGAATACCGGGTTAAAACATAGACTCACTTTGTTTACGCAAGTGAGTCAAAAATGATAAATCGGTTCCCGTCTGATTCAGATTTCGCTTTTTTGTGTTTAACTTGAATGAATTTATTCGTGTTTTTTTGTTTTTTTTTACCCGTTCATTTGACTGCTGCTATTGCTGCTGTTACTGCTGCAACCACTACAACAACTACAACCACTACTATTTCTTCTACAATAACTGACCATCATCCTTGTCATAAATACTATCTTCAGAGAACTTGACACCACTGACAGAACAGTCAATAGAAACAAGTAAAACCAACACAGTTTGGCAAACTTATCTTGTGGTCGCGGCGTGTCTACAGCTCGTTATGCAATGCTGACAGACATAAAAATAACCAGTTCACAAACCTGTCCACGGTACGGGATTTAATTATTGAAAGAGATCAAATCAGATTATACCGACACCTCTAAGACTGAACGTTTGACCAATCTAAGAACAATCAACAGTCAAAACGTTTCAGTTTCAGTTTCAATGAGGTGTCAGAGCGTGCGGAATGATCCATAGCTGCTGTTGAGGGGGAAAACTTGAGTAGACGCTTAACCTTTGCATAATCCAACACGCTGATGATGCCTTGATCGTAAAAAAAGGGATCTGCCAAGACCGGTAGACTTGCAAGCATAAAGGCTGCTACAGGGCCCTCCCTAAAACACGCCACCCCTCCTCCCCCAGCCAACGCTGAACTTTGTTCAGTTTAACCCCCCCAGGCTCCCCCCTCCCCTATTCACCCTTTATAGCTCCAATATAATATACAACTGCAAGTTTGTCCTTGCTAAAATGATCTGAATCCTTTACAAATTTCTGAGACAATTTCATCAAGCTGAACGCACACACACATACACATGCGCGCGCGCGCGCGAAGAATTATTGTCCTGCCCCCCAAAAGCTGCAAGAGTTGCACTTTTTCTTCTTCCATAACAATATAGTTTGTTTTCAAGGTGTCAAAGCGTGCGGACGGATCCTTATACGCTGTACCACACCTACGTAAATAAAAGAGCGAGTGCTGCCGTGACATTAACATCCTCAACATAATTATGATGAAATAGAATAAATATATTAAACAAAGATGTCATATTTCAAGAAAAGACCAACCAAAGAAAACACACACACACACACACACACACACACACACACGTGCTCTCTCCTGAACTAAGATTTTATGCTTTGATAAACACAACTGTCAAGAACAGTTGTTGAAGTCTTTTATTAATGTGCCTGTGCCATGAACCGGACTCCTGCCAATATTGTGTTCACCGTCCCACAAATCCATCCCCCGTTCTACTGACGCTGACCTTCTCTCCAGCTTGTTTACATCGCTCACTGGTTGGCCTTGACTTTGATTGGGTCTAGCCTTGTGCTTGGTCCATAATGCAAATCTGGGTTGCATGCATAAAATTTTAGGCGCCAACATTTAAGGATAATGTTTGTTACTAATGTGTCTAATATGATACATCGCCCAGGAAAAATAAATGCAATCAAATAAATGCTCGAGCTTTCTTTCTTTAGGGTAAAAGAATCAAACATACGGACTCCGGTGGGACCCAAAACCGCTCTGAGATGTATAATCTTCACTGCGCATGCGCATTGCAAGACACCCATGCCTCTCGTCCGTAGAGAATCTGGATGTAAACAATCATTGTTTGCAGTTGGAAGAGCGTGTCATCTTGTGCATTGTTTCCTGTCAACGACGGAGCGGCAGCGAACGTCGATGACTGACTATTGCAGAGAGAGGGCGAAAGCTAGGTGAGGCGATCTACAATGCAAAACTAATGCTGTCGAAGTTTTCTTCATCTCTGAGCTCACGACCACGCGGGTCTCATGCTGCTTTTGCATCGTGCACGCTTTGCAACTCGGTAACTTTTTCGTTCTATCACGAATAAATAAACAAGCAACACAAGTGCATCAGACGAAGCTGACAAGTCTCTTTGCAAACTTTAACACAATATTCCAGAGAATCGCGCTGGAGGTCTGAATTATGCATCGATAACATTGGTGATAATTGTTGATAATTTGCAAACCTCACCTCTCTGCATCTGTGGGCAGTCAATCATCAGAGCTCTGCAGGGTCATGATTCAGTACAAGTGTACCATCGTGAATCACGATACATGCACACAACTTTTCCAGTGAACTGGAAGGAATGCGTTTGCTTGTGTTGAATACGCACGCTGCTGAATTTGCAAACTTGTTAAATTAATCACCACATTCGATGCTATCTTAAAGTAAAAGTAGAGAATGATTAATTGTTGTTGTTTTTTCTAGCATGTGTACCCATGCATTATTAGCATTTTACAAATGTTGCATGTATTTTGAAGGTTTTGCATGGAAACCAGATTCCTATTTGATCCCCTTCCCTTCCCTTCCACCCTCCCCCAATACCTTCCTTCCCGAAACCCACCTCCCCTCCCCGCAACCCCCCCCTCCCACTTGCCCCTCTCCTCCTCGCCCCTCTCCTCCTCCGCCCCCCCACCCGACAATCCCCCCAAGCCTCTCCATGCCGCGTCCATGCATGCCTTTCTCACTCTGTCCACTATCTTTCAGAAAAGAAGGAAACGGTGAATAAGAAATGAAATGCAGAAATTTGATATTGATCCTGATTGAGTTCAGATTAGAGTTAGATATGCAAACTGAAACAATCTGCAGACTCTGTCACAATTAAATGTTTGTTGGTTGGTTTCTTCGTTATTTTTCTTCTGCATTTTGTTTGGCCTGGCAAGTGGCATATCACATGAAAAATGACATTTTGGAGCAGTTGCCCTTTGGTGGGGTATGAGATCACATATGAATACAATGAACTCAATGCTGATTTTCTGACTAATTTGATCAATTTGAATGAGTATTAAAGTGGGGGCATACCATGTCTCTGTGAGCATTCATGAAGGCACATACCCGAATGAAACATGCACATTTTTGCATACACATGAACACGTACAATGATACATAGATGATAGACACAGACATAGTGACACACAGTGATATACACGCATGCATGCGTGTGCGCACGCTAACACACACACACACACACACACACACATTTTGTGCTATCAAAGAAAGAAGACAGAGAGAAAGAGAGCTGAGAATTAAGTAAAGCCAACTGTTACTTTTCAGTTCTGTGTTGGGGAAAAAATAATGACTGTTGCTGTGAAAACCAATAATTTTCAGTGTTAATCAGTGCAGGTGATTTCAGTGGCAAAGAAATGTCCTCAGAGGTCACAAAAGATCAAGTGTCACCCTCACATGAAAGAGGACTATGCTTGAATCAGATTAATTAAAAAAATGTTTTGATATAAATTTTGAAAAGGTCCTGTGTAAACCCAGTAGTATAACCACGACAGTCTATTTCACAGCACTGGCAGCTTTCATTGTAAAGCTAAACCCACTACTTCATTTTCAGTTTCATTTTTCAGGAGGTGTCAAAGCTTGTGGACTGATCCATATATACATAGTATCACATCTGCTGTTTAAAAAAAAAAAAAAAAAAGGAAAAAAGAAACCAACCAGACCTTTGTATAAACCCAACAAAGTTCTCATACAGCATCAATAAAAAGACTAGTTGTGGAGGGTTTTTTTTTTTAATGTGTTGCTGACTTTTACTATGCTTTTTCTCAGTTAGTGGCCTTCATGATCTGAGTGTTTACTGTTAATGTGAGGATTGTGGATTGCTGCCATGACCGGCGCTGTGCATGTTCATGGGTTGGACTTGTCAGTTATTGTTTGCGCTGCAAATTGTTGAGTGCTTGGTTTGCTGTTGTGGCAAGCTGTTTTCTCCCTGAAGGCTTCACATTTCCTGCTGTTCTGTTTTGATCAAATGGTTTCTGGGAAGGATTCCACTTTCAGGGATGGCAGATTAAAATATCTCTGCCTTGTTGATTGTATTATATTGATATTCTTTTGCATCAGTTATGATTTCATAATTAAAGATGAATTGGATATCTTGATGTTGTGTTGAGTGACAAAGCTTAACAATAAAGTAGACTTCATTGCTGTTGCTGGAAAGCGGTTAAACATTGCCTCATTTCCATAAATTCTGTGCCATCTCATTATCATTGTTGTTTGTGACTGCACCCATAGCATAATGATAATCATCTACAAATCCAAACTCCTCCTGTCTATCAGTCTATATATTTATCTATCTGTCTATCTGTCTACAGATTATAAATATAGATATGCAATATGTATGTATACACCTATGAATTACATGTATTGTTATACGCACACACACACGCACACACACATTATTTTTTCCCCGTCTTGTGACCTGCATGGTTTCATTTGCATCACATAACACCCTCTTCCTGAATCCCCCAATTCACCGCCACGCCCAGGCAGTTGTCCCAGTGAGGTCAGTCCACACAGATACTGATGTCGGGCTGTGAATAGATCTTGTTGATACTGCTTTTGCACTTTGTATAGGCAGGGCTGTCGGCACCTAGTTCACACACACACACACACACACACACACACACACACATACACACACACACACAAAACACACACCCTCCCACCCCCCCACCCCACCCCGCACACACTCACTCTCTCTGTGTGACATACGTACATTCACACGCAGACACATACACGGACACAGACACATGTGCGTCCTCACATGCGCATGTATATGCACACGCACATGCGTGCGCGTGCGCGCGCGCACACACACACACACACACACACACACACACAAGCCATATCAGAGTATGAGCCTGCTAAAATGTGGTCATGTCTTTTGTTTTTATTCATAAATCTGTTCTTTTGTCACTGAATATGATACATGGTAGTGTGGACTCCCCCACTCTCAGCAAAAACAAAGAATAAGTAACAAGCATTCTTTTTGATTGACAGGTGGGTCCTGATACTTTCATTAAAAAAAAAAAAATCAATGCTAATTGATTTTCTTTTTTCAAATGATTTAAAATATACACATCTTTGTATAGAACACTAGCATTGTTTTGGAGACTCATTTGAATGAGCTGATGGGCCTGGCCACCAGTATAAACTTGCTACTGACACAGGGCAGTGGTAGTCAGTGTGGGTGATAAGCTTCCTGGGTTTTTCCTCTTTCTTCCCTTTTTCCCTCATTGCAGTTTATTACCCCATCCTTCCTCCAATACCCCTCCCCCCACCCCCCCACAGTGTGCTTCTGTCAGAATAGGCTTTTGTTTCCTTTGTCAGTAGTTTTGTGTAACTGTAGCTCTCCCCTTCTCTCCCCCCCACACACCTCCCCTCTTTCTCTCTCTGTCAGTAAATCTTTCTCAGGATAGAAGTTATATACAGTGGAGAACTTTCATTGTATACTACATGCTACCATAGTATCTGTTCTTTTTTTTTTTTTTTTTGATTGTGTCATGCATTCTGTAAGAGTAGTATGTTAGTGTCATGCATGCACACAAAAACATCACAGCACTGGACAACACTTATCATCCACATGTGTGTGTGTGTGTGTGTGTGTGTGTGTATACACATCACTATTCTTAACTGATGCACATATCACATCACAATGCTTGACACCAGTATCACAGTATGTAAAAACCAGTCATGCTTCCTCCCACACACCCACAAGGATGAGATAGGGATGCTGACAGCTATCAGCCTCCAGTCTTTGTGATGACTAACCTCACCACCAGCCTCCAGTCTTCATGAGGACTACCTCACCACCTCACTCACACTGATGAGATTGGGACACTGACAGCTGTCAGCCTCCAGTCTTCATGATGACTATCTCACCACCACTCACACTGTGAGTGTGAGCGAGCTTTCGTCGGCAAAACAGATATTATGAACATTATTCCCAATAGATATTGTTTCCAATAGATATATATGATTATTTTCAGCAGGTATGATTATTCCCAATAGAATTATTCCCACCAGATAATCAAAATGGAATTTACTCCTGCATTGGGGGTACAAGGTACAATATTTGTGCCCAGTCTGTTATGGCCTGGGGTTGAAGAGCCAGCAGAGTTATTGTATTGTTGTGCCTTTCTAGCCAGTTACGCAGTCAGCACAACAGCCAGCATGCTGTCTCCAACCAGTAATTTACTGAGTCAGGTACATTGCACACACTTTTTTTGTCATTGTGTTCCTTTGCCTCTTGGCTGCATCGTGGATGGGTACGTACGTGACTGCACGCACACAAGCACATCTGTGTGCACGTGCGTGCATACACACACATGTACACACAAACACACACTTGCAGTCACACACACATACACTCTAATTATCACAAACATTCACACACACATGGGCTCACACATTGTGGCACACCCACACCCACACATGCACAGACACTCGTGCGCGCGCACACACACACACACACACACATGCATGCACACACTCACACACACACGCGCACACTCACACACACACACACACACACACGCACGCACACACATACACACTCACACACACACACACACACACATACACACACTTGGCACTGAAGCACATGCTGCACTTGCACACAGGTGCCAGGACACATAATGTATTTCAACAGCCTCACTAGTACACACAAAAAGACACTGTCTCCTTCTCTCTGTCTCCCTCTCTTCCTCTTTAAAGCTTTCACACACACACACACACACACAAACGCACACACCTCTATGAACATTTCACATGTCTGGGAGAGATGATTAGGGGTAGGCTCTGTGTGTGTGTGTGTGTGTGTTTGAGAGAGAGATAGATCTGAGATAGATGTGAGTGGAAGGAGGTCAAAGCTTCTGAAGTGGAACTCATAACAGTGGATTTTGCATAACCCAGCAGTAAATTTTTGCATAACCAAACAGAAGATGTAGTAGATTTTGCATAACTGAACAGTAGACTTTACACTACATAACAATGGACTTTGCATAACCTAACCATATATGTTGGATAACCCAACAGTAGATTTTGCATAACCTTTATTTGGTGTCATATACTGTACCATGTCAAACTGATGCAAACTAGGCCTATTGGTTTGCTCTGCTTGGCCAAATTTCGCGCGGCTAACAGTGATTTGATTTTTTCCCCAGCTGCTGTCGCCCTAAAGGCAGTGAAGAATGTCATGCAGAACTTGGACTTGCCTCAGGTTGCCAGTGGATGAGTCATTGTACTGGGGAGGGGTTGTGTAGGGGTTAGCATGGGAGATAGGGAAGGCAGAACAGGCCAGGGAGGAGCAACCAGATTGAAAATGATAGCATATTGGGGACAGTTAAAACTGAAAAATAAGAGATGGGGGGTGAGGGGGTGGAGGGTCAGGGGAGAGGAAGAGATGGGGGTGGGTGGTGGTGGTTGGTGGGGGGGGGGTGGAGGTGCAGGGGAGAGGATGAAGGAGTGATGGGGATGAGGAAGGATACTTGCTAAATGTTGCTGTTCTTTGATGATCATTTTTAAGCCAGTAACAGAAGAGAAGAGAGGAATTTCCTAGGATGTTGTCATCTGATCAGGTGATATCACTTCTTTTGTTTGTTTGCAGACTGTCAGCAAAATGGGTTAATGGGTGTGGACATCAGTCATCCATAGGAATGATAGTAATATAATTGTTCCACATAGCTGGAGAGGAAATAAACATGTATATAGTGATTAACTGTTACAAATCCATCTCTTTACACAGTCAGTCATGCTTCATAACTGCAGGTTAAGGAGGTGAAAAGTGTGACTCAACCATTGCTGTAAGGCGAGGTGGATGAGGTGATTTTGCTGTCTTGTTCTGCATCAGCAGCTTTTTCCCCAGTTCCCTGCCTCTTCCAAGTCTGGTGATTGTTCAGTTCACAGTTGTCTTCTGCATGCCCAGAGAAAATAATGAAATCTGGGATGCTGGATTGTGGAATGTGATTGTTCCATTGTTGCAATAATGTAAGCTCGCATGTGCACGTGTGTGTGTGTGTGTGTGTGTGTGCGTGTGCGCGCGCACAGGTTGTTTGCTGTTTTTGTAATTGTGGTGGTTTTTGTGTGTGTGTGGGAGTTGGGGTGCATTTGTGGATGTGTGTGTGTGATTGTGTGTGTGTCTGGTGTGTGTGTGTGTGTGTATGTGTGTTGGACTGAAGCCAGGTTTGTGTTGTTTGCCAACAGACACAGGTCTACAGGCACAAGTTCTCGATTCCCAGCAACAAAAAACATAGGTAACCAAACCCAGATGGGGGCAGATCTGATGAACTGTTGCTGGGTACAATGACTGACACTAGTGACAGGCTGGCTTCACCTCATGGCAGTGTGTGTGTGTGTGTGACATTGTGACACACTTCTTCAGGCCTCAGAGCTGCCAGCTTGTTTACCCCAGTAGTGGTGAAGAAATTGGGGCAGTGCTGTTGGTGAATTGCAGCCATTGTGCTTCCTTCTCTGTCTGACAGTCCCACAGACACAGTACTATAAGTAATGTGGGTGTTTTGTTTTATACATGTGCTGTTGGCTTTGTGGTATTTTTTGTTCTGCTGGAAGTGCAGTTGATATTGGTCTGCATAGCCTTGTTTGGTTGTGGTGCTGTTTTAAACTGGTGCATGTATATGGGTTCTCATGACGCCACCATACTTCTTGTAGCTGGCTGCTTGCTGAATTCTATTCTTTTTTTTCTCACTTTTTTTCTGACGTCCTTTCATTTAAATTCACTTTTAAGTTCTGAAATAAAATTCTACTGTTTTACTGTCTTTGTTCAGTGTGGTTTTACTGGTTGTACTGCTTTTGTTCAGTGTGGTTTTACTGTCTTTGTTCAGTGGAAATTTACTAGTTGTGCTTTGTTCAGTGTGGTGTGTTCATTGTGGTTTTACTGGTTGCACTTTGTTCAGTGTGGTTTTACTGGTTGTAATTTAGAATAGAATAGAAAGTGTCTGTATTACCAAGTGTACCGGGGTCACAAGGAATATTGGGGGGGATAGTACATAACAAAGTACGAACATAAATATAACATCATACACAAACACAGATACAGTAGAAATTAGGATACATGCAAGTGCATATCAATTTAAAAACTAGTGCATACTCACACATGCACACACTGCACACACACACACACACACACACACGCATGCATGCACGCGCACATACACACACACACAAACACAAACACGCTCTCTCTCTCTCTCTTTCTCACACACACACACACACACACATTTGAACAGAAGCCGTATATTACATGTGGATGGGGCTGATGACTAGATCTTCAGGTAGATGGTTGTTGGTTGCACAGTTCTACTTATCATACTGGATTTGTTCGAGAGACAGGGCATTGACTGCTTTGGGGAAAAAGCTGTTGGTGAAGCGATTGGTTTTCGTCCTTATACTTCTGTACTGTCGACCAGAGGGGAGCATCTCGAAAATCCCAAAACTGGATATGATTTATCCTGGCTGATTGATTTTGCTTTTTTGAGTAGCTACTTATGATATATGTCTTCTAGAGAAGGTAGATCAGCCCTGGTAATCTTGGTTGCAGTTTTTACGATTTGTTCAGCGTGGTTGTACCGTCATTGTTCAGTGTGATTGTACTGGGTGTACTTTGCTCAGTGTGGTTGTACTGTCATTGTACAGTGTGATTGTACTGGGTGTACTTTGCTCAGTGTGGTTGTACTGTCATTGTACAGTGTGATTGTACTGGGTGTACTTTGCTCAGTGTGGTTGTACTGTCATTGTACAGTGTGATTGTACTGGTTGTACTTTGCTCAGTATGGTTGTACTGTCATTGTACAGTGTGATTGTACTGGGTGTACTTTGCTCAGTGTGGTTGTACTGTCATTGTACAGTGTGATTGTACTGGTTGTACTTTGCTCAGTATGGTTGTACTGTCATTGTTCAGTGTGATTGTACTGGGTGTACTTTGCTCAGTGTGGTTGTACTGTCATTGTTCAGTGTGATTGTACTGGGTGTACTTTTCTCAGTGTGATTGTACTGTCATTGTTCAGTGTGATTGTAATAGGTGTACTTTGCTCATTGTGGTCATGTCCTGTGTATGTCAGGTGGAGAATGGGCAGACCTCTTCGACTGATTCGCCATCTGGAGCTGATCCCGAACGACCGTAATTAGACCCACGCGGAGACAAACAGGCCAGACACCACTGGAGAAGGAAGCAGCTTTTATCCACACTGACCACCGCAGAGAACTGGACAACAGCAGGAAAGCACAAGGAAGAAAGGAAGGTCAGACCACCAGGCACAATGTCGGACTCGTGCAGCGAAAGTGATGAGGACATCCTCTTGTTCCCCATCACCGACCTGGACTCTGCGCCTGACTCATCCCGTTCCGACAGCCGTGCGACCAGCGGCAATGAAGCGGATGAGGAAAGCACGGCCTCGCGCCCCAAGGCGGCCATGCCTCTGAGGGAGAGGCGCATCAAGCGGGCATACGAGATGGCCAAGCCCATCAGCATCAGCATGAAGCCACTGGTGACCAACCACGCCCAGTCGCCTAGCTCGACCCGCATGCGCTGGCTCAGTGCCATCCACAAGGCCAAGAAAGCCCAGGACCCCTGGGCTGGCTTCCACATCGACTGCTACGAGACAGAGGTCTGCACTCGCCATCAGTACAACGCCCTCAAAAAGACCTGGACGTCTGACGAGGTCCTTGTCAAGATGGAGACAAAGGTGAGAGGACAGAGAGAAATGAGAGAGAGAGGAGAGTGAGATTGAGGGGAGAGAGAGAGAGAATCTTCAGGGGAAGGAGAGGGAGATGTGGGAGATAGAGGTGAGTAGAGAGTGTGATGGAGGGGGTGAAAACGGATGGGGGAGAGAGAGAGAGAGGTGGAAGAGATGGAGGGAGAGTTAGAAGAGGGAGAGAGAGAGAGAGATGGATGAGATAGGTGAGAGGAGAGAGAAGAGAGAGAGATTGCGACAGCATTCAGTTCGGTTTGTGTTCAAAGTTGTGATGGAAAAGTTGACCTTAGTGCATGCATACACCATATGACAGACCAATAAACATACCTTTTATTTTGTTCTTGCATTCTGAGTATCTGTCATAATGATGCATGGGACTTAATTCCCATGAAATATTGTCTGTTCTAATTTTCAAATGTTTGACAGATTATTGAAAATGATATATCGGTGATCAAAGGAATGGCTTGTTCTATTTCTGACTAAATTGTTACAAGAATTTCAAAATTTGATGGAAATATGTATTTTAGTCAGTATAAATTTTTGTTTGCATCATTCAATGAAAGATTCTATAGATGAAAACGTGCAAGTGTGAATTTTACATAGAGTGTTGGGATGTTTGTCACAAAATTTACATTTTGAATCAGTGTTGCAGAAATCATGAGCATGAACTAGTTTAGTTGTGTTAAAATTCATTTGCACTTGCAGACAGTTGTGTTTGATGACTTGTCATATTTGTGCCAGACATTGTGTTTGGGTTTGACATGCTGTGACCATCTCTTTGGGTTTGACATGCTGTAACGTTCTCTTGCTTGTTGCTTGCTCTGTTTCAGCCGTTCACCAATGGAGCCATGCGACAGTGCTACCGGCTGTGAGTACAAAGGTCAATGGTGTGGGTTACTAACAGTAATGATGATGGTGCAAGACCAGATTTCTCAGTTTCACAGCAAACTTCACTGTCCAGTGATGCTTATGATACTACAGATTATTCTGGGCTTGCTTAAAGATTGTATTTCACCTGTCCTTTTTCATCTTCAGTTTGTGTTGTTGCATCAGCTGCCAACCTCTTCAATTTTTCTTCCACTTTTCTTTTAAACATTTTTAGAATGTCAGAAATGATTTTGGAAGTATTACTTGTGTGAAGTTGAGTAAAAATGGAAACAGAAAAGATGACCAAGTTAGGCATGTCTGCAGGATGGTCAGAGGGAAAACAAAAGCAGAATAAAGGGCAGCAGCTTGTGTTGAACTCAGTCAGTCAGTCTCCCAGCTGAACAAAAGGTTTGCATGAATGCAGGACATGGTGCCAGATGTGAACACGTGGTTTACATGTTACATGGTGACGAGTGCCATGCACCAGCTTAGTGTTTCAACACAACATGTGGACAGTTTTGAACACTGTTAACAATCCCTCTGTGATTTTCAGGCAGATTCCACTACAACACTATCAGACCACAGGTAAGAACATTCTACCTTGCAGTGTAAGAAATTGAAAAGAAAAACAACAAAAACACCTCTTTTTTTTTTGAAGGTCTGGGAAGTTATGTATTGGCAGCGTTGTCTTTTTTTTATTGAAAATTCCTTAAATCGACATAGGATAGTAGTTTGCACAGGACAGAAATCGGACTTTCTGCCGGAGTCTGCACTAGTGGGTCACGGTAAAGTATATTAGATAAACGTAATTTTAGGAAAAAAATTTCCTTTCTACATAAATGTTAAAAGCTGGTTCCATTGTGACATGTAACTTGCCCAGTTTACCATCAAATACATTTTGCTCATGAAAATACAGATCAAATCATTTGTGGTATTTTTGGTTCTGGACAAGCTAGCCCACATATTGGAATCTGTTTGTACACAGCTCAAAAGCTGTGTTGTTTAAGCCATACACACACACACACACACACACACACACACACCATCATTCATCCCCACATACATGTACATACACACAAGCACGTACATAAATGCACCCTCTCTCTGTCATTACCCCCCCCCCCATACCCATTCCCTCTCAACACACACATATATATACCCCACACATACATGTATGACATGTCTACAAACACAAGTTACAAGCAGCTGTACAACATGATTTCAGGAAGAACCACATGACGTATATTGTTGATAAAGACAAGTTATCATGGTTTCAGGAAGAAGCACATGATATGTTGATAAAGACAAGTTTTCATGGTTTCAGGAAGAAGCACATGACATGTTGATAAAGACAAGTTTTCATGGTTTCAGGAAGAAGCACATGACATGTTGATAAAGACAAGTTATCATGGTTTCAGGAAGAAGCACATGACATGTTGATAAAGACAAGTTATCATGGTTTCAGGAAGAAGCACATGATATGTTGATAAAGACAAGTTATCATGGTTTCAGGAAGAAGCACATGACATGTTGATAAAGACAAGTTTTCATGGTTTCAGGAAGAAGCACATGACACGTTGATAAAGACAAGTTTTCATGGTTTCAGGAAGAAGCACATGACATGTTGATAAAGACAAGTTATCGTGGTTTCAGGAAGAAGCACATGACATGTTGATAAAGACAAGTTATCATGGTTTCAGGAAGAAGCACATGACATGTTGATAAAGACAAGTTTTCATGGTTTCAGGAAGAAGCACATGACATGTTGATAAAGACAAGTTATCATGGTTTCAGGAAGAAGCACATGACATGTTGATAAAGACAAGTTATCATGGTTTCAGGAAGAAGCACATGACATGTTGATAAAGACAAGTAACCATGGTTTCAGGAAGAAGCACATGACGTTCTGTGCCCAGGACTGGCGCCACGCCCCCAACTATGTAGCCAAGAGCTACATGGAGCAGGTGGAGCGCCAGGTCTACTTCCAGGACGTCAGGCTGCAGATGGACGCCAAGTTGTGGGGCCAGGAGTACAACCGCCACAACCCCCCAAAAAAGGTGAGGGTTAGTGCAACACCACAACCCCCCCAGAAAGGTGAAGGTTAGTACAGCACCACAACCCCCCAAAAAGGTGCAGGTTAGTACAACTGTCACAACCCCCCCAGAAAGGTGAAGGTTAGTACAACACCACAACCCCCCAAAAAGGTGAAGGTAGTACAGCACAGCACCACAACCCCCCAAAAAGGTGAAGGTTAGTCCAGCACCACAACCCCCCAAAAAGGTGATGGTTAGTACAACAGTCACAACCCCCCAAAAAGGTGAAGGTTAGTACAACACCACAACCCCCCAAAAAGGTGAAGATAGTACAGCACAGCACCACAACCTCCCAAAAAGGTGAAGGTTAGTACAGCACCACAACCCCCCAAAAAGGTGATGGTTAGTACAACAGTCACAACCCCCCAAAAAGGTGATGGTTAGTACAACCGTCACAACCCCCCGAAAAGGTGAAGGTTAGTACAGCCGTCACAACCCCCCAAAAAGGTGCAGGTTAGTACAACTGTCACAACCCCCCAAAAAAGGTGAACGTTAATACAACACCATGACCCCCCCAAAAAGTGAAGGTTAGTACACCACCACAACCCCCCAGAAAGATGATGGTTAGTAAAACAGTCACAACCCCCCAAAAAGGTGAAGGTTAGTACAACACCACAACCCCCCAAAAAGTGAAGGTTAGTACAACACCACAACCCCCCCTAAAAAGGTGAAGGTTAGTACAACAGTCACAACCCCCCCAAAAAGGTGATAATCAGTAAAACAGTCACAACCCCCCAAAAAGGTGATGGTTAGTAAAAAGTCACAACCCCCCAAAAAGGTGCAGGTTAGTAAAACAGTCACAACCCCCCAAAAAGGTGATGGTTAGTAAAAAGTCACAACCCCCCAAAAAGGTGATGGTTAGTACAACAGTCATAACCCCCCAAAAAGGTGATAGTAAAACAGTCACAACCCCCAAAAAAGGTGATGGTTAGTAAAACAGTCACAACCCCCCAAAAAAGGTGAGGGTTAGTACAACAGTCATAACCCCTCGAAAAATGTATTACGTTTTTGCCACAACAGATTTCTTTGTATGAAATTTAGGCTGTTCTCCCAAGGGACAACACTTTTGTTCCCATGGGTTCTTTTACTTATGCTTAGTGTATGCTGCACAGAGGACCTTAAGTTATCATCTTATCCAAATGATTAACATCCAGACCAACACTCATTGTCTAGTGAAGGGGGGAAAATACTGGCCAGTGTTCTCAGATTCTCTCGCTTCATTGGCGGATGCATTGCCACTTTCCTCAGTTTTAGTTTGAGAAGTACGACTGACAAAACCCCTCAAAACAGGTGAGCTGTCCTCTGTTTCAGTTTCAATTTCAAGGTGGCGTTAGAGCATGAGGACATCCATACATGCTGCACCACATGCAGTGATAGTGGAAGGTGGCCAGGTGGTAATGTGTCCAAGAGGGAATCGAGAGAAACTCAGGGTACAGGTTCAAATCCCACACTCACAAGACCTTGAGTGGTGGTCTGGATACTTGTCATTTTGATGAGACAAGAAATCAAGGTCCTGTGTGCAGCATACATTCAGTGCATGTTTAAAAACACACAAAAAAACATGACAATGAAAAGGTTGTCCCTGGCAAAATCATGCAGAAAAGTAGCAAAGCAAATACACTTGCATGGTGAAAGAAAAAAGATAAAGGGTAGTGCTGTGCTGTGGTGACTTGCTCTCCCCAGTAGAGAGAGAGAGAGAGAGAGAGCAACCCAAATTTCACACAGAGAAATCTGTTGTGCCAAAAATAGCAAATCAACACAACACCCATCCCATTGGCTGAAAACTGGGGGACGGAGGCAGGCACCTCGTTTGTGGGTTATGAACAGGGGAAGGTGGGGGGTGGGGGTGGGGGCGGGGGTATTGAATGCATTGCACTGTGAGTCACCCCAGTGTGTATGTGTGTGTGAGTAAGGAGGGGGATGTGGGTGGTTGAATTTATAGCCATTAAGCAGAAGACTGGCATGTGATTGATCAACCTGGCTGTTGGACTTAGAAAAAAATGTTATTCAATTTGTTCTTGTTTGACAGTGTTTATGTACAGAAAACTTTCATTTAAAAAGATGATTGTAGATACTGTTTGTCTCTTCTGTTTGGGGTGGGAAGATGGGTGCTTGAGTGCTCTGTATGTACATGTTTGTCTGTGTACATGTATAAGTGTGTGTGTGTGTGTGTGTGTGTGCACTCGTGTATGATATATTATCATGTGGATTTTGCATTTTGTGTGTTGGAGAACAGTGATTTCTTACAACTAGCAGAGCAGCTTTCATCATCAGACACATACTTTGGACACCCCTTGAAAAAATAATCATCATGAGTTGTTCAGTTTGATAGTGTGGAAAAAAACAACCATATGTGTTTTCTGACCTTTCCATTTCTCATAAGGGAAGATGGTGGTTGCTGTGGAGGGTGGGAGGGGAGGTACTGTGAGGATTGTTGTGGAAGGTGGGGGGTTAGAGAGGGGGGTACTGTGAGGGTTGCTGTGGAGGGTGGGAGGGGAGGTACTGTGAGGGTTGTTGTGGAGGCTGGGAGGGGAGGTACTGTGAGGGTTGTTGTGGAGGGTGGGAGGGTGGGAGGGGAGGTACTGTGAGGGTTGTTGTGGAGGGTGGGGGTTGGGAGGGGAGGTACTGCGAGGGTTGTTGTGGGGGGTGGGAGGGGAGGTACTGTGAGGGTGGTTGTTGAGGGTGGGGGGTGGGAGGGGAGGTACTGTGAGGGTGGTTGTGGAGGGTGGGAGGGGAGGTACTGTGAGGGTTGTTGTGGAGGGTGGGAGGGGAGGTACTGTGAAGGTTGCTGTGGAGGGTTTAAGGAGGGGGGAGGGTTGCTGTGGAGGGTGGGAGGGGAGGTACTGTGAGGGTTGTTGTGGGGTGATGGGAGGGGAGGTACTGTGAGGGTGGTTGTGGAGGGTGGGAGGGGAGGTACTGTGAGGGTGGTTGTGGAGGGTGGGAGGGGAGGTACTGTGAGGGTGGTTGGTGAGGGTGGGAGGGGAGGTACTGTGAGGGTTGTTGTGGAGGGTGGGAGGGGAGGTACTGTGAGTTTGGTTGTGGAGGGTGGCGGGTGAGAGGGGAGGTACTGCGAGGGTTGTTGTGGAGGGTGGGAGGGGAGGTACTGTGAGGGTGGTTGTGGGGGGTGGGAGGGGAGGTACTGTGAGGGTTGTTGTGGAGGGTGGGGAGTGGTTGTGGAGGGTGGTGGGTGGGAGGGGAGGAACTGTGAGGGTTGTTGTAGGAGGGGTGGGAGGGGGAGGTACTGTGAGGGTGGTTGTGGGGGGTGGGAGGGGGAGGTAATGTGAGGGTTGTTGTGGAGGGTGGGGGATGGGAGGGGAGGTACTGTGAGGGTGGTTGTGGAGGGTGGGAGGGGAGGTACTGCGAGAGTTGTTGTGGGGGGGTGGGAGGGGAGGTACTGTGAGAGTTGTTGTGGAGGGTGGGAGGGGAGGTACTGTGAGAGTTGTTGTGGAGGGTGGGAGGGGAGGTACTGTGAGAGTTGTTGTGGAGGGTGGGAGGGGAGGTGCTGTGAGGGTTGCTGTGGAGGGTGGGAGGGGAGGTACTGTATACCTGTCTACAAAAATGCTGCAGATGTTGCAGGCAGTAAACTGAGAGTGGTGAGGAGAGGGGTATGGATGGGGGAAGGGGAGAGGGGATGGAGTATGGGGTGGGGAAGGAGGAGGTGCATATAGACAGACAGCAGATGTCTGTGACAACACAACAGTGTGACATGAAGGTGGCTGAAAGGTAAAGACACACACCATGATAACACAACAACGTCATGTGAAGGAAGCTGAAAGGTAAAGACACCATGATAACACAACAGTGTCACATGAAGGTAGCTGAAAGGTAAAGACACACCATGATGACACAACAGTGTCACATGAAGGTAGCTGATAGGTAAAGACACGCACCATGATAACACAACAGCGTCACACGAAGGTGGTTGAAAGGTAAAGACACATCATGATAACACAACAGCGTCACATGAAGGTGGCTGAAAGGTAAAGACACCATGATAACACAACAGTGTGACATGAAGGAAGCTGAAAGGTAAAGACACACCATGATAACACAACAGTGTCACGTGAAGGTAGCTGAAAGGTAAAGACACCATGATAACACAACAGTGTCACATGAAGGTAGCTGAAAGGTAAAGACACACCATGATAACACAACAGTGTCACATGAAGGTAGCTGAAAGGTAAAGACACACCATGATGACACAACAATGTGACATGAAGGAAGGTAGCTGAAAGGTAAAGACACACCATGATGACACAGTGTGACTTGAAGGAAGGTGGCTGAAAGGTAAAGACACACCATGATGAGACAACAGTCACATGAAGGAAGGTAGCTGAAAGGTAAAGACACACCATGATGACACAACAGTGTGACTTGAAGGTGGCTGAAAGGTAAAGACACACCATGATGACACAACAGTGTGACTTGAAGGTGAAGTGATAAAAGACCTTTTACCTTCCATCCATTTATTTTCTGCAAACCTTTATATTCCAGGTGGACATCTTCCAGATGTATGTGTTGGAATTCAAGAACCGAGCAGGGTCTCCTCTGTACCATCTGGAGCACTTCATTGAGGGCAACTACATCAAGTACAACTCGAACTCCGGCTTTGTGGAGGAATCCTACAGGCTGACTCCTCAGGTATTGTATGGTGGTATTTCTTTGTTGCAACAGATTTCCCTTTGTGAAATTCGGGTTGCTCACCCCAGGGAAAATGCACCTAAAACAGTGTATTTTTCTGCCTTCAAGTGTTCTCATTTTCCTACCAGCTGTATTTTTCTACAGAATTTTGCCAGGGACAACCCTTTTGTTGCTGTGGGTTCTTTTACATGCGCTAAGTGCATGCTGCACATGAGACATCAGTTGATCATCTCATCCAGACTAGCATCCAGAGCACCAGAGTTTCAGAGTTTGTTTATTCCCATTAACTCTTTCGAGTCATAGAGAAACAAGGAAACATGACAATAACAGGATGATGGCCACAGAGGAAGAGCGAAGATAATTTAAAAAGAAGAAACAAAAAGGGGGATAATACAAATGGGGGAAAAATAAAATGAAATAAAAGGCCAAATGTAATCAGCAGTCTGGTACAATGCAATAGGAATAGACAAATGCACAGATCATAGCTTAGATTTACAATACGGCTCTGTATCTGACTAGTTGAGCCTGAACTGGGAACTGGGTGGTTAGTTGGAGCATAGCAATAACAATGACATGGTGTAACAAAATAAAATACGCAATAATTTGCATGTTACTTTAGCACCCATTTGCCAGTAATACTGGGATTGGTTTCATATATACAGGAGAGAAAAAGACGTATAAAAAATATGATTATGCAATTACAAATGGATATGTACGGGGATGCAGTGTCAAGATTTACACAAGTCATTGTTCTAATTCCTATTCAACAAGTACAGTTGAGGCATAAGTGGCAAAGAATCCGGACTGAAACTGGCTTCTAACAAAACACATTAAAACCTTCTTTAATGAATTTAGCAAAATTTAGTAACTTTTTCTTACTACTAATAGACATTAATGTGGCATATTTGTGGAAGTTGGGACGTGTTCTGTAATACTTAGGTAAATACTGATTGTAGAGATTTTGAATTGCAGGACATTCCATGACAAAGTGGTATTCATCTCCCACTCGATTCGTGTCACAAAGATGACACAATCTTGCTTCTTGCGGTATGTTCATGTGTCTCCCTTTCTCAGTTGGTAGTTTGTGATTACTTGTTCTGAGTTTCAACATTGGGATGCTGTAGCACAGTGGCAAAATGTCTAGATAATCTTCAAAAGTTGTTTGGCTTTTAAATAAACTGTAGTTATTGGCTTTTGTAGAGTTACGACAAGTTTCTACCCATTTTTTGTGCATAACTATCTTTAAGTCTTTGGGTCAGATTGTTATCAGCCATGCAGTTGATACAGATTGTGGATAGTACCACACAAAAGACAGCCCATTTTCATCTAGAATCTGTTTGATTTTAAGTAACCAGTCATTTTTGTGTATTTTTAAATTAAAATATTCAGTTAATGTGTTCAGCATGCGAGAGGAGAATTTTTTACTAGTCAATGTGTCAATGGACAATTTGTGCCAGGATTTGATCATTCGGCAATATACATGCACAAACAGGGGGAAAAGTCCCGTTTCACCATAGTTGAAACAGTTTGGAGTGCTTTTCTTAAGCCGGAGTATGTATTAACAGTATTCCAAGTGTAATGATTCGGCAACGTCAACGCAGTTATTACCCCAAACTTCACAGCCTTAAGTTAATATTGGCATGACCAGTGAAATGAATAAGTCTAACTGGCAGGAAATAGGGAGCTGAAGTTGTCTGCTTTTTTCTGCTTTTTCTTAACAGTGCCATCATTGCCCATCTGGCCTGATCTTTAAATTGTTTCACTGCTATGTTAAGCTTACCATTGAAATTGAAAGTCAGTCTTGGGTATTTAAAGCAAGTAACGTGTTCTAGAGTATTTCCATTAAGTGTGAACGGGTACTGGTAATTTGGTTTCTTACAGCAGAATACCATTATTTTAGTTTTGGGGCAATTCACACTTATTTTCCAGTCATTACAATATGCTTCTAGTTCGTTTAGTGCCTTCTGAAGCTTAGCTTCTAAGTCAGCAAATATTACTGTATCATCAGCATACAGAATTAGCAATAGTTTGAGGTATTCAGATACTCTTTCATCATGGCTTAGTCCCATATCAACAGGGGAGCAACCATTCCTGATAAGGTGGGTTTCCACATCATTCACATACAAAGCAAACAAAAAGGGGGATAGGCTTTCACCTTGACGAACACCTTGATAAACTGCAAAAGACTCAGAAACGGCACCATTTGAGGAAACGCATGAAACAATTCCTTTATACATGTTCCTGACAATATTGAGGAACTTGCCATTGATTCCAGAGCGAATGAGTTTTGTCCATAAGCCTGTATGTCATACTCTGTCGAACGCTTTCTCATAATCTATGAAAGCGCAGAACAATTTTTTCTTCATATCATTCAAACATTATGTCATTCAAATATTTCATTACAAAGATGTGATCAGTTGTGGAGTGCTTAGGTCTAAAGCCAGTCTGGTTTTCGGAAAGAATATCTAAGGTATCAGAAAAGGTGCATAGTCTTTCATTGAGTGCAGCAGTAAAGAATTTAGCACTGCATGAGATTAATGTGATGCCCCTGTAATTATTTGGGTCGTTTTTGTCTCCTTTATTTTTGTAAATGGGGACAATGGTACCAGTGAGCCAGTCATCTGGTAAGGTGCCAGTTTCAAATATTCTATTGAATAAATTACACCAAAACTGTTTTAATTTATCAAAGGTATGATAAATGGCTTCATTGATAATTCCATCAGTTCCGGGGGATTTATTATTCTTTAGCTTTTTAACAATAGAAAAAAGTTCTGCTTCTGTGAAGCTTTTATTGAGAACTGCTTTTTGCTTCATCTGATTCGATAAATTCTCCCAATAATCTGTCAGTTTCTTCTTCCTGTGAGAGTATGGTCTGGTCACTTGTATTTATTTAGGACAAATTTTCAAAGTGTTCCTTGAATTTGTTTAACAGAATTGTTGTTGCTTGTTTATGGTTCTTCCCATTTATAAGAGACCAGTAGCGTTTTGGATCATGCGATTTCATTTTTCTTATATCATTAACTATAGATTTTCTGTACCTTTTTTCAGCTTTTCAAATTGTGGATTTGTACTGTTAACATGCTGCTTTCATCTCTTGTTTTAGAATCACATTGTCCTTGTTGTTCAGATGAGCGTTTCTGAATGTCTTCAGTTTAACATCTTTCCACTTGAAGTGATATTAGTTTCTGAATTTGTTGTATTCTCTACTTAGTTTACATGCTTGGTCAAACCAGGCCTTGTTAGTGTTGTGTACACATTTGGTGTTTGTTTCCCACTCGAGGTCCAGTGGAAGGGGAGAGAATGCTGGTGAGTGTGGGATTCAGACTTGTGGGCTCAGATTCTCTTGTTTCCTAGGTGGATGTTTTACCATGAGGCCAACACTCCAGGAATGTAAAAGCATCATTAATGTTTAAAAAAAAAAAAAAAAAAAAAAAAGAGAAAAAAGAATCTGGTGGCTATCATGAAGAGATAGGTGGACAACACACAGTCAGTGTAGATAGGTGGACAGTCAGTGTAGATAGGTGGACAGCACACAGTCAGTGTAGATAGGTGGACAGTCGGTGTAGATAGGTGGACAGCACACAGTCAGTGTAGATAGGTGAAACAGCAGGACAGCACACAGTGTAGGTAAGTGAAACAGCAGGACAGCACACAGTCAGTGTAGATAGGTGAAACAGCAGGACAGCACACAGTGTAGATAGGTGAAACAGCAGGACAGCACACAGACAGTGTAGATAGGTGAAACAGCAGGACAGCACACAGTCAGTGTAGATAGGTGGACGGCACACAGTCAGTGTAGATAGGTGACAGCACACAGTCAGTGTAGGTAGGTGGACAGCACACAGTCAGTGTAGGTAGGTGGACAGCACACAGTCAGTGTAGATAGGTGGACAGCACACAGTCAGTGTAGATAGGTGGACAGCACACGGTGTAGGTAGGTGGACAGCACACAGTCAGTGTAGATAGGTGGACAGCACACAGTCAGTGTAGGTAGGTGGACAGCACACAGTCAGTGTAGATAGGTGGACAGCACACAGTATAGATAGGTGGACAGCACACAGTCAGTGTAGATAGGTGGACAGCACACAGTATAGATAGGTGGACAGCACACAGTGTAGATAGGTGGACAGCAACAGTGTAGATAGGTGGACAGCACACAGTGTAGGTAGGTGGACAGCACACAGTCACTGTAGATAGGTGGACAGCACACAGTCACTGTAGATAGGTGGACAGCACACAGTTACTGTAGATAGATGGATAGCACACAGTCACTATAGATAGGTGGACAGCAAGTGTAGATAGGTGGACAGCACACACAGTAGATAGGTGGATAGCACACAGTCACTATAGATAGATGGACAGCAAGTGTAGATAGGTGGACAGCACACACTGTAGATAGGTGGACAGCACACAGTCACTGTAGATAGGTGGACAGTCAGTGTAGATAGGTGGACAGTCAGTGTAGATAGGTGGACAGCACACAGTGTAGATAGGTGGACAGCACACAGTCACTGTAGATAGGTGGACAGCACACAGTCACTGTAGATAGGTGGACAGTCAGTGTAGATAGGTGGACAGCACACAGTCACTGTCAAATTCCAGCATCCTGCTGGTGGTTTTGCCTTTTTACCATTATTTTGTTCTTATATTGCCAGTTCCAGTGGTTCTTATTACACAAATTGATTACATTGTTATTTCTGCACTTTTCTGTAGTCCATGAGCTACACAAACCAAATTTATAAACAAACAAAAGATATGTTTAAAATGCCGCATGGATTGGTCTTAAGGAAAGAAGCAACAGTTTGTGCATTGTAAATGATGGTAAATTAGAGAATATTAACAAATGCATTGATGTTTGCAGTCAGGTGGCTCACTTCATGCAGTGCACCTGAAAAGGCCGTTTGTCAGTTGGGTGGGTTGTAAGCAGTATGATTTGATTTGGTACACGTTTGCAGTTGGGTGGGTTGTAAGCAGTATGATTTGATATGGTACACGTTTGCAGTTGGGTGGGTTGTAAGCAGTATGATTTGATATGGTACACGTTTGCAGTTGGGTGGGTTGTAAGCAGTATGATTTGATATGGTACACGTTTGCAGTTGGGTGGGTTGTAAGCAGTATGATTTGATATGGTACACGTTTGCAGTTGGGTGGGTTGTAAGTAGTATGATTTGATTTGGTACACGTTTGCAGTTGGGTGGGTTGTAAGCAGTATGATTTGATATGGTACACGTTTGCAGTTGGGTGGGTTGTAAGCAGTATGATTTGATTTGGTACACGTTTGCAGTTGGGTGGGTTGTAAGTAGTATGATTTGATATGGTACACGTTTGCAGTTGGGTGGGTTGTAAGCAATATGATTTGATATGGTACATACAGTGAGAGGTGAGAGAGTGCGTGTGTGTGTGTGCGATGCCAGGCGTTCAGCCACTTCATGTTTGAGTGGTCAGGCCACAAGCTGGGTATATACAGTGGAGGTGTGTGGGATGCCAGGCGTTCAGCCATGGTCAGGCCACAAGCTGGGTACATACAGTGAGAGGTGTGTGTGATGCCAGGCATTCAGCCATGGTCAGGCCACAAGCTGGGTACATACAGTGAGAAGTGTGCGTGATGCCAGGCGTTCAGCCATGGTCAGGCCACAAGCTGGGTACATACAGTGAGAGGTGTGGGTGATGCCAGGCGTTCAGCCGTGGTCAGGCCACAAGCTGGGTACATACAGTGAGAGGTGTGCGTGATGCCAGGCGTTCAGCCATGGTCAGGCCACAAGCTGGGTACATACAGTGAGAAGTGTGCGTGATGCCAGGCGTTCAGCCATGGTCAGGCCACAAGCTGGGTACATACAGTGAGAGGTGTGTGTGATGACAGGCGTTCAGCCACTTCACCTTTGAGCGGTCAGGCCACAAGCTGATCGTGGTGGATGTTCAAGGGGTGGGCGACCTGTACACTGACCCCCAGATCCACACGTCTGAAGGCACTGACTACGGCGACGGAAACCTGGGGCCCAAGGGCATGGCGTTGTTCTTTCACTCACACGTGTGCAACACCATCTGTCAGAGCCTGGAGCTGGCGCCCTTTGACATGGCGCCCTCTGAACTCACGGTGCAGAGAACTCTGTGCGACAGACAGGTCAGTTGAACGATGTGTGTGTGGGGTCATTCAAGCAGTGTCACGTGTGTCATATCTAGAAGCAGTGTGCGGTGACACATGTCATGTGTGTTATGCCCAGAAGCAGTGTGCGATGACACGTGTGTCATGTCTGTCATGTCCTGAAGCAGTGTGCGGTGACACGTGTGTCATGTCTGTCATGTCCAGAAGCAGTGTGTGGTGACATGTGTCGTGTCTGTGATGTCCAGAAGCAGTGTGCGGTGACGTGTGCGTCATTTCTGTCATGTCCTGAAGCAGTGTGCGGTGACACATGTGTCGCGTCTGTTATGTTCAGAAGTAGTGTGCGGTGACATGTGCGTCATGTCTGTCATGTCCTGAAGCAGTGTGCGGTGACACATGTCGTGTCTGTCATGTCCAGAAGCAGTGTGCGGTGACACGTGTGCGGGGGTCGGAGGAGCTGTGCCTCAGTCCCTCCCCGCGGGAGATGGTGGACCTGACGGCCCTGCTGGCTCGACACCGCTCCCACAATTCCCTGTCCTCGGTGGACGACGACGACCCCATGCCCATGACCCCCACCAGTGAGGATGAGCCCATGTTCACAGACACGGACAGCCCTGGCTACCGGCCACGGAGACGCTGCATCAGTGAGACCACCACGGAGAGTGAGGGCTCCATCACCGAGGTGAGCTGCTGATGTCAGTCTGTACATACTGTCGACTACCCTCTGAACGTCCAGTGTATAGTAAATGGGGTTAAAAACTGTAGTGAGGGCTCCGTCATGGAGGTGAGCTGCTGATGTCAGTCTGCTGATACTGTAGAATGCCCTGTGACACCCAGTATCTAATAAACTCCCTTCCCCCATTTAGGGTTACAAACTGTGCTATGGATGAAACCCCTTGAAACGCTTACCCCCTTTTTTGGTTGAAAATTGTGGTAAAGGTGAAACATTTTGTGAACACTCCACCACCATTTGGGGTTACAAACTGTAGTAAGGATGAAACACCTTGTAAGCACTCGCCCCCCTTTTTGGTTAAAAACTGTGGAAAGGATGAAACACCTTGTAAACACTCTCTCCATCTTTGAACAGATTCACCCTAAAGTTCGGAGTGGGTGTTTACTTGGTTCTTTACCCTTTGTATGGGAACATTCCCTGACATTTTCCCCACACAGCACTGGGTATTTCACCCCATGTGGGGGGGCACATTCCCTGACAGTTTCCCCACACATCATTGGGTATTTCACCCCATGTGGGGGCACATTCCCTGACAGTTTCCCCACACAGCAGTGGGTACTTCACCCCATGTGGGGGCACATTCCCTGACAGTTTCCCCACACAGCACTGGGTACTTCACCCCATATGGGGGCACATTCCCTGACAGTTTCCCCACACAGCACTGGGTACTTCACCCCATATGGGGGCACATTCCCTGACAGTTTCCCCACACATCACTGGGTATTTCACCCCATGTGGGGGGGCACATTCCCTGACAGTTTCCCCACACAGCACTGGGTACTTCACCCCATATGGGGGCACATTCCCTGACAGTTTCCCCACACAGCACTGGGTACTTCACCCCATATGGGGGCACATTCCCTGACAGTTTCCCCACACATCACTGGGTATTTCACCCCATGTGGGGGGCACATTCCCTGACAGTTTCCCCACACAGCACTGGGTACTTCACCCCATGTGGGGGCACATTCCCTAACAGTTTCCCCACACATCATTGGGTACTTCACCCCATGTGGGGGCACATTCCCTAACAGTTTCCCCACACATCATTGGGTACTTCACCCCATGTGGGGGCACATTCCCTGACAGTTTCCCCACACATCATTGGGTACTTCACCCCATGTGGGGGCACATTCCCTAACAGTTTCCCCACACATCATTGGGTACTTCACCCCATGTGGGGGCACATTCCCTGACAGTTTCCCCACACATCATTGGGTACTTCACCCCATGTGGGGGCACATTCCCTGAATGCAGGGGGGGGGAGGGTGTGCGTAGGGGGGTTCATAGGGTGTATTGCCCAATGCACAGTTGTTGTTTTTTTACCAAAATGGGTGTGTCATAAGTTGTATTGCCCAATGCACATTTTTAACCCAAAATGGGGAGGTGCATTTATAAAGTGTATTGCTCAATGCACATTTTTAACCCAAAATGAGGGGGTATGCATTCGTAAGGTATATTGCCCAGTGCACAATTATTGACCCAAAATGTAGGATGGCATTTATAGGATACTGGGCGTTAAAAGGTAGTTAACAGTAGTAATTTCCATGATAGAGCTTATATTTCATGCCGGTGATGGATCTTGCATGTTTTTGTGAAGGTATGGATTTTTTTCTTGTACATAAGATTTCATTAGGAATATATATTAACTTCCCGCCTCCAAAATTGAAATTCTGGCCCATTGTGTGATTTAATTTTTGTTCTGTTTTTTCTAGGGAGATCATGCCAAGAATGATTGTGATGTAGGTAACAGGTGTGTGTGAGTGAATCCCAGGGTGATAACACATGGACTGACATCAATGTGATGTGTGTTCTGAAAAGACTCCCTTGGTTTTTTTACTGTGTTTTTTCCTTTCATGGTAATCAGTATTGTTGAAGTGCTAAGGTGTGTTGGAATAAGTTTGCCTGTGCATGTTCATGAGTGTGTGTGTGTTTGAGTGAGCATATGTGCATGCGTGGTGCATGCTTGAGATAGGAAGAGAGATAAGAGGAGAAGGGGGTGGGGGGAATAATGAATCTGACAGCTGCGGTTCTTTCAAATGAAAGACTTGCAGTCTGAATAAGTGCAGGTATTTCCTGACTACTTGTATTACTTGTAGTGTGACTACTTGTATTACATTTACGCAGTTCACCTGCACAGTTCTGTGCTGTGACTACTTGCATCACACTACATGGTTCACATGCAGTTCTGTGCTGTGACTACTTGCAGCACACTTACATGGTTCACCTGCACAGTTCTGTGCTGTGACTACTTGCAGCACACTTACATGGTTCACCTGCACAGTTCTGTGCTGTGACTACTTGCATCACACTTACATGATTCACATGCACAGTTCTATAGTGTGACTACTTGTATTACATTTACGCGGTTCACCTGCGCAGTTCTGTGATGTGACTACTTGCATCACACTTATATGGTTCACCTGCACAGTTCTGTGCTGTGACTACTTGCATCACACTTACATGGTTCACATGCACAGTTCTGTGCTGTGACTACTTGCAGGTCTTCAGTAAATCAGGCAGTGGTATTGGGGGAGACGTGAGCACGTGGATGTTTGAAGCTAGAAGCGCCACAGTAGTTTGTTCCACCCACATGGGTGGGGACAGCGTCAGGCAGTGTCACCTTGTGGCTGGGGACAGTGCTGCATGTGTGAGGCTCTGTTCATTCTGTTGGGTTTCCTGTGTGAGCCCTGTTCGCTCTGTTGTTTCCTGCAATTTGGATATGCATTTGGTGGTTTCTATTTTTTCATTCTTTTTTTTTTTTTTAAAAAGGAAAAAAAAAGAAAATTTTTTTTCTTCAAATTTTGGGTTGAATTTGTTTGTTGATATATTATGTGTTTTGCCTACTTTGTGTGTGTGTGTGGAGATTGAGACATGCTTCTTTTTTGCCCCTTAACTGTGTTGCTGACAAACGTACTTGTCAGTGAAGGGCTGTCACCTCACTGAGATAAGACACAGCTTACAGGTCAGGATCTCAGTGAAGGGCTGTCACCTCACTGAGATAAGACAGAGCTTATAGGTCAGGATCTCAGTGAAGGGCTGTCACCTCACTGAGGTAAGACAGAGTTAACAGGTCAGGATGTCAGTGAAAGGCTGTCACCTCACTGAGATAAGACAGAGCTTACAGGTCAGGATCTCAGTGAAGGGCTGTCACCTCACTGAGGTAAGACAGAGCTAACAGGTCAGGATCTCAGTGAAAGGCTGTCACCTCACTGAGATCAGATAGCTGACCACTTTCATGTAAATCCAAGGGTATTAAAGAAAAGTAATCATTCCACTATCCCCCTCCCCCCACCCCAGAAAAAAAAAAGCTTTTGTTCATTCTGAGAGTTAATGTTCAACAATGTTTATTTGAACTGTTGATTGAAAAAAAAAATCCACCTTCAGTTTTGCAGTTGTTTTTCATTTACAGAGTTTATGGTTTGAGTGTGGATAGGCATGTGTGTGCATGCATATGTGCACATGTTCATGTGTGAAAAGAAGTGAGCCAGCTACATCTCTTGGTTATGTTTATATTTGATATCAGATGTTAGACAGCTGGATTTCTTTGTTGTTCTAGTTTGTTTTACATGTACAAGGATATCAGATTTAGCCTGCTGGATTTCTTTGTTGTTCTGGTTTGTTTTACATGTACAAGAATATCAGATGTTAGCCACTGGATTTCTGTGTTGTTCTGGTTTATTTTACATGTACAAGGTGCCTTTTAATCACTTAGTTACCGTCTTCATAACAAACCGACAGGTTGCCACTCGTAGAGTTTGCTATGTTGTTTAGAAAATGTAGTTTGTTTCTTTAATGATGGAAAAGAAGTTGCATGATATGGTAATGATAGTTTACTTTTTACTTTTTTTGCATGTTTTAAGAAACACCACAAAGCCCAGTACAATAGCAAGATGTTACACATACACAATTGATATTTGCTTGAGAATTTATCTTCTGTTTTTTTCTGTAAGCATCGGTCTCTAATGCAGTAATGGTTGTATTGTTTGAGATAGGGATACTATGAGACAATACATATATTTGCATAATTTGTGTTTTTATGTAAAGATTCACTGACAGAAAACACTGCCTGGCAGACATTCAGTGAACTGGTATTCGGTACAGGCATGTCTCATGTCTTCATTAGAACTTTTACACATGATGGACCTCTGTTTTGGAAATCGCTACAACAGAATATCAGTGTTCCACGATTAATTTTTTCTAATCTAATCTCAAAACATGTTTGGGTAAACAGTAGTTTAAACAATAGATCTTTCTTCCCCCAGATCCTCTTTGTGCATGTGTGTGTGGGGTGAGGGTAAGGTGGGAGAGGTGTGTTAGTTGTGGGTGATGTTGATCAGTTTTTACAGTAATATTTTTAGCAAGTTTGAATCATAGCATTTTTTGTTATATTCATATGTCTTATAATTGCGTACCATGGTATTATTAAATGCACTTAGAGCCATAGGATAAGCATTGTATAAATGCAAATAATTGTTATCATTGTTATTATTATTATTATGAATTATTTATTATTACTACTTCTATTGTTATTTCATTATCCGTCGAAAGAGGAAGCTAGTCAGGGACACAGAGGGGAGCAGTAGCTACTTTTGTTTTCTCCGCATAGGTGGATAGTAGTTTGCACAGGACAGGAATTGGACTCCCTGCTGGAGTCTGCACTAGTAGGTCACGGTAAGTGTGTTAGATGAAACGTAATTTTAGGAAACAAATTTCTTTTATTATTATTAAGCCTTAAGTAAATGCATATGATGACGATGATGATGATGATGATAATCTGACAGTGATATACATGATTATCAGCATATAATGTTTGCTGGGTGACCAGCCACTGAACCCTGTTGATGGGCAGAGTGTGTGTAAACAGGAGGAAGAACGCCGACTGTTCTCAGAGGCCCTGAAGAAAGCTCACCGGCCGTCCTGTGTCAACATGGAGCTGGATTTCCGTCGCCTGTCCAACCTGATCATCGGGGAATCCGTCCTGGGCCAGGTGGGTCAGTCCGCTTTCCCGGCTCTCCTGGCTGGTCTTGTAGTGCACTGCCCTCTCTCTCTTTTTGTTTAGGGTTTTTTGTTTTGCTTTTTGGTTGCTGTCCCATTATCTGTGCTATTTCAGTGGCGTTACTACCAAGCTGCGCATTCCAAATCCACACCTGGTTTCTTTACTGAAGACAAAATATTACATTGTGTCAGTATTTAATAAAGCTTCAGTTTCATTTTACAGTTTTAGTTTCTCAGGGAGGTGTCATTGCATTCAGTCATTTAGATCCATATATGCTACAGCACATCTGCTAGGCAGATGCCTAACGAGCAGCATATCCCAGCGAGCTTAGTCAGGCCTTGCGTTCATATATATTTGTGTACCTATCAGAGTGGATTTCTTCTACAGAATATTGCTGGAGGACAGCACTCTCATTGCTATGGAATCCTTTTCAGTGTGCCAAGTGTGTGCTGTACGTGGGACTTTGGTTATGTCTCATCCAAATGACTGGATGCTCAGTTTGATTTTCAAGTCAAACTTGGGAGAAGGGTCGTAACGGCAGTTCAAACCCAGACCGTCATGGACATTGTATTGGCAGATCAGCTTTTAACCATTCTGCCACCTTCCACCTGTTTCACCACATCCACCACCTAGTTAAACAGACCTCACACCATGCTGACAGCGCTTTACCACCCCACCCTCCCCCACCTCCACCATACTAATTGACAGCTCTTTTCTCCCCCCCATTCCCACACCTTCACCATGCTAATTGATAGCTCTTTTCTCCCCCCCCCCTCCCACATCTCCATCATGCTAATTGACAGCTCTTTTCTGCCCCCCCCTCCCACACCTCCACCATGCTAATTGACAGCTCTTTTCTCTCCCCCATTCCCACACCTTCACCATGCTAATTGATAGCTCTTTTCTCCCCCCCCCCCTCCCACATCTACATCATGCTAATTGACAGCTCTTTTCTCCCCCCCCCCTCCCCACCTCCACCATGCTAATTGACAGCTCTTTTCTCTCCCCCATTCCCACACCTCCACCATGCTAATTGACAGCTCTTTTCTCCCCCCCCCCCCCTCCCACACCTCCACCATGCTGATTGACAGCTCTTTCCCCCCCCCCCTCCCACACCTCCACCATGCTAATTGACAGCTCTTTTCTCCCCCCCCCTCCAACACCTCCACCATGCTAATTGACAGCTCTTTTCACCCCCCTCCCTTCCCACACCTCCATGCTAATTGACAGCTCTTTCTCCCCTCCCCCCCATACCTCCATCATGCTAATTGACAGCACTTTCTCTCCCCCCCACCTTCACACCTCCACCATGCTAATCGGCAGCTCTTTTCTCTCCCCCTCTTCACACACCTCCACCATGCTAATTGACAGCTTTTTCTCTCCCCCCCCTTCACACACCTCCACCATGCTAATTGACAGCTCTTTTCTCTCCCCCCTCCACACCTCCACCATGCTAATTGACAGCTTCACACACCTCCACCATGCTAATTGACAGCTCTTTTCTCCCCCCCTTCACACCTCCACCATGCTAATTGACAGCTTTTTTCTCCACCCCCAGATTGACCACACCTCCACCATGGTAACAGACAGCTCTTTACTCCACCCTCCACCATACTGACAGCTCTTGACTCTGCCCCCCGATCTCTTTTTCTCCACCACTGGATTGACCACACCTCCACCATGCTAATTGACAGCTCATCTCCCCCCTCCCCCTCCCCCCCCCCCCCACACCTCCACAATGCTAACTGACAGCTCTGTACCCCCCCAACCCCTGATCTCTTTTTCTTCAACCCCAGATTGACCACACCTCCACCATGCTAATCAATATCTCTTCTCCATCCACCCCCACCCCTCACACACACACTCACATACACCTCCACCATGCTAACAGACAGCCCTTTACTCCGCCCCTCAGATCCCTTTTTCTCCAGCCCCAGATTCACCACACCTCCACCATGCTAACAGACAGCTCTTTCTCCCTCCCCCCTCCCCGCGCCCGCCCCCGCCCCACACACCCCCACCATGCTAACTGACAGTTATTCACTCCTCCAGATTCACCACGCCATGGCCAAGTATCACGAGATGGGTCGGTTCAGTGTGGAGGAGGGGGATGTGGACTGGGAGGCGGCGCTGTTTCATGAGGAGCACGCAGCTCAGCTGGGGGTGGTGGAGGCCACCATCACTCTAGCCAGGCTGTACCTGGGACTGCCTAGGGACGTCCTGGTCAGCTGTTCTGTGCAGGTGTGTACATGATGCCTCGTCAACTGTTCTGTGGAGGTGTGTACTTGACACCTGTATCATACAGGTGTGTACTTGATACCTGTATCATGCAGCTGTGTGCACTTGATACCTGTATCATACAGGTGTGTACTTGATACCTGTATCATACATCTGTGTACTTGATACATGTATAATACAGGTGTGTATCTGACTCTGTATCATGCAGGATTGGCCCAGTGGTTGATGTGTGTGACAGAGGAGGATTGGCCCTGTGGTTGATGTGATGTGTGACAGAGGAGGATTGGCCCAGTGGTTGATGTGTGACAGAGGAGGATTGGCCCAGTGGTTGATGTGTGACAGAGGAGGATTAGCTCAGTGGTTGATGTGATCTGTGACAGAGGAGGATTGGCTCAGTGGTTGATATGTGACAGAGGATGATTGGCTCAGTGGTTGATGTGATCTGTGACCGAGGAGGATTGGCTCAGTGGTTGATGTGTGACAGAGGAGGATTGGCCCAGTGGTTGATGTGATGTGTGACAGAGGATAATTGGCCCAGTGGTTGATGTGATGTGTGACAGAGGAGGATTGGTTCAGTGGTTGATGTGATGTGTGACAGAGGAGGATTGGTTCAGTGGTTGATGTGTGACAGAGGATGATTGGCCCAGTGGTTGATGTGATGTGTGACAGAGGATTGGCTCAGTGGTTGATATGTGACAGAGGAGGATTGGCTCAGTGGTTGATGTGTGACAGAGGATGATTGGCCCAGTGGTTGATGTGATGTGTGACAGAGGATTGGCTCAGTGGTTGATATGTGACAGAGGATGATTGGCTCAGTGGTTGATGTGATCTGTGACCGAGGAGGATTGGCTCAGTGGTTGATGTGTGACAGAGGAGGATTGGCTCAGTGGTTGATGTGATGTGTGACAGAGGAGGATTGGCTCAGTGGTTGATGTGATGTGTGACAGAGGAGGATTGGTTCAGTGGTTGATGTGATGTGTGACAGAGGAGGATTGGTTCAGTGGTTGATGTGTGACAGAGGAGGATTGGCTCAGTGGTTGATGTGATGTGTGACAGAGGATTGGCTCAGTGGTTGATGTGTGACAGAGGAGGATTGGCTCAGTGGTTGATGTGTGACAGAGGAGGATTGGCCCAGTGGTTGATTTGATGTGACAGAGGATGATTGGCTCAGTGGTTGATGTGATGTGTGACAGAGGAGGATTGGCTCAGTGGTTGATGTGTGACAGGGTGATTGGCTCAGTGGTTGATGTGTGACAGAGGATGATTGGCTCAGTGGTTGATTTGATGTGACAGAGGAGGATTGGCTCAGTGGTTGATGTGATGTGTGACAGAGGAGGATTGGCTCAGTGGTTGATGTGTGACAGAGGAGGATTGGCCCAGTGGTTGATGTGTGACAGAGGATTGGCCCTGTGGTTGATGTGTGACAGAGGATGATTGGCCCAGTGGTTGATGTTTGTGACAGCCCGGTGTTGATGTGATGTTGATGTGTGTGACAGCCCAGCACAGAGAACACGGATGTGGGTGTGGACTACATGCTGCAGGCAGCAGAGGCAGGGGATCGCAGTGCCATGATCTACCTGGCCCGTGCCTTTGACACTGGCCACAACCTGGGCTCTCGCAGGTATCTGCTTTGGATCATGGTGGTAGGGATGCTATCCTTGGTCAGAGACCAAGCTGTAAGTGCTTTAAAATTATGGATTTAATTACACATACTTAACCGTGACCCAACTAGTGCAGACTCCGGCAGGGGTCTGACATTCCTGCCTGTGCAAACTACTATCCGCCTATGCGGAGCAGACGAAACTACGGCCGATAACCTCCCGGAAGTAGGTAACCTCCCCTTTGTCCCGCTGGTTATCGCCCTCTTTTTCTGGCAGCCATCATGACTCCTGTACCTGTGCTCTTCATACGGCTAAGTTTTTTCGTATTTTATGTCTGTCTGTCGATTCTCTGGCGTTCTTGTTTGTGGTCAAATCATGTCTCCAACCAGGTCACATAATTATGTAGCTCGATTGGGGAATCGTGCTAAAATTAAGGCGCGATCGCAATCGATTCGCTGACACTCTGGGCCCTCTACTCCTGGCCCTCTAAACAACGCCAACCCGCCGCCTTCTCCAGAAGGCTTTAAAATTATGGAGTCATTTTATTACATGCTGCCTACCTGGGTAAAGTCGACTGACAGCTGCCACTGGGGGCTCATCAGTTATTTTGCATGTTCTTTAGTGAGGTTTAAGTCACACACACATGGGAACTGACATCACTTTATGATCCTTAACATCTATACACAAGATTCAGCGCTAAATAAATACCATTATTATTATTATTATGAACTTTAACGTGTAGATTTGATCCTCTAACCAGTAAACTCACTCTGATGTCAGTGAGGTTTAGGTCACACACACACTGGAACTGACGTCACTTTATGATCCTTAATGTGTAGATTTGATCCTCTGACCAGTAACTCACTCTGTCAGTGAGGTTTATGTCACACACGCACTGGAACAGACATCACTTCATGATCCTTAACGTGTAGATTTGATCCTCTGACCAGTAAACTCGCTCACATGTCAGTGAGGTCACAGCCCCTCATTGACCAACATGCTCAGTACTCTTGTTCCTCATCGTCAAGTCATCTCGTCTTGCAGTATGGCCTCACTTGTGTCACTGTCGATTTCTGTCTCGGCGTCGTAGAGGTCAGTCGGCAAAGTTTCGTTGTCACTTTCAAAATCATCATCTGGTACTAACTGAATGTCCTCATCTTCAGAAAAATCATCAGAGAATTCGTCACCAGTGTCTAGGAGTTCATGTTCAGTGTCTGATCCTTCTGTCACAATTTCGACAGCCTCACGCAGGGAGTACATTCGCTGCGCTGCCATGTTTTTTGTGTAAGAGTCACGACCTTTCACCGGATCAAGGAAGATCACGAAAAAAAAGCCTTTCACATGGTTAACGGTCAAGGGGAAATTACTCAATTTTTCCTAGACTGGTCCCTCAAGAAAGCCTGATTAGTTTCCCTTTAATTGAACACTGCTAAGTGTATGAAAAAAAATCGGAGATCTGTTGTATCTTACACTTCGGCATGTCGTTCTGAGCAGGCGGAACAGCTCCGGCGCATCTCCAATGAGTTAATAGTAGTCATGTGTAGCAAAGAATTCAGAGACACATTTTCCTGACATTGCTTGATTTTTTTTTTTTTTTTTTTATCTTGCTAACATCAGCTGACAAGGAACACTTTTTGTGTTATTAGATTCTGTGTGTGTGGGTGTGGTTTCTGTGATGTGGTGTGGTGTGGTGTTATATGTGTGGAGGTGTGAACAGAACACAGAACAATATATATACACACACACGCACACATATATCTCTATCTATATATATCTATATATATATCTATATGGAATAATTTTGTCATGAAGCCTAGAGGTTTGTAGGATATAAAGGCACATGTGCTTGTGTGTGTGCACAGATCGCGATCGTGGGAGGACGCTCTGCACTGGTACGATGAAGCGGTTCACCAGATGAAGCAGGATGATGGGGGAGAGTTCGATTCCACCATGGAGGACCCTCTGTACCTGCTGGTGGCCAGACAGGCTGAGATGTACCTGGAGGGCGGCTATGGGCTGCAGAAAGACCCCTACAATGCTGGTCAGTGTCCTAGTCCTTTGTAATGATACTGTGTGTGAAGGAGCTCACTTTGTGCTGACACTGTGAAGGGGTTCACTTTGTGCTGACACTGTGTGTGAAGGGGCTCACTTTGTACTGACACTGTGTGTGAAGGGGCTCACTTTGTACTGACACTGTGTGTGAAGGGGCTCACTTTGTGCTGACACTGTGTGTGAAGGGGCTCACTTTGTGCTGACACTGTGTATGGAGGAAGGTGGCAGAATGGTTAAGACGCTCAGCTGCCAATACAGAGAGTCCGTGAGGGTGTGGGTTCGAATCCCGCTCTCGCCCTTTCTCCTAAGTTTGACTGGAAAATCAAACTGAGCGTCTAGTCTTTCGGATGAGACGATAAACCGAGGTCCCGTGTGCAGCACGCACTTGGCGCACTGAAAAAGAACCCATGGCAACGAGAGTGTTGTCCTCTGGCGAAATTACGTAAAATGAAATCCACTTTCATAGGTACACAAATATGTAAGCATGCACTCAAGGCCTGACTAAGCGCGTTGGGTTATGCTGCTGGTTAGGCATCTGCTCAACAGATGTGGTGTAGCGTGTATGGATTTGTCCGAACGCAGTGACGCCTCCTTGAGAAAGTGAAACTGAAAAACTGTGTGTGAAGGAGCTCACTTTGTGCTGACACTCTGTGTGAAGGGGCTCACTTTGTGCCTACACTGTGTGTGTAGGAGAAGACATAGTGTGTATTGTTGTAATGTTGAAGGAGAAGACATAGTGTATAGTGTTGTAATGTAGGAGAAGCCACAGTGTGTTGCGGTGCACTGTTGCAGGCGATCTGTTCACCAAGGCTGCAGAGGCAGCGACGGAAGCCATGAAGGGCCGGCTGGCCAACAAGCTGTTCATGCAGGCTGAGGAGGCCTGGGCTCTGCTGGAGGACGAGGAGGCAGCTGAGTGAGGCCTGATGGAGCTCACACCCTGGGTGGATCCACCCACCCTTCCACCCTCCCTTCCATCCCATACATCTCTACTACCTGGTACATCTTTACCACCTGGTACATGCCCTTAGGGCAGTAAATGTCCTGCCACCTGGTATATGTCTCTTCCTTGCTTGTTCCCTCCATGTAACCATGGATCGAGAAAACACAGCGGTGGTGGACTCTTCTCTTTTAGACATAGCTGTTGTCAGAGTTGACACAAGTGTGCACACTTGGTGCGTCTGGTTTTGATAGTTTGGTTCAAAAGGGTGCTTTTCACAAAGAGTGAAGTTAATTTTTTTATGATTTTAATTGAACATAAGAAGAAAACAATTGACTGGATGTGGGGATAAAGAAAAAAGCGAGCAAAACCAATCTCAAAATCCTTTATTTTAATTTTGTATTTAGCATGGAACAGTGTCCCTCGTGACTGATTTGATGGAAGGCTGAATGTGCAGAAATAAAAAGTATGCAACAAGAACAATGGGCTAAAGAGTGATGGATTATTGAATCAAGGATTGATAGAAGGGTTTTACCACTTTGAAAAAGAAAAATGGTTATGAGATGTGAGATTAATGATGTCTTTTTATGTCTCACAAAGATACAGTGACATAAACATCCTGTATTTGTTATTTTATTTTATTTTAAATTTCATTTTACAAATAAATAAGTATACACACAAAACCCCACAAACACATACACATACATACACGATTTTCACATGCACGTTTTCTTTCTCTGTCTACTCCAGTCCCTGTGTCTCTCATTTTCTTTCAGTGTGTTTTATCATACATCAAAATTTGTATTGCATAATTCTGTTAAACCTCCCTTCCCTGCTCCCCACCACACACACTGATCTGCCCCTTGCAGAATACACACACTGATCTGCCCCTTGCAGAAGACACACTGATCTGCCCCTTGCAGAAGACACACTGATCTGCCCCTTGCAGAAGACACACACTGATCTGCCCCTTGCAGAAGACACACACTGATCTGCCCCTTGCAGAAGACACAGAAGACACACACTGATCTGCCCCTTGCAGAAGACACACACTGATCTGCCCCTTGCAGAAGACACACTGACCTGCCCCAACAGGAGACACACACTGATCTGCCCCTGGCAGAAGAGGGAAATAATCTCATAGCTGTATCATTTAATGAGAAATTTGCTACCTCATTTATCAGAAGAAAGAAAATATGTATATACTGATGTTTTTCATTACCAGTCAAAAATATCTTCTTTTTAATTATTTTTATATTCCAATATTAATAACCACATTAGTGAATCTCTTTGTCTTTCTCATGTGATTTTTTCGATTATCTTAGCCATCTTTCTTTGTCTGCCAGTCTCTCTTTGTCTGTCTGTCTGTCTCTGCCTCTCTCTCTGTTTCAGTCACTCCCTGTCTCTTTCTCTCCAGCCCTTCCCTCCCTCCATCTTAAAAACATAGCCACACAGCTTTTTTGTTGTTGGAAAAAAAAAAAAAAAAGCAAACAAACAAAAAACCATCTCCACACCAAGTGCTCTGGTTCCCTGTCGTCTGTCTGTCCCCCCCTCTCTCCCCTCTGTCCCCCCTCTCTCTCCTCTCCCCCCTCTCTCCCCTCTCTCTCCCCCCCCACCACCCTTGGTTTGGTGAGTTCTTGATAAGATGCAGAGAGAGGTGGTGGAGGAGTAGACCTGTTTGACTTATATTTTTGTTTTGTATTAAATGGTTTGTCGTGTTTAATGGCAACATGTTTACATTGAATTCAGTCGGGGAAATTAGAATGTTGGTACAAAGAGCAAAGACACACATCACGTCTTCCAGATATGTCATTTTGGGGCAGCTTTTGTGTTCATTAGTAAAGCATATTGAAGGTCTTTTTCATCCTGGATGTATACTGAAATTTGACCGCCCATGCACCCCCCCACGCCCCCAAAAAAAAGAGAGAAAAAAAGAAAGCAGGTTTGTTGGGCTGTATATTTCTAACCAGAATAGTATTCTACATATTTTAGAATGATTAGTGACAGTTTGTACTGGAGAATATCAGGCTGGAACTGAAAGATAAAGGATTGACATGCATTTCATAACTGAAGTTGGTGTCAATACTGTACCATGGCAAAGTGATGCAAACAAGGTCTGTTTTCCTGTGCTGGTCAAATTTCGGCTGTCACAGTTGTGAGTTGCCTCTGCCAGGCCCGTCGTCTGCTCAGCCAATCAGCACAGTTCCCTGCCTTCAGCCCTGAATCATAACTTTGGGATGTCTGGATGAACTGGCGTCTGTGACGAGACTGCGGGGACAGAGTTGTGACTGTGATCATGGGCAGGTGGCTTGCAGGACTGCCGTGAAGTGGGTCACTTTAAACTGCTGAGGCCAGTTTTGCTTCAGAGGTCTGCTGTAGTCAGTGTGCTGATTGGGGAGGTCAGGAAGGGAGCTATCAGGAAATTTCAGTCTTTTGTAGCATAATGGGCATTCCACTTTTTCCACCTTTATTTAAAGGGCAGGCATTAGTCTAGAGTGTTAATTTCTATTATTCAAATCTGTATTTACTTTAAAGGAAAAAAAAAGAAATGACTGGAATTCAGGAGAACAGTGATACAAAGGTCATGATAAAAAAAAAAAAAAAGTGCACTGCATTGCATATAATAGTTTTTGCTTATTTTCCTTGTGGGGATAGTTGTGGCAGATCCCCCTTGGTATCACCATAATGACAGTCCACTGCCCCCTGTCCCTACTTCCAGCCCCTTACCACCCCCACACCCCCTCCCCCAGTTTTTGGTCATGGATTTAATTTTGTTCCCAACCTACACTAGTAACACATTGTGGCAGCTTGCATGAAGAAATGAAAATTAAAAAAAAAAAAAGAAAGAAAGATGGAAGAGACTTTTTTGTATAAATGTAATATATCTCATTTGATCTCATGATATGTGATTATATTGCATAAAAAAATACATATATTTGTGTGTCTTATTGGTGATGAATCTTCACTTTCCCCAAGTTTTCTTGAACTTGTTTGATGTCAAAAGGGTTCTGTATTTCCTTTTTTGTGTGTTTTTTGGGTGCTTTTGTTTATTTGCTGATTTACACATATTGTTTGTGTATTCAGTGACTTTGCTTTCTTCATGTATAATGTAAATGCTAGTTCTGTTGTTGGAAGGGAGTGATATATGGAGTTTCAAAACCATTTCCTGACATGGGCTGATTTGAATTTTTTTCTTTGCGTTTTCAGCCACTTTTCCTTTTCCATGTGTTCTCTGATTGCCAGTGGTGTTTACTGAGATGAGGGCCGATGATGGCTGGAAAAAAACCCTTTTCTGAAGCCCCAGTGTGTGCATACACTTGTTGTGTTCCTGTGTGTTTGCCTCGTCTCTCCCTCTTCAAGTCTTCCTTATGTTGTTCACCATGGATGTTACACATATAGATGTGTCCTTCGTCACACCTTGTTCACCATGGATGTTACACATATAGATGTGTCCTTCGTCACACCTTGTGTTCACCATGGATGTTACACATATAGATGTGTCCTTCGTCACACCTTGTGTTGTTCACCATGGATGTTACACATATAGATGTGTCCTTCGTCACACCTTGTGTTCACCATGGATCTTGCACATATAGATGTGTCCTTCATCACACCTTGTGTTGTTCACCATGGATGTTACACATATAGGTGTGTCCTTCGTCACACCTTGTGTTGTTCACCATGGATGTTACACATATAGATGTGTCCTTCGTCACACCTTGTGTTGTTCACCATGGACGTTACACATATAGGAGACACCATGGCATAATGGGTTCGGCATTGACTTGTGATTCATTGTTTTACCAGTGATAGGTTCCAAGGCCCTGTTTCAGAATGGTGTTGTGTTCATGGGAAAGACACTTTACTCCCATTTTCCTCACTCCAAATAGGCGTCAATGGGTACCTGACATCCTGACTTCCTGACTTCCATGGGGGGAGGTTGAAAGAGTGGAATGAGAGGACTGGGCCCCGCCTTCCTGTACTGAGTTCTGTATACAGTGGATGTGATTCACTGCCATCCTGTACTGAGTCCTGTACACAGTGGATATGATTCACTGCCTTCCTGTACTGAGCCCTGTACACAGTGGATATGATTCACTGCCTTCCTGTACTGAGTTCTGTACACAGTGGATGTGATTCACTGCCATCCTGTACTGAGTCCTGTACACAGTGGATATGATTCACTGCCTTCCTGTACTGAGCCCTGTACACAGTGGATGTGATTCACTGCCATCCTGTACTGAGTCCTGTACACAGTGGATATGATTCACTGCCTTCCTGTACTGAGCCCTGTACACAGTGGATATGATTCACTGCCTCCCTGTACTGAGCCCTGTACACAGTGGATATGATTCACCGCCTTCCTGTACTGAGCCCTGCACACAGTGGATATGATTCACCGCCTTCCTGTACTGAGCCCTGTACACCATGGATATGATTCACCGCCTTCCTGTACTGAGCCCTGTACACAGTGGATATGATTCACTGCCTTCCTGTACTGAGCCTTGTACACAGTGGATATGATTCACTGCCTTCCTTTACTGAGTCCTGTACACAGTGGATGTGATTCACTGCCATCCTGTACTGAGCCCTGTACACAGTGGATATGATTCACTGCCTTCCTGTACTGAGTCCTGTACACAGTGGATGTGATTCACTGCCATCCTGTACTGAGCCTTGTACACAGTGGATAGGTTTCACTGCCTTCCTGTACTGAGTCCTGTACACAGTGGATGTGATTCACTGCCATCCTGTACTGAGCCTTGTACACAGTGGATAGGATTCACTGCCTTCCTTTACTGAGTCCTGTACACAGTGGATGTGATTCACTGCCTTCCTTTACTGAGTCCTGTACACAGTGGATGTGATTCACTGCCTTCCTGTACTGAGTCCTGTACACAGTGGATAGGATTCACTGCCTTCCTGTACTGAGTCCTGTACACGGTGGATGTGATTCACTGCCTTCCTTTACTGAGTCCTGTACACAGTGGATATGATTCACTGCCATCCTGTACTGAGCCCTGTACACAGTGGATATGATTCACTGCCTTCCTGTACTGAGCCCTGTACACAGTGGATATGATTCACTGCCTTCCTGTACTGAACCCTGTACACAGTGGATATGATTCACTGCCTTCCTGTACTGAGCCCTGTACACAGTGGATATGATTTACTGCCTTCCTGTACTGAACCCTGTACACAGTGGATATGATTCACTGCCTTCCTGTACTGAACCCTGTACACAGTGGATATGAATTCACTGCCCCTATGGCCCTAAATGGCTACAGGACCTTTAACCTTTTTATGGTGTGAACAGGGCCTTCAATAAATCCATGTTTGATGAAAGCACCTGACCAGGGTTTCTGAACAGGGCCTTCAGTAAATCCATGTTTGATGAAAGCACCTGACCAGGGTGTCTGAACAGGGCCTTCAGTAAATCCATGTTTGATGAAAGCACCTGACCAGGGTGTCTGAACAGGGCCTTCAGTAAATCCATGTTTGATGAAAGCACCTGACCAGGGTGTCTGAACAGGGCCTTCAGTAAATCCATGTTTGATGAAAGCACCTGAGCAGGGTGTCTGAACAGGGCCTTCAATAAATTCATGTTTGATGAAAGCACCTGACTGACCTGGGTGTCCGTGAATCCATGGTGGTTCTGGACAATGGTGAATGGAATGTGGTACATGTCATCAGTGTATCTCTGTGGTACGTTATCAATTTATCTCTGTGGTACGTGTCATCAGTGTATCTCTGTGGTACATGTCATCAGGTCTGTGGCACATGTCATCAGTGAATCTCCCACACCTTGCACCAAGTAAGCAGTTCCCTTGTTTTTGTTTATTTGACACTTTGGTTGTTGTCTGAAGAAGAGATGAAATGGAATGTGGTACATGTCATCAGTGTATCTCTGTGGTACGTTATCAATTTATCTCTGTGGTACATGTCATCAGTGTATCTCTGTGGTACATGTCATCAGGTCTGTGGTACATGTAATCAGTGAATCTCCCACACCTTGCACCTAGTATGTAGTTCCCTTGTTTTTGTTTATTTGACACTTTGGTTGTTGTCTGAAGAAGAGATGAAATGGCGCCTTCACCAGAGGTGAGATTGTACTGTACTGCCATAGTGACGTCCTTGTCTTGTTTATTGTCATCATTATGCCACATGCATGTTGTCTTTTTGTCCTCTGGAGCCCATAATCTGTTCCATTTTTCTGTTCTTTTTTTAAACAGATGCTTGATGTCATGTAGCATGTAATTTTCATGGATCATTTAGCATGTTTTGGCATTGACACCCTGGAACTAAAACAGTGGAGCCCATTTGTTTTCATTGTGATCTGTTGATTTCTATGTCTTCAGATTCTGTTCTCCATTCTTGGGAGAAAAAAAAAATCACCATTCTAGTGGCCTTGAGAATACAGATCCAGATGTTCCAAATGACATGGTTAAAAAAAGAAAAAAAAAAGTCAGTTTATTTTGCAGTCAGACCAAACAGTTGACATAGTTTATTTTACAGTCAGAACAAACGGTTGACATAGTCAGTTTATTTTACAGTCAGAACAAACAGTTGACATAGTTTATTTTACAGTCAGAACAAACAGTTGACATAGTCAGTTTGTTTTGCAGTCAGAACAAACAGTTGAGATAGTCAGTTTGTTTTACAGTCAGAACAAACAGTTGACATCAACCAGATTGAGAAAGTTTTGTTGACATGGTCTTGTGACAGTAGCAGTAAGTACAGTCAGGGTTGGTTAATTTGAGGGGTGATGTTAATTTTGTGATTCTGGACACTGGGGCAAGAGGCAGCTACAAAAGTTGAATTAACCAGTGAGGGATGACATGACTGATGAATACTGTACCTCCCTGTGGTATATTTCTGTTCAGAGCAGATTTTTTCCTCTCTTGTCTGTCAGCTGTGTTGTCTTTTACTGCCCTTTCCCTTGAAATGGCTGTCATGGTTTTTTCCAAGTTTGCCCATCTTTCCACACCTCATCCATACAATGTGTTGCCAACGGTTTGTTGCATATACTACATTGAATTTTTGTTTCTTGAATCAGTACAAATGATAAATGAAATAACATGTTAGTTGCTTACAGTACAGATGATAAATGCAGTACCTTGTCACACTGCTCCACCTGTAGCTTGACTGCTGCAGTCAGAACTGGTTGATACAGGCCAGGGCAGCAACCTGGCAGATAGTGCTTGGTCACAAATGTGTTGACAGCTTTCAACAGTGTGGTAATTGGGAGACAGGAACAGTTGACATAGTTCATTATCATTATGATCATTTATTTTTATATAGCACTGTTATGCAAGCTCTAAGCACTTAACAAATCAAATTTTTAATCAAATAAACACATCTTAAAATAAACACATTCTGTAAAATAGACATAAATGAAAGAATCATAGAGCTAATAAAAACACATTCATTGATTTAAAGCACAGTTGACAAGACCGACAAATATATACCCTAAATGCAACAACTTTTACACTCATCACACACACATAAAAAGCTAAGAAAACAACTTAGGAACAATCCCAGTTAAAATGTATATACATGTATCAAAGAAGCATGGTTATAATTCAAACAAAGAAAAAGAAGAGGGAAAATCTGCAATATTTCAACCATACAAACCCCCTCCCTGAACTGCTCATTGACACTGATATTGCCATAATCTGAGACATCTTTCAACCATGCAGACCCTTCCCTGAACTGCTCATCATTCACACTGATACTGCCATCATCTGAGACATCATCTTTCATCCATGTAGACCCTTCCCTGATCTGCTCATCATTCACACTGATATTGCCATCATCTGAGACATCATTTTTCAACCATGTAGACCCTCTCTCTGTACTGCTTATCATTCACACTGATATCATCTGAGACATCATTTTTCAACCATGCAGACCCTTCCCTGAACTGCTCATCATTCACACTGATACTGCCATCATCTGAGACATCATCTTTCATCCATGTAGACCCTTCCCTGAACTGCTCATCATTCACACTGATATTGCCATCATCTGAGACATCATCTTTCATTTTTTCACAGATGTTATTGTTGTCAGTTGTTTTTAGCCTTTATTTCATTGAATGTGTGTGTTTTTTTTTGTTAGGTGAATAGTGTTATACCTGTTGTGTATCAGGAGCACATTTGAGATGACTATGATTTACATTAACACTGCAAGTTAAACAGTTCTGTTAATCACTTCAGGCCATTTGGGCAAAGAACGCCCCTATACAGGGGAGCCTTCATGAAAAACAAAACAAAAAAGTCTTCCTGAAATTCACTTGAAAGGAGAATGCACAACAGTGTTCAAAATTCTTGAATTGAAACAGGAGATGAGAACCTTTGCAACAACAAAAACAAAATTAGACACACATTGAAATACAAGTTCCTTCTGTTTATGAAGCATGTGCAACTTTAGTTTTGACTTCATGTGGGCAGTACTTTAGAATATTCTCTTCTAACTTTATCCCCCTTTGAGGATGCCGGGGGTCTTTCAGTATAAATAGCATTCCTGCCTTCTGGAAATTCTGTGCTAGAAATTTCCTCTTTTATGTCACTCTCTTTGTTTCTGCCTTTTTTTTCTTTCTTCACTGTTTTCTGCCTTCCCAGTCCATTCCCCTTTCTTTTTTCAAGCAAGCCTTGACACTTTTTTCTCTTTTCCACAGTCTGTGATGTACTATCTGTGCTGTTTTGCTCTGGTGATTAGGTAGTTAGATGTAAACACTGGGATGGGCACTAGCTGCCCATTCTGCAGTGTTATTTGCCTATATGGCCTTTTTTATGTATTTTTTGTTTGGCTTAAGTATTGTTTTTTTTCATTTTTTACGATTTTTTGTAATCTGGGGATGATAAATTAAGCGGAATGGCTGGCGTCCTCAGCATGGCCTAGTCTTATTTGCCATAAGGAGCTAAATGGTTGGGATTCTGTGTCATGAACTGTTCCGTGGGTTTGTCTTAGTGTTTTTTTGTTTTTTTTTGTAGATGTGACAGTTTTGTGTTGACACGGTTGAGTATTTGTATGGCTTGACAGTCCTGATGTGGCCCTGTGCGGTCGGCTGAACTATAAGTAACAAGAATAAGAATCTATCTTTATCTTTTTTTCCTCTTTTAAATTTTTGTTGTTGTCACCCTCAGTATCTGCAAACTGCACTATTTTCAGTTATCCTCGGTTCAGGTGGTGGTTTTTTGTTTTGTGTCACGAATGTGTTGGTTACCCCGGTTTTGTTTATATTCAGATTTTGCCACCACTACTGTAATCTTCTTGTTCTGTTGCTGTTAATGTTACATGAACTGCTACTGTTACATCTACAGCTTCTACAGCTATCAACTATTATGACTACAATTACCAGTTTGGCATAGCCCTGTGTTCAAGGTATGTTGACGTATTGTTTTATGTGATGTGCATCACATGTATGGTGCAGAGTTTTCAGAATGTGCATGGATTGACTTTGTCACATGCGGTTTCAGCGTTTAAAGGATGTTTTTTCTTTGTTTCTGTGTCAACTTTTGTTTTCTGTGGTGGTGGTGCTGTGGCTCCTTGTTCTCAGTAAAAGTGACTGACATTGTTCACTAGTCATAGCATTTGCGTTGCATTTTTTCAAAACCGTTGTACATACGTTTGGTGTTTCAACATGGTTGAACATTATCCAGTGCTTTGACACTGCCGTAAACATGTGTGGTTTTGGTTTTCCTTCTGAATTCCACAGAATGCATAAAATATTTTTGCATGTGTCTTTTTCAGTTTTTTAAAATATTTTTTTACACCACCAGCCTCACATGTTTGCATGCACACACACACCCATACACACACGCACACACAATTACACACACCTACACCTACACACACACACAATTTTTTGTAACATTTCTTACACTACCAACCACACACATGCATATACACCCATATATACCACTTGCCCCCCACCTCTCCACCCCAAGCTCCCCATGCCTCCCCCCCCACCCCAATACACACACAAGAAGAAACTGTAAAAAGTGAAAACACTGTATCTGGCCATCAACATTTCTTTGAACAACATGGATACAACTTATGAGTTTGTTTTCGTCAATATTTTGTTTAATTTTCATCTTCCGGTGATGGTAATGAATGGTCTCTGAGGTGCATTGTGCTTGGTTTTGTTTGGCAATTCATGTTCTTTTGGGGACTGAAAAAGAAACGTTGATAAAAAGTTTTCAGGTGTTGGTGAGAAGAGTTGAGGGATTTGTAGTGTGGAAGACATGCTATACAGTGGTGTTGTATGGAACCTGTGGCAGGCTGAGAGGCAGTAGACAGCTCTGCATGCAGCACCATGCTGGTCAGGCAGAAAGACGTACAAGCCCCATGACTACTGTCTGGATTACAATATTCATTTATCTACATATTGGCATAATTATTTGCTTAATTAATCTGTTTACAAGTATGTGTGGATTAATCTGTTTACAAGTATGTGTTGTTTTTCTGCCTACGCTCGTTTCTCGTATAATTATGTGTTACCTGTAAATTCCAGCAGAGTGTTGGCTCTGTTTCACAAGAAAAATAAAGATCCACAACATATTTTTTAAAAACTTTCTTAAAAATGTATGTCAAAAACAACAATAAATAATGGCAAGGAGAGTGGAAAATGAAACAAAATATATTTTTCATGGGGTTTGTACTTTTGTTATTTGATAATTTTCCACAATATATGACCTGCATGTACATAATGCTGAAAAAAAAGCATTTTGAGTGTTCTCAATAAACTTTGAAATGGATTCCAGTTTTTCTCCTCTGTGTGTGTGTGTCTGTGTGTGTGGTACATTTGCAACAGCAGCAGACTTAACTTTCCGTTGGGGAGTATGGCTATGTGAAGATTTTAGGAGTAGATGTACGTGAAACCGTACTTGTGTGTGACTGTGTGTGTGTGTGTGTGTGTGTGCGTGCGCACCAAAAGAGTGTATATCTGTGCTGAAACTGTGTGCGTGCGCGCGTGTGTGTATGTGTGTGTGTGTGTGCTGAATGTGTGTGTATGTGTGTGTGTGTGTGTGTGCCCTACATGTTCATGGGAGTATAATTATTATGAGAATACAGATAACAGATGTTATGCATCTCCCATGGTCACTTGTGTTCATGGCTTCGACTCGCATTAGAAGGTAGGTGACGAAAAACAGCCACATTCAGCAACCGTTATAACCTGTCACCGCTACCCTCTTTCCAAGTACTCTGCATCACATCTGCTTGGAGGTATTGATCTTGACAAGTACGTCGCAGAATTCAGATGTGTGGCTGTGGCGTCAGCTGCGACCAAGAAAAGCGAAGGGGGGGTGGGGGGTGGGGGGGGGGGGTAGGAGGTGGTCAGCTGGTTGGAAATGCTGGTTTTGAATCTTGTGACAGATCCTGCGTGGACTGAGGGCGTTCCAGTTGACACAGGTCTTTGGAAAAAGGAGTTTTTAAACCGTTCCGTCTTCAGTGCAGGACTGAATGGAGAAGCACCTGTTGTTGTTCCGTGTCTCTGTCAATGATGTAGGATGACTGGTAACGGCTGTCAGATCGTGCATTTACAAGTCTGCCTTGTTGCGGTGTTCACAAATTTCCACAAGGCATCGGCAGCACCAGCCCGAAACCACTTCAAAGAGAAAGACGAACTGCAGTGGGAACAACAATGAAACAGCAGATGCCTGACCCTAGGTTCTCAGACCTTACCTTAGGTTTGTGCGAGATATGTATTGAGATCAAATGAAATGAACAAACAGAATAAATCACTAAATACACTGAAATATGATAAAGTGAAAGATAACGCAGAAGGCAATGCCAGAAATTGAACAAGAACAAAAACGGGCCACGCCCAGCACTCTCTCTCTCACACACACACACTATGTCGATCTCACAAAACGGGCGCATTTGTGCAGCACATTCGTTATTCTTTCGGGAGTGGGTCGTCCTCCATTGGTTCCACCGGAGATTAGAAAAGAGAGATAAACCACTTGCAGAAATTGCTGAAGCCAGGCAGCCTGCGCCGCGACACGCATTCATTATTCATGAGCTGCCTTTGCCCCGCCCAAACGAAAGGAAAGCGTCAGTCGAACGCAGTCTCCTGAGTGATTTTATAATTTGGATTACACCTTTTTCCCTTTTCTGTTTGCTTCATCCCACGCAGATGTCAAACTCAATTTTGTTGTGAATAACATTCCTAAATATTTATATGTATTGGTTACTTTTATTTCCCTATCACCACAGCACCATTTTTCACGAGTCGAAAGATGACCTCCATTGCGGAAAACTATAATATTGGTCTTATCGAGATTCACTGTTTGTTGTAGTCTGTCTGTTTCTTGTTTAAGGGCATTTAATTGATTTTGTAACCCTATGGGTGTGTCAGACAAGAGAACACCATCATCAGCAAATAGCATTAAGAGCAAATCTGTTGCGCCAGGTATCATTTGTATTCCATGTCTCCCCTTCTTTGATAACTCCACTGCCAATTCACCGATGAAAAAGGAAAACAGCTGTGAGCTTAGCATACAACCTTGTTTAACCCCTCTTGGACACTGAAAAAAGTCTGAATAAATACCTTTGTCACGAACACATACAAGTACAGAATCGTAGATGCTTTTAACAGCCATGTAAAACTCCCGAGAGAGAGAGAGAGAGAGACAGAGACAGAGACTTAGAGAGAGAGATAGAGCACAATACAACGGTCTGCTGGGGCAACATGAAGCGTTCGTATATATATGAATTATATATATGATTATGTACATATAGATAGATTTAGATTTACATACTGATAGATCTATATGAAATTATGTATGTATGTATTCATGTATGCATGTATGTATGTATAGACAGATGTTAGAAGAGAGACAGAGCTGAATATGTGTTTTATGTTTTGATATATATATATATATATATATATATATATATATATATTTTTTTTTTTTTTTTTAAGAAATGGTGATGTAAACCAGAAAGTGTGAAGAAAAAGTAGCGTTACGAAAACGCAGTTCAATAATTTATAACTGTCTCTCTCATGTGCAACATTGCGCTGGGGGAGGGGGGGGGGAGTTGGTGGTGGGGGGAGCTGCTTTATTTTCTTTTTATATTGTCTACATTCAAGCAGATGCAAACGTGCTAAAAACCAAGCAAAAATGAATCGGTTTTCATTGTATACAGCGAATCTTACTACACGTGGGAAATTCCAGGCATAACTTAACTTTCGCTTTACTGCAGCTGTGTGTGTGTGTGCCGTCAGAACCGACCAGTTTCCTTCAGGTGGGGAAGGAGAGGGTGATTTACCCCCACCCTTCCGCACTGCGTGTGTGCCTCAAAACGGCTTCAGCACTGTTATAGACAGTAAGAAGGGACCTGCCGCGAGTGGTTTATCTCTCTTTTCTAATCTCCGGTTCCACCCACACCCACCTCTCACCTGTGGCTCCTGGACCTTGCTGGTTTGCGGCATTTGCCCCCCTCCCCCCTCTTCTCCCCCCACTCCGCACACACACCCTCCCTCCCCCCGGGCAACGGCTCTGACAGGTCGGCCAGCCAGGTGAGGAAGCTGACGGGCCTCAAACCCTCCGTGAGTCAGGGACTTGCTCGTCCTGTTGCCGCGGACTGGGCGGAAGAACTCGACAAAGAGATTCAACGGCCAGGAAGACGGCTCAGCAGCGCACTAGAGAATGTGCAGGGCATGCATGATCACAGTGGAAGATCGAATTATCTGTGTATGTCTGTGTGCATTTGAGTCAGCGTCTTTCACTTGAGCGATTGTAGATCTACATGAATATAATGCATATGCCTGAAATAGTGATACTCTTTAACTTGCCAAATCACATAATGATTGCATGGTTGTGCATTCTTCTTTACTGAATGCCACTGAGTGCCACATCTTCTCCACGTAAACTATCACTGCCACATCTTCTCCACGTTAAACTCTATCACTGCCACATCCTCTCCACGTTAAACTCTGTCAGTGCCACATCTTCTCCACGTTAAACTCTATCACTGCCACATCTTCTCCATGTTAAACTTTATCAGTGCCACATCTTCTCCACGTTAAACTCTATCAGTGCCACATCTTCTCCACGTAAACTGTCGGTGCCACATCTCCATGTTAAACTCTATCACTGCCACATCTTCTCCATGTTAAACTCTATCACTGCCACATCTTCTACACGTTAAACTCTATCACTGCCACATCTTCTCCACGTTAAACATCTTCTCCACGTTAAACTCTATCAGTGCCACATCTTCTCCATGTTAAACTCTCACTGCCACATCTTCTCCACGTTAAACTCTATCAGTGCCACATCCTCTCCACGTTAAACTGTTTCACACACAGGTCTACGTGCACACCCCTCGCAGTCATAACTGTGAAAGCCATTACTCACCCCTAATAGTCATAACTGTGAAAGCCATAGCTCAAGTCTCATAGCCATAACTGTGAAAGCCATAGCTCAACTCTCACAGCCATAACTGTGAAAGCCATAGCTCAACTCTCATAGCCATAACTCTGAAAGCCATTGCTCACCCCTCATAGCCATAACTGTGAAAGCCATAGCTCAAGTCTCATAGTCATCACTGTGAAAGCCACAGCTCATTAAAAGAATTTTACGTTTCACTGATCGATAGGTACATCTTTCACATGCAAATTCATACACAAGACTACTTTTCTATGAAAACCACCACATACAAAAACAAAGAAGATACCAGGTGATGAAGAAGAAAGAAGAAGAAGAAGAACAACACACACACACACACACACACACACACACACACACACGTGTTCGTTCTTGCATGTCGTAGTAACGTTTTCCTTTTGACAGCGGTTGAGACGGAATACGCTATGTAAATATAACATTTCAAAAACTTGTCAGGGTCCTTCACAAAGACAGTAATTAATCTTTTCCATGGTTTATAAGGCTCTCTCTGTGTCTCTCTCTGTGTCCCTCTCTCCCTACACGCACACCACACATTCACAAATATCACACACACACACACACACACACACACACACACACACGCACGCACATTATGTTTGTGCGTCCAAGGAAGAGAGGCAGCGGATTAGCAGTGACATGCTTAAACATGCATTGGACATTTGAGATGAATGAAATAACTGTGCAGCGTTGACCGCTATTTGATGACAAGTCACGATTTCTTGTTGCATGCATGTGTGTCTTCTCCCGGCAAGCATGAAACATGTGAACTGATCTTGTCTGCTGCTATTATTATCTTTCACCTCTTGTAGTCCCATCAATTAGTCTGACAAGAGTTACAGTCTTTGGAAACAGAAAGCCTTTGTTCTCCCTCTGAGCTGATATATGGTCGTGCCACACGTGATGAGATCTAAGAAAAAAAGACTTTTTTTGACAGTGTTATGCATGACTGGAAATGGGACTCTTCTTTACAATGTTCGTGTTTGTGAGGAACACACTGACAGACACGTTAGATGTATGACCCAAACAAAATGTATGACTTTTACAATAAACACGTCAGAAAGTTAACATCGCAGGTAACAAGCCTGAAGACAATGTCTTGGTTCCGTGCACCCTGTACCTTTTCTGTTCTGTGGGTAAGCTGCCTGCTGGTAAAACAGCACGGGCCTGAAGCTCCCACAGTGTCTGTGGGTAAGGTGCTTGCTGGTAAAACAACACGGGCCTGAAGCTCCCACAGTGTCCGTGGGTAAGCTGCCTGCTGGTAAAACAACACGGGCCTGAAGCTCCCACAGTGTCCGTGGGTAAGCTGCCTGCTGGTAAAACAGCACAGGCCTGAAGCTCCCAGAGTGTCTGTCCGTTGTAACATGAGGGGAGGCTAATCTCCTCATTAGAAGAGCGACAACAGTAGGCTAATCTCTCCATTAGAAGAGCGACAGCAGTAGGCGAATCTCTCCATTAGAAGATCGACAGCAGTAGGCGAATCTCTCCATTAGAAGAGCGACAACAGTAGACTAATCTCCTCATTAGAAGAGCGACAACAGTAGGCTAATCTCTCCATTAGAAGAGCGACAACAGTAGGCGAATCTCTCCATTAGAAGAGCGATGTTCCATCCGAAAATATCTGTCCATTGACGCAACATCTACACTTGTCGTTTCTCTCATTCTCTCTCGCCTTGACTACTGTAACTCTCTATTGTCTGGTTTGCCTGCTTCAGTCCCTTCAGCACAAACAAAACTCTGCTGCCCGACTCGTCCTCAGAAAGAAAAGATCTGAGCACATCACTCCTCTTTTGCAACATCTCCACTGGCTCCTTGTCTCACGCCGAATAAAGTACAAGATCAGCACTCTATGCTCCAAATGTATTCTGGCCAGGTAAACAGTATTATGTACATCTGGCCAGGTAAACAGTATCATGTACATCTGGTCAGGAAAGCAGTATCAGGTACATCTGGCCAGGTAAGCAGTATCATGTACATATATGAGAAGGGATGTACATCTGGCCAGGTAAGCAGTATCATGTACATCTGGCCAGGTAAACAGTATGTACATCTGGCCAGGTAAGCAGTATCAGGTACATCTGGCCAGGTAAGCAGTATCGTGTACCGATATGAGAAGGGATGTACATCTGGCCAGGTAAGCAGTATCATGTACATCTGGCCAGGTAAACAGTATGTACATCTGGCCAGGTAAGCAGTATCAGGTACATCTGGCCAGGTAAGCAGTATCGTGTACCGATATGAGAAGGGATGTACATCTGGCCAGGTAAGCAGTATCATGTACATATAAGAGAAGGGATGTTCTCTTCATGATGAAAATGAGAGGAACCTCCGTTGGTATTGATGGTGCTCCACTTTTTGATTGATTGATTGATTGATATGGATACTTATATAGCGCCTATCCTTGGTCGGAGACCAAGCTCTGAGCGCTTTACAAACACGGGGTCATTTGCACAACAGGCTGCCTTCCTGGGTAGAGCCGACTGACGTCTGCCACTGGGCGCTCATCATTCGGTTCCTGTGTCAAATGACTATCCAGAGGAGCGCCATCAGAATTTCTGGAATCTGGAGAGAGGTGGAAGAAGAAAGGGTACTCTGCACAGCAGGTGTACACATTGCAGGGGGTGAGTCTGACACTTCACTGCTAAAGCAAACTGAACAATATTACTCAGCTGGAATCATACACGGCACACCATTCGAGGAATAAAAACCCAAACTGCGCCTGTTGAGTGCATTGAACATTTCACAACGACTGACATACAACACTTTTGTCAGCCAGCAGATCTTCACAGCAGCTGTGTAGAAGTGTGACTGAAAACCTCAGGGGAAGGGAGATAACAACGAACTGTGAGGACAGAGAGATGCTGAATATCCTTTGTTGTTGTTCTTCCTCTTCTCTTCTTCTTCTCAATAAAGATGTTAACATGTTTTGTTTTTTTTATAGTTTTTTAAATTTTTTAATATGCTCTGTTTTGTCATGTATTTCTGCATATTCATGTGTGTGTGTGTGTGTGTGTGTGTGTGTGTGTGTGTGTGTGTGTGTGTGTACACAGTGTTGCAAATCAACGTCAAAATTGAAAAAAAAACCCATTAATTTTTCCATGTCTTGTCAAAGCTGACGTCTACAGCCCCCCCCCCCATCCCCCCTCCCGCTCCCTCCCCCATCCCCACACGCCCAACCTCCCCTCCTTCCCTCTCCCTCCCCGTCCTGTTCAGACTGCGTAGACAGAGCTGGGAAAGAAAAGGCGTAGTGACACGCGTGCACCAACAACCTCCCTCTCCCCCTCCCCCTCCCCGGCCCCTGCATGCTGGAAAGTCAACCACATGACATGATTATCTTTCGCTGGGCCTGTGCGGCTGGTCACCCAGTCTGTCTGCCTGTACGTCTGTCTGTCTCTCTCTCAAACACACACACACAACTTTCAAGTTTCAAGTTTTAATTATCCTTTCACTCCTACTGAAGTATGGAGGATTACTGCAAAATAAACTTTACATGCCCAGAACAAACATTTCCAAATAAACAACAATGTCACATAAAAGTTGAGAAAACACAAATGTTTTTCAGCTCCAAAAGTATAACTAGACAACATTTGCAAATCTAATTATCTTACTTACAGCTAAAATGGCTTTTTGCCTCCTTTGAGCATATTACAAAAATTAAAAGCCGATTTTAGAGACAAATATTTTTTAGGAACATATCTATTTCGTAACTGATCATAATTGGGACATTCCATTATAAAATGAAACTCATCACCAATCACAGACATGTTACAAACCTTACAAAGCCGTAACTTTCTTGGTATGCCTTTGTGTCTGCCTTTTTCTATTTCCAGCTTATGATTACTACTTCGAAATCTGAAGAAGCTGATAACGTAATTATCAGGCATTTGACTTATACATTTTTCTCTACCAAATCCACTTTTGAAATTTCGATAAAACAAACATTTACTACTCGACTCTAGAGCATGTCTCCATAGATTTTGAAAAAGCAATGTTGTCATTCTTGCAGAAAGATTCCCTCTCCAAGAAGAATTGAGCATCCCAAACACAGTCATACCCTGCTTCTACACACACACACACACACACAAACACATACACACACAAACACAGAGTTCACCACCTTCAAAAGCCCTGACGGCGAATCAGCTAGTAAAGCTGTCAAAGCCGGTCCTTCCGGTTCATTAATAAGCATCACATTTCAACTGTGTGTGCTGACGACGCCAGTTTCAGTTTCAGTAGCTCAAGGAGGCACACTGCGTTCGGACAAATCCATAAACACGCCATGATAGCAGCAATGGAGGCTGTCAGCGGACAGTGACGTCACTCAGCACAGGGGAAGAGGGGGAGACATCAGGGCTCAACTATTCACTGATGTCAACACTGAGGCGTGACAGTTGGTGACAAAGCGGTGATGGAAGAGCTCTTTTCACGGACTTTGACAAGCCGCCTTGACACATGTGCGGGAAAAAAAGTGCCGTGATCTCCCCCTACCCCCCTCCTCTCTCTCTGTTTGTACGTATTGACAAACTGATATTGCGTAAAAATATTTTTCACTTCAGCTTTTCATTCCAAAATTACTAAACACAAGTTACATGGAGTGAAATAAAAGAGAACAACAATGCATCTTGTAGATAGTCCTCTCAACATGCTGGTTTTCACCAAAACTTTGCACAGCCAGTCACAGCCTGAAAGCACCACTCATCTGGTGAAGGTTTCAGGCGTGCGCGGGCCGTGCAGGTGGTGATGTTCCTTTCAATGGAATGGTGAAGACGTCAGTTTGGGCAGCAATGGATGATACCTGGGACTCCAGCTGCTGTGCACGAAGAGAAGTGACTGGCGGCAGGTTTCAGGTGATGACCAAGGCCGCACTCCTTCCCTGGCTGGTTGTATGGGTCCTGAAGACTGGCTTGGAAGAAGTGGACTTGATGACATTGTAGCATTGTACGAGAGAATGTCAAGAAGTATTCCTCGTGAGTGTTGATGACGGCACATTGTGTGATGTACGAAGGTACTCGGATTATGGCGTGAAATGTTAATGTGATTGCCAAAATTGTGTGTGATTGTTCTTAATTGTGTGTGATTATTCTTTCTTTAATATATATATTTTTTTAGTTTGGATTGACTTGTTTCATGTGGTGACTGTTTTCTCCTTGACATGTGTCACGTGACACGCCCAACGAGCGGTGAAAGGAACACCACGTGGTTATGTACAGACATGCTGGCGTTCAGGTTTTTCCGATATTCCAGATAATTATGTGCAGATATGCTGGTGTCTGAACCCCGAAGGGTGGAGGTTTTCCGATATTCCAGATAATTATGCACAGACATGCTGGTGCCTGAACCCCATCGTGTGTATACGCACGCAGAAGATCAAATACACACGTTAAAGATCATGTAATTATGTCGGTGAATTATGGAAACAAGAACATACCCAGAATGCATACAGATTGAATGACACAGGAAACGAATGATATGGTAGGCAGTCTGTTGTGCAAATGACCCCGTGTTTTTAAATCACTTAGAGTTTGGTCTTTGACCGAGGATAGGCGCTGTATAAGAATCATCATCATCATCATCGTCGTCATCGTCATCATGGTCATCATGGTCGTCATCATCGTCAACATCATCATCACCATCATCTGGAGCTCCCTGTCGTCTTCTGACATCACTTCACCTGTGGCCGTTCCCTTCGTCTCTGGCGCTGAGGGCTCCAGTGCAGAACCCTGTCTGCCGAAGTCCTGCGACATGTCCCAGCCAGACCAGATCTGTCGATCAACATCTGAAAGGTTCACGCTATGATGTCGGTTGACCCTCAGACAACTTCTTTCGTCCCAGTCATCTGAGCTCATGAGGATTGGCCTGGCTGTGAAGGTCTCCAGCAGACAGACGGCAGTGGATAGAATATGTCTTTATTACCAAGTGTACCGGAGTCACAAGGAATATTGAGGGTGGGGGGGGGGGGGGGGAGGGGGGGGTGGAGGGTATAGTACATAACAAGTTACGAACATAAATCGAAAATCACAGATACAGTAGAAATTAGGATACATACGAGTGCATTGTACAAATATGAAAACCTTTGCAACTCAAGCATGACACAGGCGGGCACAAAAAAGTCCCTACTCCCACCACCCCCACACTCTCTGGACGTATGACCAAACGACTAAAATACACTCACCACCAAATACAACACACACAGTACATGAGAACATACAAAGAGAACAACTGCATTTAGATAGCTTCAACAGCTGGTTCACAACTTGAAGCGTCACAAGCCTGAAAGCTTCACTACTGGTGAAGGTTCAGGCGTGCGCGGCGTGCAGTGAAGTTCCAGATGGATGGGAAAGACGAGTTCAGAAGGATGAACCTGGGCTCAGCTGCTGTGCACGAAGAAAGTGACTGGCGCAGGTAGTGATGACAGGCGCACTCTTCCGCTGGTTGTAATGCGGTCCTGAGCGGCTTGGAAGAATGGACCTTATGACGACATCACGATGATGTAAGAAAGTCCCTGAGTGTATCACGGACCTTGGTATAAAGACCTCGAAGCGCGTGATTAATGGCTTGCCGAAATTGGTTATTGCTTAATGGGTTTTTCCTACATATATTTATTTGACTCCTTCTTTCCATGGGTGACCCACATGGCATGACCCCCACGCGTGCCAAGGACACCACATGCATTACCGACATGCTGCTTCAAGGTCCAAACAGAACAATTGCAGAATGCTTTGCCCCAAGGTCCCACAGAATTACACCAACCTTCCTCCACGGTTTCCACGCAGAGATCCAACATTACACAGTTCACAAGCATGTAATATGTCCTATTATGCAAACAAGGCTACCCAGAACATACGTTGAATGACACAACGAATGACTAAGCATCTGTTGCTGACCCCAGTGTTTTAATCACTTAGAGTTTGGTCTTTGACAGGATAGGCCTGTATAAGCATCTCATCATCTCTCTCATCCACAGGTCATCATGTCTTCACCACTTCTCACATCACAGCTCCCTTCCTTCACATTCACCGCGTTCCCTTCGTTCCGCAGGTCCATCAACCCTTCTCAAGTCCTGCGACAGTCCAGCAGACCATCTGTCATCACTCTGAAAGGTTCACCAGATTCTTGACCTACCTTTCCCCAGTCATCAGCTCTATCCTGCTTGAAGGTCCCACACGCATTGAAATTCTTTTACCAAGGTACCACAGGAATATTATTATATGTCAACAGTACGAACATAAATCATCACAGATACGTAAAATTAGGTCACAGCATTCTTAAAACCTTCTCTCCAACCACGCACACCACACACACCCACAACCACACAACCACCACACCCACACCCACACACCCCACCCCACCACATGTTGCAGAAGCTATTTGACTAGCTTCACGGACAGCATGTCAACTGAGCTTCAGCAGACCATAAGACTAACTTCACACCAGAAGGGGTCCCCCAGCGTTCCTCACACACACGGTCCATATCGCAATCACATCTCGTTGAAAGGCACGGATCTGACCTGCATCCAAGGTCACCTGCAAGATTCTTTCCTTCCACAGGTCCCACAGCATGCCTCCCTTCCTTCCACAGGTCCCACAGCATTCCCACCTTCCTTCCACAGGTCCCACAGCACTCCCACCTTCCTTCCACAGGTCCCACAACATTCCCACCTTCCTTCCACAGGTCCCACAGCATTACCACCTTCCTTCCACAGGTCCCACAGCATTCCCACCTTCCTTCCACAGGTCCCACAGCATGCCTACTTTCCTTTCCTATTGCAAAACATGGTTACAACAATAGCTGCAATAACTATAACAACAACTGCTACCAGTGGTAATAATAAAGTTTAATTTCAGGCAGGTGTCAAGGCATGAGAACTGATCCATACACACTACACCCCATCAGCTGTCAGGAAAACAAATCGCGTCTATGTTCCTCGCTACAGTTTCTTCCTTTCTTTCTTCATCAGCAGGAGATGATTAAGGTGACTGTTCACCGGTCTGATTGATATCATTTATACACGTGTATAATATATACATGTGTGTGTGTGTGTGTGTGTGTGTGTGTGTGTGTGCGTGCGTGTGTGTGTGTGCGTGCGTGTGTGTGTGTGTGTGTGTGTTCACGAACAAAGGAAGTGTACTGATTTATGACATTTCTTCGTCGTGAAAAAGCGTAAATAAGCACCAACCCTAAACCTTTCGTAACTGACGTCAAACTTCTGGTGCAGGAAAATCGCGTCCGGTGAGTCATATCCGGTAAAGAAAATAACCGGCTGGACTGTCATTATAAAACATAATAATAAACGTGTGAAAGTCACTGGGATTCCTGAAATATGAGAGGGGGATGGGGAAGAGGGGGCATTGAAAAGACGTTGGTATTGTTTTTCTTCTTACGTAAAAGACCATTATCACTGTCGTGCCACGGCTGACAGACAGACAGACAGACAGACAAACAGACAGACAGATAGACAGATGGATGAACGATGACAAAAAACTCAATGAAGAATCTGTCAGCCCTCCGCACCAGTCGGAACAACCAACATCCACTTGACATTATAATATCTATTCAAAAGCAAACAACAAACAAAGTAGTGTGTTGGTTTTTACGAGCACGAAATTCAATGAACGAAACAATACTGACACGACCACCACTCTCACACACAATCAAACACTCAAAAAGAGATATTCTGCTGTGCCCAATCTCTGCCGCCGCAGTCCAAGAATACACCAGCGGTCAGGAATGGATGGAATTAGCGAGACAGAGAGTTTGGGGACAGCACTAAACTATCAACAACAGCGACCAAGTCCTCCCAGCAGACGCTGTTGTCGCTGCCGCCGCAGAGCACAGTGCCAGTCCTGCACCATACAGACCTCCCTCCAGCCCACAACCAGCAGAACACAGTGCCAGTCCCGCACCATACAGACCTCCCTCCAGCCCACAGCCACAACCAGCAGAGCACAGTGCCAGTCCTGCACCATGCAGACCTCCCTCCAGCCCACAGCCACAACCAGCAGAGCACAGTGCTAGTCCTGCACCATGCAGACCTCCCTCCAGCCCACAGCCAGCAGAACACAGCGTCAGTCCCGCACCATACAGACCTCCCTCCAGCCCACAGCCACAACCAGCAGAGCACAGTGCCAGTCCTGCACCATGCAGACCTCCCTCCAGCCCACAGCCAGCAGAACACAGCGTCAGTCCCGCACCATGCAGACCTCCCTCCAGCCCACAGCCACAACCAACAGAGCACAGTGCCAGTCCTGCACCATACAGACCTCCCTCCAGCCCACAGCCACAACCAGCAGAGCACAGTGCCAGTCCTGCACCATGCAGACCTCCCTCCAGCCTACAACCAGCAGAGCACAGTGCCAGTCCTGCATCATGCAGACCTCGCTCCAGCCCACAACCAGCAGGGTAGTAGACCCGTACATACAGGAAAGTGGGGGAAAACCCCACCTCAGACAGGTTACGTAAAAGACCTGAAACTGGTGTTCCAGCTGTTGCAACGCTCGCCGACAAACGACGGCAACCTGCTGCTTCACCACAGCAGAAGACATGAGGAAATCAAAGCCCCAACCCCCTGGTCTAATGTGACTCCAACAACGGTTGACAGTGGAGTGCCAGACAGATACATGCACACACTAAACCCAAAACACAATTCACGGACGCGAGTTGCTCCGATCGTGGGAAGCGGGACACGTTGCCTGCCTGGCCCCTGGCGGCTTCTTGTCAGCTCAGGGAAGTCTCACACTCAGGATATATCGACGCGTGACAGTTACAGGGTCTTTGATTTCTGTTTGCAAATAACCAGTTTCAGTTTCTCAAGGAGGCGTCACTGCGTATGGACAAACCCATATACGCTACACCACATATGCTTAGTAGATTCCTGACCAGCAGACAACTCTATGCCCTTAGTCAGGCCTTGCCGTGAGTGCATGAATATACATTGTATCTGTATCTATCAGAGTGGATTTCTTCTGGAGAATGTTCCCAGAAGACAACACTTTCGTTGTCATGGGTTCTTTTTCAGTGCCCCAAGACTAAACACACAGTTTGGTTTTCCAGTCAAACTTGGAAAGAGCTGGATTCGAGCACAGACACTCACGGCAAATAAGCAACGACCGCTTTACCACTGTGACAATAGTTTCATAATGATTCACACTTTGTATGGCTTTCGAGAATCCACAATGCTCGTGACAAGGGTGTGCCTTTCCAGTGCCGATATTCTCTCCCTTCCTACTCTCTCATTACCCCTCTGTACCTTGCATCGCGGACAACAAAGAAGTAATAGAATTATTATACACCAACAAAACACAATGCAACTCGAACAATGGTGAAAGTCTGTTGTTAATATTCTTTGATTACCAGATCGATGTTTTCTCTACGATTCTTAATTGTCAGTCTACGAATGTAATTTTCGATTTTCACAAAGTTTTTTTTTTTTTTTTTTTTAATCGTGAACTACGAGTAGTTTGTGTGTGGATAATTTTGATTATTTCAACCAGAAGTCAGAATTCTTCACAGCTGACTATGAACAAATGTAATTCCTTTTTCCACAGATAAGGGGAGAGAAATGGTTTAAAACAAGGCAAGAAGTTTGGTACGTCTGCCCTCCCCCCTCCCCCCGTCCACCCTTATTGAAACAATACACACTTATCTTTTACAAACACCATAGAAACAAGAATGTGATGTAAAAAATAAACACAAAAACAAACTCTACCAAAAAAACCACAAAAAACCCCAAAAAACCCAAAAAACAAACAAACAACCCCCCCCCCCCCCCACAACAACAACAAAAACCGAACCAAAACCAACCCTCAGAGCACGTTGAACATGTATTCTTTAGGTGCGTTTGGTGTCAGACACTGAGAGCCACAGCATGACTTAGAGACACTGAGAGACTCTGATGACTGAGAGACACTGAGAGACACTGAGAGCCATACGATGACTGAGAGACACTGAGAGATACTGAGAGCCATACGATGACTGAGAGACACTGAGAGATACTGAGAGCCATACGATGACTGAGAGACACTGAGAGATACTGAGAGCCATACGATGACTGAGAGACACTGAGAGATACTGAGAGACACTGAGAGCCATACGATGACTGAGAGACACTGAGAGCCATACGATGACTGAGAGACACTGAGAGACATACGATGACTGAGAGACACTGAGAGACACTGAGAGCCATTCCCTGACTGAGAGACACTGAGAGACATACGATGACTGAGAGACACTGAGAGCCATACGATGACTGAGAGACACTGAGAGACATACGATGACTGAGAGACACTGAGAGCCATACGATGACTGAGAGACACTGAGAGACACTGAGAGCCATACGATGACTGAGAGACACTGAGAGATACTGAGAGACACTGAGAGCCATACGATGACTGAGAGACACTGAGAGACACTTAGAGACATACGATGATTGAGAGACACTGATGACTGAGAGAAGGGCGGAATGTCCACATTCTGTGCTGTGACCAAGTGCAGGGCCACTGACACACACGGATGGCAGAAAACAGTCAGCAAGAACACATGCACCTACACAGCAGGAACACGTGCACCTACACAGCAAGTTGTGTGCGTATGACAGCGGCTTCAGAACAGTGTTAACAGGGAAGACTGCTTGAAGCTAGCACCATCTCCTGTGGTCTCAAAGACCAAACGCCAGAACACATTCTTCAGACCTGTGTTCTCCTTAAGGGACTCAGAGACACCGTGTGGCCGACACCAACCCTGCTGCACACCACGCTCCATGGCTCCAGACAGGACTTGGAGAGGACGACACCAACCCTGCTGCACATCAAGCTCCATGGCTCCAGACAGGACTTGGAGAGGACGACACCAACCCTGCTGCACACCACGCTCCATGGCTCCAGACAGGACTTGGAGAGGACGTCGCCATTCATCAGACGGGCTGGACGGACACCGTGAAGAAGAAGAAGAAGAAGAAGAAGTGTATGCATAAAATATGACAAATGTGAGTTTGTGCTGTGTTTTGCAACCGATGTCACAGGTGTGAAATCCACTTCAGCTTGTCGGTCTGTTCTGGTGTTCCGGCTGAACGAGTGCAGACAGCGGGGGGTGGGAGGGTGGGAGGGTGGCGAGGCTGATGGTTCAACTGGAAGTGACTTCAGCTGTTGTGTCACGATGACAGAACAAAAAGTCGTGAACTGAGGACAACACGACAAAGAATAACGACCTGTTTCACCTCGGCACAAGGTGCTCTTGTGTTTCAAAGTCACATTATGAAAACACACACACACACACACACACACACACACACACACACACACACACACACACTAAACCTACAGACAATCCTTAGTTGTTTCCCACGTAACAATCTGACTTGCCGTTTTGTTCATCGTCCACTTTGAACTGAGAACGTTCCGTTACCAAGGTGAAACTAGGAATAGACTATTTATTCAAAAGTACGCAACAACAAAACAAAATAAAAACAACACACACACACACACACACACACACACACACACACACACACACACACACACACCAAAACCATCTTTAATTAATGAACTGATCGAGTGGGCTGATTATTCTTATGTATACACACAAATCAGTGTCTAATACAACCACAAACATTTCCACCTCCTTTTCGCCCCCCTCCCCTCTCTACCCCCGGTCCTTCCCACCACCTTTCTTTCCTTTTTTTGTCATTTTTCACTCACTTGTGTAAACAAAGTGAGTCTATGTTTTAACCCGGTGTTCGGTTGTCTGTGTGTGTGTGTGTGTGTGTGTGTGTGTGTGTGTGTGTGTGTGTGTGTGTGTGTGTGTGTGTGTGTGTGTGTGTGTGTGTGTGTGTGTTTGTGTCTGTGTGTCCGTGGTAAACTTTAATATTGACATTTTCTCTGCAAATACTTTGTCAGTTAATACCAAATTAGGCATAAAAATAGGAAAAATTCAATTCTTTCCAGTCATCTTGTTTAAAACAATATTGCACCTCTGGGATGGGCACAAAAAATAAAAAATGAAGCCTGATTATAAGCAAACTGCATTTACTTTTATATTTATATTTTTTGTATTCTGTAAACTTGGCACTTTGATCTGATATTCTGACACAACAACAAAAGCAGTCATTATTATCATTTTTTGTTCAAACAGGAACTTCTTTTGCTAAGCATGGAAGTTTTATTTATTTTGCAAACGTTTTGGTGCAGATAGTAAAAAGGAAAATTACTCTGCAATTAATGCTAGGGGACTTAATTTGCTTTAAACTGATCTTTCTCATCTTTATCATCTTTCTCCTCTTAAACATTACATTTTGAAATTATACTCAGTACATAAAAAGCTGGTGTGTTTTACTCTCAGGGCTTCCACTATGTTCATTCGCCCAAGTGGTCTTTTTCGGAAAATACTAAAATCAATACGACGAATGGACTTTACAGATCTGTTGGATGAGCTCTGAAGGTCATGGGCAAAAATCAATTGCGTACACATATTTATACACATTCAAAGCGCGTGCTCATATTCTTCGCGAACGCGAACGACGCCATTTTGTTTCAAGTTGACCAGCCCGTTAAATCCTATATTCAATGGACAATACACGATAACATGTGATGGAAATATTTATTCAGAGAAAGATTTGTGAACGCCTCATCACTTACTGGATTATGCCCCAAAATGCCATAAAAATATCCACATAATCAGTCGGAATTCACAGTTAAAAATTGTAAACCATGCGAGTTAATGCCCTTGAACTGATCACGATGAAACGAAAAAATTTCCAGTCTTGACTTTTCTCAAAATGAAGTCCTTTTCACTTCTTACAACGTTTAGAAGTACTTGTACTTGGCTCTACATGTTATTAGTTTAACAAAATACTAAATTTTCATATCAACTTTAAAACTATAAAACTAGAATGAACATAAAAGAGAAACTTAATCGACCGTGTCGTACTACATTCCCGGCGGGTGTAACTAAACTTGTACATCTATCTAGATCTAGTGAAAACGGCTAAATGTTGCAGTGTGATTGCGGCGATAGCCATTAAAATTTTTTTTTTTTTATTGCCCTTAAAGATTTTTTGAATGCCCAAGATACACCAGAATAATTGATTTAAACAGCGTTCTCACTGCGAATACCGCAATTGATTTATCGCCCTTTAAAAAAGTATGTTAAAATGTTAAATTTTAGAACGCCAGTTAAGGAGCCACGATAGCGTAATGGATAAGGCAGTTTCTTCTCACCCGAACACGCGGGGTTCGAATCTGGTTAGGACTTTAAAAATTTTTTTTTAAGTGTATCACAAGTGAGTCTTGAAGGCTTTGCCTCTCTTGTTTTTTCTTGCGGCTTACTTCCCCTGAATGTTGCTATTTTCACTTCTTCTTCCCACTCTCACTCGACCTCCCTTTCTTTTCACTTTGTGCCCTTGTCTCATTTCGCATAATTTAATTTGTTTTTTTTTCTCATTATAGTTCTTTTCTCATACAGTGTTTTCTTTGTTTCTTTTTAACGTTTTCGTTGTTTTGTTGTGTCTTTACGTTCAGTCATGTTTCTTTCACATTCTCCATTTTCTCCACGAAGAAAAAATATCAGTTTTTCACTTTTGTTTCTGGACAGATATATTTTTGTCCTTTCTCGACAGATTTATTTTCGCCCAACTGTGTTCCTTCGTGATAATACGTATCATAAACCCACACGCCTCCAGCATTAGACAAGAATTGAAATATTGTTTTAAGACAATTATATTCAACAGAGAGAGAGAGAGAGAGAGAGAGAGAGAGAGAGAGAGACGGAGGGCGGGGTGAAGATGGTAAATACGGTGCTCTGTTCCTGACATCTCATGACGTTTTCATTTTGTCAATTCCGTTTCAGACGTTCCGTCAAACAATAACACGAAGCCGTTGGCCAGTTTACTGAGGGCCCGGATGTGACGTCACCACGATGTCACCACGGGGCGCTATAAGAAAGGCCCCCTTCTCGCTTCACGTCGCATCTCTTCCAAGTTTTGCCAAGTCTGTGGTGAGTATCTTGCGTGTATGCATGTCGTGTGTGTGTGTGTGTGTGTGTGTGTGTGTGTGTGTGCTCGCACGCTATGATTTTGTTTCTGCTTTTTTCAGTCTCTCTTATTTTGTTTTTGCACACATTTATTCTTCTTTATCTTATCCATGAATGCAGACGGTAACCTCTCTCCTCTTGCTTGATGTAGATTTTCTTTGTACATCAATCTTCTCACTACTTCCCGTGTTTGATGTAGACTTTCGTTGTACATCAATCTTCCCACTACTTCCTGTGTTTGATGTTGACTTTTGTTGTACATCAATCTTCCCACTACTTCCTGTGTTTGATGTTGACTTTCTTTGTACATCAACCTTCTCACTTCTTCCCGTGTTTGATGTAGACTTTCTTTGTACATCAATCTTCCCACTACTCCCCGTGTTTGATGTAAACTTTCTTTGTACATCAATCTTCCCTCTACTCCCCATGTTTGATGTAGACTTTCTTTGTACATCAATCTTCCCACTACTCCCCGTGTTTGATGTTGACTTTATTTGTACATCAGTCTTCCCACAATGTCCCACGCTGGCATCTCCTGATGATATGACCTTTCTTTCTTTGATTCTATCAATCCTTACTTCTTATTTTCTTTTCTGCCTTTTTTCTTTAGTTTTTTCGCTCACTGTTTTCGTTTCATCCTTCCATTCTTCCTTCCTTTCTTGCAATACTAACTTCTCATCCACACACACACACACACACACACACACACACACACAATTTTTTTCAGATTGCTTCGATTCCACTTCCCATTCTAGCCCCTTGCCCTTGCCCAAGGTTTTGTGTTAAAGATTCCATCATTACCTTCAATGTGTTCCATGTGTGTCTACCAACGTTTTGTGTAAAAGAGTGCATCAACACTTTAATTTTGTACCATATGTGTCCGCCAAAACATGGTCTTCAAATCGGATGGTTTTACTTGTTTTCTGGAGTGAAGGCCGAAGAAAATGATGATACTGTTATTATCAGCAAGTCATCAGGTTTATAAAGCAGGACACGCATAACCAGGTAATCCCACAAACGTTATTATCAGCAAGTCATCAGGTTTGTAAAGCAGGACGCACATAAGCAGGTAATCCCACAAAAGTTATTATCAGCAAGTCATCAGGTTTGTAAAGCAGGACACACATAGCCAGGTAATCCCACAAACATTATTATCAGCAAGTCACCAAGTTGGTAAAGCAGGACGCACATAAGCAGGTAATCCCACAAACATTATTATCAGCAAGTCATCAGGTTTGTAAACCAGGACACACATAGCCAGGTAATCCCACAAACATTATTATCAGCAAGTCATCAAGTTGGTAAAGCAGGACGCACATAAGCAGGTAATCCCACAACATTCTTATCAGCAAGTCATCAGGTTGGTAACGCAGGACACACACAACCAGGCAATCCCACAATGTTATTATCAGCAAGTCATCGGGTTGGTAAAGCAGGACTCACACAACCAAGTAATCCCACAATGTTATTATCAGCAAGTCATCGGGTTGGTAAAGCAGGACTCACACAACCAGGTAATCCCACAATGTTATTATCAGCAAGTCATCGGGTTGGTAAAGCAGGACTCACACAACCAGGTAATCCCATAACGCGGGACGTGTGAGTGGAAGAGCAGCAGCAGTAGAGCACACTGATGGTGCTGTCTCTTTCAAACCACACTTGAAAACATGTATCTTTGTTTTGCTTCTCTGACAAAGTATGAGCATTGCTTTGTGCTGCAAGCAAAATCATCTCTTCATAAAACCTGTCTGAAGCTAGACAAACTTCTTCGAACTGACGTATTGAATCGAATCATATTGTATGGAGTTGTATCGATCGTCTCGTATCGTGATGTGCCACATTGAACTGCATCACGTCCCATCGATTCACTTCATCATCCTTCATCCAGCTACATCACCCTCCAACTCCCACCCATCCCCTATCCATAAAAGTTTGATTTTCAAACAAAATTTCAGACAATAGAACCCTGACGTTACAGACAGAGAGAGCCAGCAAGCACAACACGGCGAGGACCAACAGAACCAGAACCCGGTGATGATGGTTTTGTCGTTGAAGAGTCTGCTGCTGACGCTGGCAGTGGTGGTGATGGTGGGGGTCGCGCTGTGTGGGGGTGCCACGTCGAAGAACGGGGAGCAGGCCCGGCAGGAGCGGAAGAGGCAGGATCCCCGCAACATCACCCACTGTGACTCTGGGGCCTCTGACATGGGCTCCTTCGACTGGCGGTCGTACAGAGGTCTGTCTGTTGGCATGGTGATGGTTGATGTGTACAACATGGTGGTGATTGATGTGTACAACATGGTGATGTTGATATGTACAATATGGTGATGGTTCATATGTACAACATGGTGATGTTGATATATATATATATATAACATGGTGATGGTTGATATGTACAACATGGTGATGTTGATATGTATAACATGGTTATGGTTGATATGTACAACATGGTGGTGTTGATATGTATAGCATGGTGATGGTTGATGTGTACAACGTGGTGATGCTGATGTGTACAACATGGTGATGATTGATATGTACAACATGGTGGTGATTGATATGTACAACATGGTGATGTTGATATGTACAATATGGTGATGTTGATATATATATATATATATATATATATATATATATATATATATATAACATGGTGATGGTTGATATGTACAACATGGTGATGTTGATATGTATAACATGGTTATGGTTGATATGTACAACATGGTGGTGTTGATATGTATAGCATGGTGATGGTTGATGTGTACAATATGGTGATGCTGATATTTATAACATGGTGATGATTGATATGTTGATACGTACAACATGGTGATGTTATGTGTAACATGGTGATGGTTGATGTGTACAACACGGTGATGTTGATATGTACAACATGGTGATGGTCGATATGTACAGCATGGTGATGTTGATATGTATAACAAAGTGATGTTGATATTTATAACATGGTGATGATGGTTGATGTGTACAACATGGTGATGATGGTTGATGTGTACAACATGGTGATGATGGTTGATGTGTACAACATGGTGTTGATGGTTGATATGTACAACATGGTGATGGTTGATATGTTGATATGTACAACATGGTGATGATTATAATTATAACATGGTGATGGTTGATGTGTACTACATGGTGATGATGGTTGATATGTACAACATGGTGATGATGGTTGATATGTACAACATGGTGATGGTTGATATGTTGATATGTACAACATGGTGATGATTACATGTATAACATGGTGATGGTTGATGTGTACTACATGGTGATGATGGTTGATATGTACAACATGGTGATGATGGTTGATATGTACAACATGGTGATGGTTGATATGTACAACATTAGGCCAGGAAATTTAGATTAAAATTTGCGTTAGGTCAAAATGTCTGCAACAAAACCGTTCTTTTTACGATAAAATAGAATAAATCATACTGATCACACTGATATAAAGTTGGCCACTATAGGGGGGCGGGAACATAAGTAGATTTTGATTTTTAATGTCAGAATCGAATATTTTTATTACTTCTGCCTGTGCGAGAGCGCCTTACAAAGAGTCGCAAGGCAAGCACAGGCGAAGGTTACGCAAGCGCGGTATAAGGGGTCGCCAGAGGAAAGCGTTCAGCGCGGTACAGTACATGTGACTGACTGCTGCCGCGCTGATGCTGAACTGTGAGCAGGTCACTGAATCTGAACAGTAAGCTAGGAACAGAGCTCTTTCGGGTCAAAAGGAAACAAACATTTTCAATTTCATGTATTTTATACGAAAGTGGTAGAAGACGCAAATCCGCTTTTATGAATGTTTTCCAGTTTCCTACCATTCATGACATTATAAAGAATGAAATCAGTATTATACCGACTGCAAAGGTGAATTTTCGAAGGCAGCACGTGATCATTTAGTTCGCAAGTACAATTTTGTTGATATTTTACGCAATGCACAACTTGGATATACTCCATGCTCTGCTTATTAACGTGTAGAATATAAATATCTAAATATGTGTTAACCGTTTCGGTTTCAATGAACATTATCGGCGCTATGTCCAGACAATAAACTGGGAAAGTATAGAGGGCAGATGATGGCAAAATTGAACATCATGTATTGATGTGAAAAGAACGGTATGAAATACATATTTTTCTTTGGAAATGAACCGGTATTCAGTGCAAATGTGACTCACGAACCCTGGCGCAGTAGACGTCGATTTAGCGTGGGATATAAATAACAATCATAATGATCATAATGGATCATAAATTTTATTAATGATTATGTAAAACTTTCTTGTAACACGTGTAACATTGAATCCCAGTTACCTAAACTAACTTTCCCGACGCAGATGTTTGAATTACTGGATTTATAATAATGATAGTAATGAACCTATCACGCGATCCTTAGCCAATGCAATGCATTCAAACAAAGCCTGTGCAAAATAATGTATTTTATTAATGATTACTTAAAACCTTATGACATATGTAACATGGATCCCAATATACCTAAACTAATTCCCCCACCCTGGATGATTTTATTTTTCAGAAACACTGCAGGCACTCCATTTTCACATCAATTCTCCCCAGTGTTTCGTTCCACACTTCGTCTGTCTTGTGAACTGATAAACTAGTTTACATCATTTCGTGATAAAACTTCACCAGACGGCAAAAGCCAAAATCAAGGTAATTTAAGGGGGTGATTTTCTACTTTGAACTTTCTTGTTTGGAACTTTTGATGCAACAAGTCTTCAACTGAAAACAGTCTTACTGAACTACATGCGTTGACTTGGTTCGAAATCTTACGCCAGTATCCGTATATTACCGCATCTCGCCATGTGTCGGAAACAGTGATTGTGTCTAAACATAATCGGATCAGAGATAAATGTACAAACAAACCATAACAACGACGAAATTAACATACACAGTTTTGTTGTTGTTGTTGTTTTTTAATATAGCAACCACGGGGTGAGAATGAACATATCGGAGATTTCCGTGTAACATATGTACATCTCACACACTGTCGAAAACAACACATTCTCTGAATCTGTGTTCAAACACACACGATTGAAGGGTGTTTGTCAAACCGATTTACGCTTTCCCGCGATGAATCCGCATGATTTATGTGGAAACAGTTCTAAATTTGTTTACATGTATATTTTTATTGGGTCGTTTACATGCACTGAAGTAACACAGAAAAGTGGAACTGAAAATTAATATGCGACGTCGATTGCATTTAAATAGTTGAACAGTCATTCTTTTTCCAGAAAATGAGTATGTGCTGCAGAAGGTAGATGAATTGACCACCTGTTGCAAGTAAAGAACGTGTAGTGTATATATGAATGTGCTTGCCTTTGAATGAATAAAAATACGTCAAGAGGAACGGGTTGTTTACGTCTGTCACGCGGGTTTTTTGCGTAATATTTCAAACTTAATGTACCATTTTTTACTGGTGATCAGTTTCAGTTTCAGTTTCAGTAGCTCAAGGAGGCGTCACTGCGTTCGGACAAAACCAATGTTTTATTATCACAACGAATGAATATAGATCAGGTCTGTATGTACTGGGTTTTAATCAGGTTTGTACTTATTTGTTTCTGACCACTTCATGTTTAGAAACATTGCCATGTCACAAAATGGCGTCGAAATTTTGGATGTTTTTAATAATTTTCAACACATTTAAGACACAAGAACAAACCATATTCTCACAAAATTGTTGCAGACATTTCTCTAATGAATTGCAATCCTGATAACATGTGAAACATTTGAATAATCATTGTAAACACATGTTTATACTGAATCAGACTGAGAGACCCCCATTTCCAACAAAGTTCTGGAGACTGACCCATTTTCATTTTCCAGGCAGTCTTTGCTCTTCATAACTATCTGATGCACTTCATTTTGCCACCTTCATACTCCAGCCAGATACATTTTCTTTCCCATGCTAAACCGACGTGTCTACTGCGGCAGGGTTCGTGAGCCACATTTGCAAATACCGCTTCATTTCCAAAGAAAAATATATATTTCATACCGTTCTTTTTACATCAAGACATGATGTTGGTCGATTTTGCCATTATCTGCCTTCCATGCTTTCTGAATTAATTGTCTGGACAGTGCTCCGACAATGTTCATTGAACCAAACCTAGTTAACAGGTACTGAGATATTCATATACTACACGTTATACATTGCGTAAAATGTCAACATAATTGTTCCTGCGAACTAAATGATCCCGTGCTGCCTTCGTAAATTCACCTTTGCAGTCGGTACAATGCCGATTTCATTCTTTATGAAATGTCAGGACTGGTAAGAAACTGCAAAACATTTATAAAAGCAAACTTGCGTTTTCTACCAATTTTGTGTGTAATAGATGAAATTAAAAATTTTGTTTCCTTTTGACCCCAAAGAGTTCTCTTATTTTCTGTACGGTATCTGTCATCTGCCGCAGTGACCTACTAACGGAGGTAAGGGATAGCATCAGCGCAGCAGCAGTCAGCCACAAGTACTGTACCGCGCTAAACGCTTTCCTCTGGCGACCCCTTATACCGCGCTTGCGTGACCCTGGCTTGCTCATGCCTTGCGGATCTTTGTAAGGCGCTCTCTCATGGCCAAATGTGTGAGAAATAATTATTAAAAATCAAAATCTATTCATGTTCCCGCCCACCTACAGCGGTCAAGTTTATATCAGCGTGATCAGTATGATTTATTCTATTTTATCGTGAAAAGAACGGTTTTGTTGCAGAGATTTTGACCATTTTTGTATCTGTCCTGGACTACATGGTGATGATGGTTGATATGTACAACATGGTGATGGTTGATGTGTACAACATGGTGATGATTGATATGTACAACATGGTGATGGTTGATGTGTACAACATGGTGATGGTTGATGTGTACAACATGGTGATGATGGTTGATATGTACAACATGGTGATGGTTGATGTGTACAACATAGTGATGGTTGATGTGTACAACATGGTGATGGTTGATATGTACAATATGGTGATGGTTGATGTGTACAACATGGTGATGGTTGATGTGTACAACATGGTGATGTTGATATGTACAACATGGTGATGGTTGATATGTACAACATGGTGATGTTGATATGTACAACATGGTGATGATGGTCATATGTACAACATGGTGATGATAGTTGATGTGTACAACATGGTGATGTTGATATGTACAACATGTACAACATGGTGATGTTGATATGTACAACATGGTAATTGGTGATGTTGTGTGTGTGTGTGTGTGTGTGTGTGTGTGTGTGTGTGTGTGTGTGTGTGCCAGGTCGGTGGTACGTGAGCCGCATCACCGTTCCCCTAGGACCCACTGTGCGGGACCTGACTGGTTATGCTGTGGACATCGACCCCTCCTCCATAGAGCCCAATGCCAAGGACAAGGCTTGGAGGGTTAGTGCCCTTGTCTCTCTGTCTCTGTGCGTTTCTGTCTGTCTGTCTGTGTCGTCTGTCTGCCTGTCTGTCTGTCCCCCCCCCCCTCTCTCTATGTCGGCCTGTCCGTCTGTCTCCCCCCCCACCCCCTCTATGTCTGTTTGTATCTGTGTCTGTCTGTCTCTTCTACTTCCACTTCTTCTTCCCTCTCTCTCCTTATCTATCTCTTTCGCTTTCTCTCTCTCCTCCGCCTCCTTCTTCTCTCTCTCTCTCACTCTCCTTCTTTCTCATTCTCTCGTTATCACGCTCTCTCTTTGCTTCTTTTTTCTCTCTCTCCTGACTCTCTCTCTCTGTGTCTGTCTCCTGGGTCTCTCTCTTTCTCTGTCTGTCTCCTGACTCTCTCTCTTTGTCTATTGGCTCTCTCTCTTTGTCTGTCTCCTGACTCTCTTTCTCTGTCTGCTGGCTCTCTCTCTTTGTCTTCTGGCTCTCTCTCTTTGTCTGTCTCCTGACTCTCTCTCTTTATCTATTGGCTCTCTCTCTTTTTCTTTGTCTCCTGACTCTCTCTCTTTCTCAGTCTATTGGCTCTCTCTCTCTCTCTGTGTCTGTCTCCTGGCTCTCTCTCTCTGTCTGTCTCCTGGCTCTCTCTGTGTCTCCTGGCTCTCTCTGTTTCTCAATCTATTGGCTCTCTCTCTGTGTGTCTGTCTCCTGGCTCTCTGTCTGTCTCCTTGCTCTCTCTCTCTGTCTGTCTGTCTCCTGGCTCTCTCTGTGTCTCCTGGCTCTCTCTCTTTCTCAGTCTATTGGCTCTCTGTCTCCTGGCTCTCTGTCTGTCTCCTGGCTCTTTCTCTTTCTCAGTCTGTTGGCTCTCTCTCTCTGTCTGTCTCCTGGCTCTCTCTGTGTCTCCTGGCTCTCTCTCTGTCTCCTGGCTCTCTGTCTGTCTCCTGGCTCTTTCTCTTTCTCAGTCTCTTGGCTCTCTCTCTCTCTGTCTGTCTGTCTCCTGGCTCTCTCTCTGTCTCCTGGCTCTCTCTCTGTCTCCTGGCTCTCTGTCTGTCTCCTGGCTCTCTGTCTGCCTCCTGACTCTCTCTCTGTCTCCCGGCTCTCTCTCTGTCTCCTGACTCTCTCTTTCTCTCTGTCTTCTGACTCTCTCTCTTTCTCTGTCTAATAGTTTTTATGTTCACAGTGTTATCTGGTTCCCCCCCACCCTCAGTTGTAAGTAAATTCAAAACAAACGGCAGTCGCCAACGTCCATAATTGTTCATGATAAGCTTATGTGACTCCACTGTTGGCCGCCGTTCTTTCTCTGTCTCTGGACCTTGCAATTGGAATGCACTTCCTCTTTCTCTTCGTCGGGTCTCCGCACTCACCTCTTTCAAGTCTGGCCTTAAAACCCACCTCTTCCCAAGATAGCCTCCCTTCCCTGCCTCTTCCATGTCTTCAGTTTCTACAGTTTAAGAATTATGCATGCGTGTGAATGACTGGTGCGAAAGCGCTTTGATTTGTCTCTGCACAAGATTCAGCGCTATATAAATACCATTATTATTACTGTTATTATTATGTTAACCCGTCCAAGAATTTATCTGCTTAAATCTTGTCTGTCATACTCAGGCTGTTTATTGTGGAATGATATATCACCCATTCACAACGTCCAAACTTGTCAATGTATTAAAAAAAATACCATTCAGAACTCATGAAAAAAATTGCAAACACAATGTCTTAACCTTTCCCACTCTAACACTCTCTGTGTGTCTGTCTGTCTGTTTGTGTGTCCGTCTGTCTGTCTGTCTCCCTCATTCTCGCTCTCTTTCTTTGCTCTTTTTTTTTTATCATTCTGACCCAAGTAATATTGATGCATGTACTTATGTTGTTGATCTTTTTTTTGTTGACATCATTTGAAATTTATTTATGTAATGTTATGCTTTTGTATTGTGTGTTTGTTATATTTTCATGAGGGCAGGATGAAACAAGCGATTTGCACTTATTCTTTTTTCCCCATTAAAAAAGGTTTGTTTGTTCGTTCGTTCGATATGTCTATATATCTGTCTGTCTGTCTGTCTGTTTGTCTGTCTGTCTCTCTCTCTCTCTCTATATATATATATCTCACTTTATCTCTTTCTAAATCTCTTTGTACTTGTTTTTCTTGTTTTTCCCCTCATCATCATCATCATCATCATCATCATCTTTTTCTTCTATCTGTCTGTGTCCGTCATCTAGCGTGGCGATGAAAGCGCTGTAACTCTTTGACTGCTGACTCTTGGTGAAATACGATCCATGTGGTGTGTATTTAAGGTGCATTGACTTCTGTCTTTTCAGTGTTGTCACTGACTTTAATGGGCAAAAGTTGTGCAGTTCTAAGAGGAAGAACTCCACACAGAGCAACCTGTTAGTGCAGTCCTAGCTAGGTGATACACAGGACAAAGGACGGTGACTGACAACCCGTTAGTGCAGTCCTAGCTAGGTGACACGCAAGGCAAAGGATGGTGACTGACAACCCGTTAGTGCAGTCCTAGCTAGGTGACACACAGGACAAAGGATGGTGACTAACAACCCGTTAGTGCAGTCCTAGCTAGGTGATACACAGGACAAAGGATAGTGACTGGCAACCCGTTAGTGCAGTCCTAGCTAGGTGACACACAGGACAAAGGATGGTGACTGACAACCTGTTAGTGCTGTCCTAGCTAGGTGACATACAGGACAAAGGATGGTGACTGACAACCTGTTAGTGCTGTCCTAGCTAGGTGACACACATGACAAAGGATAGTGACTGACAACCTGTTAGTGCAATCCTAGCTAAGTGGCACACAGGACAAAGGATGGTGACTGACAACCCGTTAGTGCAGTCCTAGCTAGGTGACACACAGGACAAAGGATGTTGACTGACAACCCGTTAGTGCAGTCCTAGCTAGGTGACATACAGGACAAAGGATGGCGACTGACAACCTGTTACTGCAGTCCTAGCTAGGTGACACACTGGACAAAGGATGGTGACTGGCAACCCGTTAGTGCAGTCCCAGCTAGGTGACACACAGGACAAAGGATGTTGACTGACAACCTGTTAGTGCAATCCTAGCTAGGTGACACACAGGACAAAGGATGGTGACTGACAACCCATTAGTGCAGTCCTAGCTAGGTGACAGTCCTTTACTGACAAGTATTCTAGTCAACAGTGGTCAAGGGGTTAGTGCCATTCAGCTTACGTCAGTCATTTCCCTTCAGTGTTCACTCTGACATGTCAGACACACTGACCTTGATACACCTTACGTCAGTCATTTCCCTTCAGTGTTCACTCTGACATGTCAGACACACTGACCTTGCTACACCTTACGTCAGTCACTTACCTTCAGTGTTCACTCTGACATGTCCGACACACTGACATTGCTACACCTTGCGTCAGTCACTTACCTTCAGTGTTCACTCTGACATGTCCGACACACTGACATTGCTACACCTTACGTCAGTCACTTCCCTTCAGTGTTCACTCTGACATGTCAGACACACTGACCTTGCTACACCTTACGTCAGTCACTTACCTTCAGTGTTCACTCTGACATGTCAGACACACTGACCTTGCTACACCTTACGTCAGTCACTTACCTTCAGTGTTCACTCTGACATGTCGGACACACTGACATTGCTACACCTTACGTCAGTCACTTACCTTCAGTGTTCACTCTGACATGTCGGACACACTGACCTTGCTACACCTTACGTCAGTCATTTCCTTTTAGTGTTCACTGACATGTCAGACACCATGACCTTGCTACACCTTACGTCAGTCAGTACCCTTCAGTGTTCACTCTGACATGTCAGACACACTGACCTTGATACACCTTACGTCAGTCACTTATCTTCAGTGTTCACTCTGACATGTCCGACACACTGACATTGCTACACCTTGCGTCAGTCACTTACCTTCAGTGTTCACTCTGACGTGTCAGACACACTGACCTTGCTACACCTTACGTCAGTCACTTACCTTCAGTGTTCACTCTGACATGTCAGACACCTTGACCTTGATACACCTTACGTCAGTCACTTATCTTCAGTGTTCACTCTGACATGTCCGACACACTGACATTGCTACACCTTACGTCAGTCACTTACCTTCAGTGTTCACTCTGACATGTCAGACACCCTGACCTTGCTACACCTTACGTCAGTCACCTACCTTCAGTGTTCACTCTGACATGTCGGACACACTGACCTTGATACACCTTACGTCAGTCATTTCCTTTTAGTGTTCACTGACATGTCAGACACCTTGACCTTGCTACACCTTACGTCAGTCAGTACCCTTCAGTGTTCACTCTGACATGTCAGACACCCTGACCTTGCTACACCTTACGTCAGTCACTATACTTCAGTGTTCACTCTGACATGTCAGACACCGTGACCTTGCTACACCTTACGTCAGTCACTTACCTTCAGTGTTCACTCTGACATGTCAGACACCCTGACCTTGCTACACCTTACGTCAGTCACTATACTTCAGTGTTCACTCTGACATGTCAGACACCGTGACCTTGCTACACCTTACGTCAGTCATTTCCTTTTAGTGTTCACTGACATGTCAGACACCTTGACCTTGCTACACCTTACGTCAGTCACTATACTTCAGTGTTCTCTCTGACATGTCAGACACCTTGACCTTGCTACACCTTACGTCAGTCACTATACTTCAGTGTTCACTCTGACATGTCAGACACCGTGACCTTGCTACACCTTACGTCAGTCACTTACCTTCAGTGTTCACTCTGACATGTCGGACACACTGACCTTGATACACCTTACGTCAGTCATTTCCTTTTAGTGTTCACTGACATGTCAGACACCGTGACCTTGCTACACCTTACGTCAGTCACTATACTTCAGTGTTCACTCTGACATGTCAGACACCTTGACCTTGCTGCCCTGTGTCCAGGAAATGACCGTGGACCGGAAGGATACCCTGGTGACCGGGGACAGCCGGAAGTGCCGGGAGCGGTCGTGGCAGTGCCGCAGGGAGCAGGGCAGCAGTCAGACTGTGTGCTACCTCAGTGCTGGGGAACTGGGTACCATGGTGCAGAAGAGCGTTGTCATGGCCACTGATTACACCTCGTGAGTGGTGTGAGACACTGTGTGTGTGTGTGTGTGTGTGTGTGTAGTGAGGGGGGGGGGCGTGCGTGCGTTGGCACTGCGTTCGGACAAATCCATATAAGCTACACCACATCTGCCAAGCAGATGCCTGACCAGCAGTGTAACCCAACGCGCTTGGTCAATAATGTCAGACACTGAGCATACATGAACGCACACACATAAACACACACACACATTCAACAAATGATTGACGTAGTGTTGGTGAACCACTGTGTTTCAGGACGGCGGCGGTGTACCGGGAGAACTATGTGAACAATCGCTTCCTGTCCAGACAGATCAGCCTGTTGGTCAGATCTCCCGGCGCTGACCCTGACCTTGGGGTCATCGAACAGGCCTTGCACGACTACTGCGGCATCTATGCCGCAGACCCCAACTCGGAGTTCTACAAGACCATCTCTAACAGCGTCGATCTCTCCTGCTTCTACCCTGAGGGGCACCGTCTGTAGATGGACAGGGAGACAGGCATGTGTACATAAACATAATCATGATGCAGGTAGTTCTGCTCAAAGAGTGAAGCAGAGAGAGGAACACACGTGACGTCAGGGTAGCCGGAGTTGTAGCGGAACTTGTAGAACCCCACCACGTAATTTCAGACAGACAAATAAACAAAAGACATCAACAAACAAAACGAAAAACAAGAAGGAGGAGGGAGAGAAGGAGGATGGTAAAGCAATGTCACGGTGAACGCTGATGCTTTGTGATGAAATAAAAATGTTGACAAATTTGTTAAGTCTTTGTGGTCTTTTCTAATTTAAATATATCTACTTCGAGTTAAATGTTTATGGTCTTTTCTTATTGAAATATATCTACTCGGAGTTAAATCTTTGTGGTCTTTTCTATTTGAAATATATCTACTTCGAGTTAATTCTTTGTGGTCTTTTCGAATTGAAATATGTCTACTTCGAGTTAGATCTTTGTGGTCTTTTCTTATTGAAATATATTGTGGTCTTTTCTAATAGAAATATATTGTGGTCTTTTCTAACTGAAATATATCTACTTCGAGTTAGATATTTGTGGTCTTTTCTATTTGAAATATATTGTGGTCTCTTCGAATTGAAATATATTGTGGTCTTTTCTATTTGAAATATATCTACTTCGAGTTAGATCGTTGTGGTCTTTTCTCATTGAAATATATTGTGGTATTTTCTCATTGAAATATATCTACTTCGAGTTGGATCTTTGTGGTCTTTTCTGATTGAAATATATTGTGGTCTTTTCGATTTGAAATATATTGCGGTCTTTTCTAACTGAAATATATCTACTTCGAGTTAAATCTTTGTGGTCTTTTCGAATTGAAACATATCTACTTCGAGTTAAATCTTTGTGGTCTTTTCTAATTGAAATATATTGTGGTCTTTTCGAAATGAAATATATCTACTTAGAGGTAAATCTTTGTGGTCTTTTCTAATTGAGATATATTGTGGTCTTTTCGAATTGAAATATACCTACTTCGAGTTAAGTCTTTGTGGTCTTTTCAAATTGAAATATACTGTGGCCTTTTCGAATTGAAATCTATCTACGTCGAGTTAGATCTTTCTGGTCTTTTCGAATTGAAATATATTTACTTTTATTCACTTTCCCACGTACATGCGCACTCAGAACGCAAGGTCACCCCAACGCGCGCGCGCGCGCGCGCACACACACACACACACACTAATTATATATATACACACACACTTCACACACACACACACACACACACACACACACACACACACACACGCACGCACACACACACACACCATTGACATGAATAAAGCTGGAGAAATGAATACACTTTTCAATCAGATATGGATACCTATTTACCAGCTGAAGGCTCGCTATAAAACACGTTACAATGGGTGACAAAAGCATGAGCTGGTGCTAACAATGTATCGAAACTAAATACACGATAATACACATGTACATACGATGATCAGTCTCGTATGGTAAACACACACACACACACACACACACACACACACACACACACACACACAGAGTGTGTGTGTAGGGGGGGAGGTGGGGGGGATAACCATTATTTATTTAAGAAAATGCCACAGCTCATTTTAAAGTGGGGGGTAATTTACAATAATCACTGAATGCCAGGCGCGTCAACCGTATACATGCACACATAGTTCAACGCACACATATCACGACAAAGAACACCAACTTTTGAAGAACCTGTAGATATACTATGAAAGACTTTGAAATAGATTTTTTGGACGTCAAAAGAAAAACAAGCCTAAAAACTGGTGATTCGTAATATTTCAAAGGAATATATTTTGCCTTATATGTGCTGACAGTGGGCATATGATACAAAATGTTGTTCGTCTTCTCTATCAGTATGCACACAAAAAAAGAAAAAAAAAAGGGGGGGTGTGGGGGGGGGGGAGCAAAGAATCATATAGATTGTATAAAAGTATACTGCCCATTGTCATTCAAGGAAATAAGCAATATACTAGAAAGAGACTTTTATAGGTGGTTGAATTCAAGTCTAAAACCTCGTCAGTTGACTCTCTCAGACTTTGGTCCGATTCGCAGACCAATTCTGAGTTTAGCTCTCAGACTATTATCAAGTTCATAACGGACCAAGTATTGTTCTAATGTCAAGTGCATATGCTTTAGTAACCTGACAATTAAGCATATAATTTTTGACTGTAGCTTGATGAAGCCTTATGTACACGAAAGTCTGTCTTCACAAGTGACTGAGAACGTTGATGTTTTTAAAAAAAAACTTTTTGCATTCGTTATCAGTTGTTTCGCTTGTCAGTTTATCGACTTCTCTTTTCCTTTTCCAAATTTCACCCTCATTTGCCGAAGTTTCCCCCAACCATCCATTTATTCACATCTCCCACCCCTTCTAACCGATAATACTCAAATGTATTCATAAATACTTTAACAAAACATCTTCAATCACCGATATGTGTGACGGGACATTAAACAAAATTCCTCCTCCTCAGTATGCACAAAGGACACAACAAATCTCTTTCTGTTTGGACTTTATAACTATCTTTGACGATATACAGCAATATCTTAAACACTAAATTTTGTTAATGCTGATCCAATATAAATGTTCGTATTCATAGTCACATGGTTCCACTTTAATAGTGTTTTTTTTTTAAACGAAAAACTGAAAGCCTTTTGTCTAGTCTGAACACGACTGAAAGCCTTTCTCTAGTCTGAACAGACTGAAAACCTTTCTCTAATCTGAACTTGACTGAAAGCCTTTCTCTAGTCTGAACATGACGATCCCAGTCCTGCCATTTACAGTCATTTTATTTTATTTTAAAGCAAGCTAAAAAGCAAGAAATGCATGCTACACCCTGGTTCAACCAAACGCATGAAAAACCAAAACTGCACAACTACTTCCGAATGCCGATGCCGACGTTACACTTCCTCTGACATTAACATCATATAACATTTTATATGCTTCAACAGGTATTCTCTGTCCATCTCAAGTCAACAACTGATATACATATGGATATGAATAGAGTGGACATCTACCAAATTCACCATAAATCAAATATGTTGGTGTTCGACTATTAACAATTGAAGAAACGTTTCATCGCAAATAAATGCGATTTTTCTATGTCATTTTCTTTCTCAAAGCCCCATATTGAACTATGCTGTCAAAACATTAAGAAATAATCCGACTGATTCATCTTCAAGCCTATGTAATAATTTCTAAAATAGCCACAACAGCCCCCCGCTATCCCCCGCCCCCCAAACACACACCTCTGTTACGAATGTATTGGTATGCAAAGATACAACTGAGCTTTGTTAAACAATATATACCCAGATACTTGTAGCTGTTTGGTACAGAGATTTCTGTATTTGCATAAAACCAATGTTCCTGAGACGCCCCAAACCCACATTTTCGAAAACAACAACAAACAACCAACTAAACATTGCTGTTCTTCATGTTCCAGTTCCAGTCTATAAGCCGCTGAATACAAACTATTTAACTGGTTCTGCAGCCCTATTGCTGTTTGAGATAACAATACAATCTCATCATATCATGATAAACAACTCGTTAATCTCATCATACCATGATAAACAACTCGTTAATCTCATCATACCATGATAAACTCGTTAATCTCATCATACCATGATAAACTGGTTAATCTCATCATACCATGATAAACAACTGGTTAATCTCATCATACCATGATAAACAACTAGTTAATCTCATCATATCATGATAAACAACTGGTTAATCTCATCACACCATGATAAACAACTCTATCACATCAAACAAAACACCATGTCCTTACTTGAAATCGAATCAAAGGCTTTTTCAAAATCAAAAAAGGCTACACATAACTTCCGGTTATTTGAGAATGCTTCAGAACAGCCGCCCTGAAAGTAAGCATGTGATCAAATGTACTATGTTTCCTAACTCGGTGTGATACTCACCAATTGTATTGTTTAACCCAATCCATTCTACTAGTTTCTTATCAACTATAGAGCCACCGGGAGAGAGGAGGGAAGATGCAGAGAGAGAGAGAGAGAGAGAGAGAGAGAGAGAGAGAGAGAGAGAGAGAGAGAGAGATGAAGAAAGAGAGAGAAGCAATTCTTTTCCCACGCTTTAATCAAAGAGTTTCTACACTGCTGTGACAACTGAGCCCCAACATAAACATAAACATTCACACATATACCAATGTGTTAACACAGTGATTTGTCTCTCTCCCTTACACACACACACACACACACACACACGACAAGCACACACACACACACACACACACAAACATACACGCACACACACACACACACACACACACACACAGACACACTCACACACTTGACTGGATGAATGAAACAAACGCTTTAATTGGAAACGTCACCAGAGTATAAAAGGCATGTGACATACACAAGTAAGCCTTAAAACCTGTTACACCGATACAATGTGGTTGTATTTGTTCAAAATTACAAAAAAATACCTATGATTCCATTACACACGTCGCTTAAAAAGGAAGAAGGAAAGGAAAGTTATCATCCATGCAATACAAAAAATCAACAGATTCTGGTATTAATGAACTCCTCAGAACACAAAATACGTTATATCTGCATGCATCAACAGCAAACCATAGCTAGCAAACATGAAGTTACAAAACACAATATATACAATTATGATGTACATGAATGCATGCGTGTGTGTGTGTGTGTGTGTGTGTGTGTGTGTGTGTGTGTGTAAGGGAGAGAGAGAGAGAGAGAGAGAGAGAGAGAGAGAGAGAGAGAGAGAGAGAGAGAGAGAGAGAGAGGCAGACTGCATTGTTCAGTTAACGAATGATGCTGAATGATAATGTGTCAAAGCTTCATAAACTCTCAGGAACCAAAAGACCCAAGTTACGTTCTGGCAGTTGTTTAAAACACGCATCAATAAAACACCCAAAACACACACACACACACAAACAAAAACAAGGAAAAGACCACAAAAAACATAAACAAAACAAGACAACAACATCATAACGGAATCTCGCCTTTGAATAGACAAGGAAGACACTGTTCTGTGACAGATATTGTTTGTATCATAATATTATCTCTGACAGATATTGTTTGTATCATAACATATTCTCTGACAGATATTGTTTGTATCATTATATATTCTCTGACAGATATTATTGTTTGTGTCATAACATATTCTCTGACAGATATTGTTTGTATCATAACACATTCTGTGACAGATATTGTTTGTATCATAACACATTCTCTGACAGATATTGCTTGTATCAGTGTATATTCTCTGATAGATATTGTTTGGATCATTATATATTCTCTGACAGATATTGTTTGTATCATTGTATATTCTCTGGCAGATATTGATTGGATCATTATATACTCGAACTCTTCACTTGTGTATTATATAAATGAGGTCAGAGAAGCTACACAGTGGCAATGCCATCCTCACTCTCTAAGTTTCCAACGTGTTTCAACGAGACAAGACAATATTCAAAGTCGTCGAGTGTAGATGTTTGCGTTCATGATGCATATAAATGAATGCGAATGATTATCAATTCAGTGCAAGCATTAATAAGTGTTTGGAAAATGTCTGTAACCGTTGAGACCGACTCAAAGAATCGATGGAATGAAAGAAATGAAGACGAAGTGTATGAGAGTGAGTGAGTGAGTGAGTGAGTGAGTGAACAAGTGGGTGAGTCAGCAGGCGTGCCGAAAAACGCCTTGTCCAAGTGATAGGCAGCCATCATCTAGGAGGCCATCTGTACAGTAAGGCACCATCTGACTAAACCAAAACACAAGTAATATTCCGATCAGGATGCTCTCAGAGTTTCAATGCATTTTAAACACGTGTGTGTGTGTGTGTGTGTGTGTGTGTGTGTGTGTGTGTGTGTGTGTGTGTGTGTGTGTATGTGTGCGTGTCGGAGAGAGAAGGAGAGAGAGAGAGAGAGAGTGACAGGGAAGAGAGAGATAGTGTGACAGAGAGAGAGAGAGAGAGAGAGAGAGAGAGAGAGAGAGAGAGAGAACAAGATCAGCAATTCTGTTCTTCTTCTCCCGCGTTTCAGTCGGTCTACTGTCGTGGCAACTAAGCCCAATGTGCACACAAACGCTCACACATCTACTTGGTTTGGTTTTGTCTTAATTAATCATGAACAAAATAAAAACCACGGAGAATACTCCCTGGCAACACAACGTATGGGTCTGGGATCACACAGTGTGCACCATGGTCCAGACAGATTCTTCCTTTTTAACGGGGGGTGTTCTGGGAGAGTGAAAGAAATCATTTAACTGAAGGAAAAAAACAAACAGGCCACGTTTGGTTTGCTAACCAAGTATTTCACTGATTATCACCTGAAGCAGATGGAAAACAATGTAAGCATTTCTAAAGGCCGAGGTAAAGCTATCCAACAATGGCTGGCGGACTGAATCAGTGGTGTGTTTTGTAGCTGTCCTGCTGAACTAATAATCATAAAAAAGACTGTGGATCGTCCTTGCTCTGTTGATCCGAAAATCATGGGTGTTCAGTTAAATGAAATTTCTTTGTCAAGGCCAGTGACCTCTCTGAACAGAAAGACTAAATTCATCGCTGTATATTAACTTTGAGAATGACAAAGAATGATGATGTCATGGACAAAGGACTAACGCACATGTCATGGACAAGGAAAACCCCAAATCAATGGACTCCGTGTGACTGGCATGTAAAATGAGGTCACTGGTGGAGTGCCCTCAACGATTCTAACGAAGAAACTGATGACCAAAAGCTGACTTCGTTTTCTGCTCTTTGTTTGCTCAGTCTTTACTGAGACAGGTAACAGAAACGTGAGAAACTGCTCGAGATGATGGACAATAGAATAATTTATCATCTACAATCATTTACCACTCGAAAACTGAGAACGAAATGCCATGCGAAATAACATGCACTTCTAGAAATGTGAGAAAAAAAAAAAACACCCCCCAAAAGAGAACAAGAAAAAAAAGTGAACTCTTAACGAAATGGAGTGCAGAAAGCAGTCCCACTTTCAGCACTAACTCTTCAGCATTTCAAACCACCGACTCAGTCCGCCAGAACCACCACCACCTCTTTGCTCATGGTCACGTGAGGCAGGAGTCACGTGCAGCCAGCCAGCCAATCATCTTGCTGCATTCTAGCTGGCGGCCTCGCGCATGGTCCAGATGTCCCGCTGGGGGTCTCCATAGCCGATGGCGTAGCGCGGGTTGTCTGGTGCCATGAGGTAGGGACCAGGGTAGGCCCGGGGGTGGCCCAGGGTGGGGTAGGCGGCCGGGTAGACGGGGTGGGTGCCGTAGCCCTTGGCCAGGTAGGGGTCCTCCATGGCGTACACCGGCTCCATGGCGATGGGGAAGTCCCGCCCCCCGCGCTGTGCGGGGTCCTTCTCCAGCCGCTCCCGGTCCTGTGGGGATCAGGCAGGGATCACAGTGACAAAGAAGAGAATAGAGGGGGTCAGGCAGGGATCACAGTGACAAAGAAGAGAGTAGAGGGGGTCAGGCAGGGATCACAGTGACAAAGAAGAGAATAGAGGGGGTCAGGCAGGGATCACAGTGACAAAGAAGAGAATAGAGGGGGTCAGGCAGGGATCACAGTGACAAAGAAGAGAATAGAGGGGGTCAGGCAGGGATCACAGTGACAAAGAAGAGAATAGAGTGGGTCAGGCAGGGATCACAGTGAAAAAGAACAGAATAGAGGGGAGCAGAACACAACAGAATGAAATAGAACAGAGTGGAAAAGAATGGAATAGAACAGAATAAAACAGAGTGCAACATAACTATGCAGAATAGAATAGAGCAGAACAGAACTATTCAGATTTGAGTGTGGAATAGAATAGCATAGAACAGAATAGAATATAGTGGAACAGAACTATACAGAATAGAATAGAGCGGAACAGAACTATTCAGATTAGAGTGTGGAATAGAATAGCATAGAACAGAATAGAATATAGTGGAACAGAACAGAACTGAGCTGAATATAACAGAACATACTAAAACAGAACATAATACCACAGAATGGCATAGAATAGAATGGACTGGAATCAATGGAATAAAATATAAAAGAATACAACAGAACATGTAGAATATGTCTTACTACCAAGTGCACCGGAGATATTTTGTTTCCTTGGAAAGTGTGTTAGCATATTAACTAACTCATTCTTACACTTAAACATACACACGTATGCGCGCTCACACACGTGCTCTCTCCCGTTCTCTGTTTCTGTTACACACACACACACACACACACACACACACAACAACAACAACAACAACAACAACAACAAAAAACAACAACACACACACACGCACAAACACACGCACACACAAACACACACACACAGACACAAACACACACACACCACTCCCTGACCTCATATCGCTGGGAGGTGATGTAGCAGCCGGCCAGGGAGTAGAAGGTGGCGGTGAAGGCAGCCAGGATCATGCCCACCCAGCCCAGGGCGTAGGACCACCCGTAACTGCGGCGGGTGGCCTGCTTGATGGTCTGGGTACGTGCACACACGACAACAGCTCTCAGGACTAAAATCAATACTAATCCACCATAAAGAGTGTTTATATGATGATGGCAATGATGATGATGGTAATGACGATGATGTTGATGGTGATGATGGTGACGATGATGATGATGATGATGATGATGATGGTGACGACAAGGATGATGATGATGATGACGGTGGTGATAATGGTAACAATGACGGTGAAATGATGACGACGACGACGATGATGATCATGATAATGGTGATGATGACGGCGATGATGACGACGACGATGATGATGATGATAATGACGATCACAATAATGATGGTGACGATGACGATGAGGATGACAAAGGTGATGATGATGACAATAGTGACGATGACGACAATGGTGATGATGATGACAATGGTGATGACGACGACAGACAACCAGGTGCCGTACCGAGGACCACTGCTTGTAGAAGTCCTCCTCCGTCAGCTTGTTCCGCTCCAGGTACTCCGCCCCGTGGAAAAAGGCGATGGCTGCTGCCACGCTGAACGCTGTACACAGTACACACACACACACACACACACACACACACACACACATATATATATACACCCCCCCCACACACACACACACATAGCACAAACATAGCACACACACACACACACACAGAGCACACACATAGCACACACACAAATACACACAGCACACATACACACAGCACACACACAGAATACACACACATAACACACACACAAACACAGCACACACACACACACACATAGCACACACAGCACACACACACATAGCACATACACACACACACACTCGTCAGTAGTGAATAAGTCTCATCACCTGGTTTGAATTAAACTTCGGACGTTCAATGATTAATTAAATCACTAATACTAAAACTTTAAACAGTACTAAGTGATGAAAGATGAGAATTTCGGTTTCAGTTTCAATGAAGTGTCAAGGCGTGCGGACTGATCCATATGCGCTACACTCTATCTGCTGTTCAGAAAAAGAAAGAGGAGAAAAAACAACAACAAAAAGCAAAAGAAACAAAAAAACAAAAACAATAGGAGCACATGCTTTACCTAGACGTCTTGAGGAAAGATATTGACGACAGATATTTAAACACATCAGTGAAAAGATATCAGACGACAGATATTTAAGCACATCGGTGATATATACAACACAGAGGCACGAGTGATCACAAAAAACACCAATAACAGAAATGAAATGTAGCCAACAAAACAAAGTCCATAAAAAAGCCCTAAAATAAAAGTAGTAAAGCAATTTTCAAAAAGAAGAATAACCGATTTTTAAAAATACTAAGTAATCTTCTCAAGTATTTCGTACACTGTGTATTATTTTGTTGGAACATTCAACGGAGAAGGGAGACAATCATCTACGAACACACTCAGATTGTTTCCCTTGACCCGTAGTGGCGTGGAAAGAATGGAGAATTCTCGTGTGAAGGACTTCCAATTTACCTCCCCTGGACCGTCAGGGTTGCTGGGTGTGCGGGAAATGAAATACAAGGACTGATACAGCCGGTCCTGTGCTTCAAGAAACATCAACTGTCTGAAAGCCTGACCTCTAGGAAAGGATTAAAGCGCACTGATGTCCCTTGGTTATATGATGAAGATGATGATGATCAATGTGGTTGTTTCTGTTGTGGTGGTAGCAGTGCCAGTGGTTGTCCCTGAGTTCCCTGGGAAATCTTCTTCCACTTCTGGACTGTCACAGGGCCCTGGCTGATTAGTGATATCAGTTAATGATGGAAGGAGAACGGTGGGGATTCCAGAGGTTTTCCGTAACGACATTCACAGCTTTTCCTGGCCTGTATCCGTAAAGACATTCACAGGTTTTCCTGGCCTGTATCAGTAAAGACATTCACAGGTTTTCCTGGCCTGTATCCGTAAAGACATTCACAGGTTTTCCTGGCCTGTATCCGTAAAGACATTCACAGGTTTTCCTGGCCTGTATCCGTAAAGACATTCACAACAGTTAATCGTGGCGTTTTATGAAGACTGAACTGAATGTGGATCCTCCTAACAGACTGGTGCATTGTGTGTGTGTGTGTGTGTGTGTGTGTGTGTGTGTGTGTGTGTGTGTGTGTCTGTGTGTGCTTTGTTGTACTCTGTGTGCGTGTGTGTGTGTGTGCTTTGCTGTACTGTGTGTGTGTGTGTGTGTGTGTGAGAGAGAGAGAGAGAGAGAGAGAGAGAGAGAGAGAAACAGACAGAGAAACAGAGAGAGAGGGGGGCAGACAGACAGACAGACAGACAGACAGAGACCTTACCGGCGATGTAGGCACACAGCCCCGCCACATAGGCCCAGCGGGAGATCCGCCAGCAGCACAGGATCAGGCCAAAAACAAAGGCCGTGACGAAAAACACCAGGGCCACGATGTAGAAGGCCAGGAAGAGACGGAGCAAGTCTGCACACACACACACACACACACACACACACACACATATATATATATATATAAACACACACACACACACATATATAAACACACACACACACACACACACACACACACACACACACACACACACACACACACACACAAACACACACACACACACAAACACACACATAAACACACACACACATAAACACACACAAGCACACACAAACACATAAACACACACACACACACACACACACACACACACACACACACATTTTTACTCACTCACATGCGTAAAAAAAAAGAAAAAAAAAGGAGAAAAGGATACTTATATAGCATACAATCCAAACATCTGCTGTAGGTGATTTACAAAACACTTCTGTTCACATAACACATTACACCAATATTACGTACACACCAAAATGTGACTAACAAAATAAACACACAGACACACACCCCACATACATACATTTTAACATACATAAATATACGTTCATAGCAGCTGCCCTTCACATACGCACACACAGGCGCACACAAACACACACATCTATCTATAGAAAAAGGACATCCCCCCACCCCAAATTCAAGACTTTTTTGGAAAAAAGAAAGCAAAAAACCAAGCAAAGCAGAAAAGAGCTGTCAAAGAGAAAAGGGAAGCCCAGAAACAGAGACAGCGATTGATATGAGGGGATTTCTGGCACAGAATTTCATGAAGGTTGGGATGCTGTTTAAACTTACGAACTCTGACGAGGATGTTATCATTGTAGCCTGGAAGGTTGCGGGTGGGTGGGTCGTGTGGGGTGTGAGGGATGGGGGCTGGGAGGGGGGGTCAACACTTACTAACTGACGAGGCAGTCGTCACTGAAGCCTGGGGCGTGGGGGGTAAGGTTTGGGGGTGGAAGTGGAGGGTGGGGGTAGGTGGGTCAACACTTACGAACTCTGACGAGGTAGTCGTCACTGAAACCTGGGGGTTGGGGGCTGGGGGGGTGGGGGTGGAATTGGAGGGTGGGGGGTGGAGGTGGGGTGGCAACACTTACGAACTCTGACGAGGTAGTCGTCACTGAAGCCTGAGGGTGGAGGGTGGGGCTGGGGGTGGAAGTGGAGGGTGGGGGTGGAGGTGGGGTGGCAACACTTACGAACTCTGACGAGGTAGTCATCACTGTAGCCTGGGGGTGGAGGGCGGGGCTTGGGGGTGGAAGTGGAGGGTGGGGGTGGAGGTGGGGTGGCAACACTTACTAACTCTGACGAGGTAGTCATCACTGTAGCCTGGGGGGTGGGGGGTGTGGGGCTTGGGGGTGGAAGTGGAGGGTGGGGGGTGGAGGTGGGGTGGCAACACTTACTAACTCTGACGAGGTAGTCATCACTGTAGCCTGGGGGGTGGGGGGTGTGGGGGGTGAGGGTGGAAGTGGAGGGTGGGGGGTGGAAGTGGAGGGTGGGGGGTGGAGTTGGGGTGGCAACACTTACTAACTCTGACGAGGTAGTCATCACTGTAGCCTGGGGGTTGGGGGGTGTGGGGCTTGGGGGTGGAAGTGGAGGGTGGGGGGTGGAAGTGGAGGGTGGGGGGTGGAGTTGGGGTGGCAACACTTACTAACTCTGACGAGGTAGTCATCACTGTAGCCTGGGGGGTGGGGGGTGTGGGGGGTGAGGGTGGAAGTGGAGGGTGGGGGTGGAGGTGGGGGTCAACACTTACTAACTCTGACGAGGTAGTCATCACTGTAGCCTGGGAGTGGAGGGTGGGGCTTGGGGGTGGAAGTGGAGGGTGGGGGGTGGAGGTGGGGTGGCAACACTTACGAATTCTGACGAGGTAGTCGTCACTGTAGCCTTGGGGTTGGGGGTTGGGGGATGGGGGTGGGAGTGGGTGGCAACACTTACGAATTCTGACGAGGTAGTCGTCACTGACGCCCGAGCGACTGTCAGGCAGGTCATACTCCACATTGAAGCAATAGCCGTCCACCACTCCCTCCGCCGTGTCCAGGACTGAAACACAGTGCACAGGGTTGTCCGTTCATTTCACACTGTGACAAGTACTTGACAAACAAAACAACAACAAAATAACAACAACAACGGGAGAGAGAGAGAGAGAGAGAGAGAGAGAGAGAGAGAGAGAGAGAGAGAGAGAGAGAGAGAGAGAGATCATTTGTTTTAACGTTTAACCTTAAAACTCTATGCGCTTGCGGTGGGTTGATGGATTTTAAGATATCTGATTGATGTTAAATGCTAACCAATTTGTTCCTCCACAATGGAGGCTAGTATGCACAACAAGCAACAGCTGTTTCACACTGTGGACTATATACATGTGTGTGTGTGTGTGTGTGTGTGTGTGTGTGTGTGTGTGTGTGTGTGTGTGTGTGTGTGTGTGTGTGTGTGTGTTAGTTTGAAGTACATGGAAAAAAATCAATAATTTAATCATATAATCGGTTTGGGGTGAGGACATCTGAATTATTTACCGAGGCCTTCGGCTTGTTTGTGTGCGTGAGGGAGAGAGAGAGAGAGAGAGAGAGAGAGAGAGAGAGAGAGAGAGAGAGAGAGAGAGAGGGAGAGAGTACGTACATGTATGTGTATGTATCCGTATGTGTGTATGTGTGCATATGCACAAGGGAGTACCCGTACGCGCGCGTGCGTCAGTGGTTGCATACAGCGTTCGCGCGCACTGTGTGTGTGTGTGTGTGTGTGTGTGTGTCTGTATGTGTGTGTGCGTGTGTGTGTGTGTGTGTGCGTGCGTGTGTGCGTGCGTGTGTGCGTGCGTGCGTGTGTGTGTGTGTTTGGGTTTATGTGTGCATGTATGTATGTGTATGTGTGCGCGAGCGATTATCCATACGATCGCGTTCGTCCGTGGTTGTGAACGTGGATGTGTGCAAGTTGCGCGTACATATGTGATCATGGAGGATCGTGCTCGCAAACGTGCATCGATGGGAACATCCCATTACTTGTACAGTGAGACCTGCACACTGTCAGCTGATGGGAACATCCCATTACATGTAAAGTGAGACATGTCAGCTGATGGGAACATCCCATTACATGTAAAGTGAGACCTGCACACTGTCAGCTGATGGGAACATCCCATTACATGTAAAGTGAGACCTGTCAGCTGATGGGAACATCCCATTACATGTAAAGTGAGACATGTCAGCTGATGGGAACATCCCATTACATGTAAAGTGAGACCTGCACACTGTCAGCTGATGGGAACATCCCATAACATGTAAAGTGAAACCTGCACACTGTCAGCTGATGGGATCATCCCATTACATGTAAAGTGAGACCTGCACACTGTCAGCTGATGGGAACATCCCATTACATGTAAAGTGAGACCTGTCAGCTGATGGGAACATCCCATTACATGTAAAGTGAGACCTGTCAGCTGATGGGAATATCCCATGACATGTAATGTGAAACCTGTCAGCTGATGGGAATATCCCATGACATGTAATGTGAAACCTGTCAGCTGATGGGAACATCCCATTACATGTAATGTGAGACCTGTCAGCTGATGGGAACATCCCATTACATGTAAAGTGAGACCTGTCAGCTGATGGGAACATCCCATTACATGTAAAGTGAGACCTGTCAGCTGATGGGAACATCCCATTACATGTAAAGTGAGACCTGTCAGCTGATGGGAACATCCCATTACATGTAAAGTGAGACCTGCACACTGTCAGCTGATGGGAACATCCCATTACATGTAAAGTACTGGTCCTTTCTACCTGGCTTTCTGCAGAACACGATGTGAAGGACAGACTGAACACCAGGTAAATGTCTATGATGTTGTTTCCGATTTACATTTAACTGATTGTGGAACGTCCCTTAAATGATATAATGATGAAATTTCTTGAATAAAAAAAGAAAGAAAAGATTCTATGTACAGCTTATAGGATTTTAACCATGGGCCATATGTAAAGGCTCTCTTCCGTAATTCGAGATCAGTATGAGCAAGCATGGTCCACGCTGACGCGTGTTGCTGTGACGTCATTGTGTCAGCCAGCACTGTGGACAGTCCACAAGCTGACAGTGGAACAGAAATCCAATCCTGACTGAGGCTCACATTTCTCTCTGTTGGTCCCCCTAACAGGAAACACACCGTGGCAAGGCCAGTCACTCTCCCCAACAGTCACACACGGGGATTACAGAAACGGATAAACATCTGCTTCAACACTTCGTTTACCTTCAAGTACGCGAAAAGAAACTTTTAGCTTTTTTCCTTCTCTCCCTAGAGATAACGGAGAACAAGGAAGGGCGAGTGTTTGTGTGATTTAGCAAATGAAGTATTTCTTCAAACATCGCTTACGCTGTTCAGTTTTCTTCAAACATTGGTTCTTCTCGGTTTTCGCCTCGCTTCATTCTTGCGTTGTGCAGGAACCGTGAACAATAACAACAGGCAGATACAGAGACATGGCAGGCAACAAGCAGACAGACAGGCAAACAGACAGACTGACAATCTGCTAAAGAAGAAGACACTGACAATCCGGCAAGGAAGACATTGATAGCGCAAGGAAGACACTGATAATCCGGCAAGGAAGACATTGATAGCGCAAGAAAGACATTGATAATCCGGCAGGGAAGACATTACTCATCCGTCAAGGAAGACATTGCTCATCCGGCAAAGAATACACTGATAATCCGGCAAGGAAGACATTGATAATCCGGCAAAGAAGACACTGATAATCCAGCAAGAAAGACATTGCTAATCCGGCAAGGAAGAAATTGCTAACCCGGCAAAGAATACATTGCTAATCCGGCAAGGAAGACACTGACAGTCCGTCAAGGAAGACACTGACGGTCCGTCAAGGAAGACAATGACAGTCCGTCAAGGAAGACACTGACGGTCCGGCAAGGACGAGACAGGCATACCCACAGAAAAGGAACAGACATTACATATTGCAAAAGGCAAGAGAGATTGGCAATTAGAGAGAGAGGGAGAGAGACAGAGACAGAGAGAGAGAGACAGACACACAGGGAGACAGAGAGAGGGTCCGTTTTAAAAGCGTCACTCCTTATTACTCTGTCGGTCAGTCCCTCTTTGTCTCTCTCCCCCACCCTTATTTCTTTTCTCTCACATGCTGGAGAAGAGATGATCATTCATTCCGGTCCTAACACCAGTGTGACAGTGCCATGCCGGTAAACCTTCAGCAGAAGAAAAACAAAGGGAATGATATAGAGTGGATTGAAAAGGCTTGACGTGTGGGTATTGAGCAAATGTACCCCCCCAGCCCCCTCCCAATCCCTTCCCTCCTTCCGAAATAACACCCTCCCTCACCCCCATACCCCCAACACTACTTTCCCATCCTGTCGACAATAGTCACTCCAGGTACACACACCGTGGGTTTTTCTCCTTATTTTTAACCTCCAACACATCAAATTCAATATACCTCGCACATACATGAAACAACAACAACAAACAAACAAAAACAAAGCACGTCACAGCTGTTACACACACACACACACACACACACACACACACACACACACACACACACATATATATATATATATATATGTATATATATATTTATTTTTAATTTTTATTTTTTCCTACGAGTTCCATGAATTCCCGGCAGCAATTCTTTGGAGAGCTAAATCAAACATGAGTTCCAATCATTACAAGGTGGATGAGTTTATTTTAGCCTTTCTGTGACTGAAGGCATGGGTGCGCGGCTGTGTGTGAACGTGTGTGTGGTTGAACTGATCATGTAAACGGCGTGAGATGCGTTCACAAGTAGATCTTGTTCTTTCTCGCCCCCTTGTTTGAAAGTCCTCACGCTGAATGGACGTAACATGGACAATCAGAGAGAGAGAGGGAGAGAGAGGGAGAGAGTGTGTGTTCTTTTTTTCCCTTCAGTTTAACGTCTTTTCACTGAATTTAGACACACACTCACACACACACACATACAGACACACACAAACACAGACATACACACACGCACACAGACACACACACGCACACGGACACACCAGCCTACCCCTACACACACACACATCACCCTTCACACTGACACACACACAGCCACCATTGTCCTTCAGGACTCCTTCCCCTATCTACCACACAGGCAGCCAGACAGCTAGCTGTGTGTTACAGCAACACAACTATGTGTGCCGTGTCTCTCTCCCAGTGGCTACAGTCACCACGACACAGCAGGGGAGCAGGGTAGGTAACTCCAAACTCCCCGCCACGCCCCTTCACACAGGGCTGGTAACTCCAAACTTCCCGCCACGCCCCTTCACACAGGGCTGGTAACTCCAAACTCCCTTCCACACAGGGTAGGTAACTCCAAACTCCCCGCCACGCCCCTTCACACAGGGCTGGTAACTCCAAACTTCCCGCCACGCCCCTTCACACAGGGCTGGTAACTCCAAACTCCCCGCCACGCCCCTTCACACAGGGCAGATAACTCAAAACTCCCTTCCACACAGGGTAGGTAACTCCAAACTCCCCGCCATGCCCCTTCACACAGGGCAGATAACTCAAAACTCCCTTCCACACAGGGTAGGTAACTCCAAACTCCCCGCCATGCCCCTTCACACAGGCAGCGAAATGTCAAGTTGACACAATGCAAAAGATCGCCAAGAACGACAACACACATGGAGGAGGGGGTGACGAAGAATGATGATGGAGGGATGGGGCGGGGGGTGGGGGGTGGGGGGGTGGGGGGGTAGGGAACCAGAAAAACCGCTCTGCTGCAAGGACTGCAGAGTGGTCTGTTATATAAACTGACAGCACAGTCTGTTAAAATCGCAGGCAGCAAACTGGTTTGTTCAGAACATTTTGTCTCGTTTACTTCCAACAGTGTCTGACATTTCGGGATGAAGTGGACAAGGCGTGTTTCTCATCGTACATGTGTTCTTCAGGACCCAGTGTGGCCCCACCCCCAGAAAGTTTTAAAGTCTTAAGCAAAGGAAAAGAAACGGGAATAGTCTTTTGGACCTTTGGCTGTTGTTTCATGTGATGTACTTGGAGCCCATTAAATGGGGAGTTTGCGCCATATGAGTACACTATATTGTTAGTATTATCATTATTATCATTATCATCAAAGACGGGAAAAGACACTAGTCACCCTTCCCTTCTGTCTTTTTGGGGAACAGATCTGTTTGCTATCAAAACTTCTATACCCGCCAAAATAAATTCTGCTTTCAACTGGTTACCAGCAACCAGAACGTACCCAACAGACAACACTCTGGGTCTACGATAGAACAAAACCCCAGTGACAAACAACAACAAACAAACAAAAAACACGACAAAAAACCGCACACGCCATCTCCAAAGTTCACAGCGTCAAACGTATTATTCTTTATTCCCCGTTTACGAGAGACGCGAAATGAATATGCATGAGATCTATGCGCAGCAACACACGCTGCCTTTGAAGTGACGACAGTGAGCAATGGGTTTTTCTTTGCGGGGAGGGGGGGGGGGGAGACAAGATGGACGATGTCCGGTTTCACCACCTTGTACCAGCAAGGACAGCAAAGCTCGTGGTGTGGTGTGCCGAACTAATTCCTCATGGGTTTGTGGCTGGCTGGATAGAGCTAAAAATATTGCTCATGTGAGATTAAAATGCATTACTGCGTGTGTGTGTGGGAGTTGTTGTTGCATTTCACACACACACACACACACACACACACACACACACACAAACTCGTGTGAGATTAAAATGCATTACTGCGCGTGTGTGTGGGAGTCGTTGTTGCATTTCACACACACACACACACACACACACTCGTCCACGTGCGTGGCAGCACATAACTGATGGACAACAGCCAAGTCCCAGAACTGCCCATCCGTCCACAAGCGTGACTGCAGAGTGGGATGGATGAACCAACACATAAACCGGTTACCCATCAAATCAAACACTAATCCCTCAACAAGTTTCACTTTAAATTGTTCTACACACACACACATACACACACACACATTCACACTCTCACCCACACAAACACACACACACACACACAAGCGCACACACACACACGCACAAGCACACACACACACACACACACACAGAGGAGGGAGCAACGTGAAAGAACCTCAGTGGGATGAAGCCAGTCACACAGCCACTCACCACACAAACACACACGGCAATTTCACGGACCCAGTGAAACCATGCAATCGATGCTGGTGCTTCTGTTCATCCATTTCGCCCATCAAACACCTGGTCACGCTCCCCAAACACTCCTGTCGCCACAGCGTTACCGGGGCTTGATTCTGCGCCAGGTTCCTGAGCTCTGATGCTAAACAATGCCTAGAAGCCAGGCTACAGTATGTGCATCTGTGGACAAGCTGGATTGTTTTTGTTCTATTGCCGGAAGAAGAATATATATATATATATATATATATGCAAATAAAGAATAAACCACTTTGATTGTTGTGTGTGTGTGTGTGTGTGTGTGTGTGTGTGTGTTGGGGGTGGGGGGGAGAGGAGACGGACAGATAGAGAAAATCATAGTTTAGAAAAAGAACAAAGATTTCAAGATTTATAGAACAACCTACTAATGGAACAATGTACCCTTTATAATTTGCCACACCAGTAAATTTCTTTCACGCGAAAATATCCCTCGACAGAGGGAACCAGGTCTCTCATCTCAGTAAGCTGTTCTCCAGTCTCACTTCAGACAGCAGAGCGCCACCAAACTGAATTCCTCTCACCGAGAAAGAGAGAGTGAGAAAAAAAGCATAAATCTCCATTTCTGACGTTGACACACTTCCCGGAAACGACGTACACAAATTATGCTTGCGTCACGAGTTCACAGACAGCTTTCCTGACTAAGGAGAGAGACACAGAGAAAGAGAGAGGCAGAAAGAGACTGAGAGAGAGAGAGAGAGAGAGAGAGACAGAGACAGAGACAGAGACAGAGAGACAGAGAGTGAGAGGGGAGACAATAAAATACAAGAACAAATCTTTATTAACGAGGGTTACACTGAAGTCCATGCAGCTTTTTTACATGCTGTCCTCGCACTCGGGGGGAACAAAGCACATGGGAGAGAGAAAGCGTCACGCCTTCACTTATGCTGGTGATGGAAAGTGACACATATATTATATCATGTGAGGGGGGGTAAGTGTGGAACCTTTAAATTCACACACACACACACACACACACACACACACACACGTCGAGATGACAATTCAGCACTTTGTGCTCAGTCGCTACAAAAAGGAAAGCTCTCTCTGAACACATAATGCTGATTTAACAGAAATATTGATTTATTCATTGAGGAAGTGAACACGTGTCTGGAGACATGCGTTGTGTGGTGAAACCAGAGCACCCCTCCCTTGATATGCTGGTGTCTGTTCATCTTAGTCAAGCCTGCTCTCACAAGGTTTGAATATAGCCCCAAAGGATGTTTAGCAGTTATCTGCTCCCTTGACACTATGCATGGAATACAAGAACATGGATCCCAGTCCGCCCCTTGATCAACACAGCCTTCACCAAACCCAAACCCAAGTCCGGGGCAGCTTGGCCTGAAGGGCGTATCGTCAGCTGGTCACTGCACTCAAAACAAGACAGAACTGCATGTATTGATCACCGAACTGCACTCGCGGCCTGTGTACAGCTGTCAAACTACTTTCTTCCTGTGGAACATAGGTGAAGGTTTCCAGTACAAGGTTTACAGTAGTATCCTATAGTTTGAACCTGTACTGAAAACTCTGATCAGGTTCTTCACTGTCTGTATTAGTGCCACTTCACTTTTTTTGTTTTTGTTTTGTTGATTTCACGGTGTTGTGTATTTCAACTGAATCTGACTAAGTACCGTGACCACTGCAAGAAAAACAAAGGAAGGAGCAGGCTACATAGTGTGTACAAGTGAACAGACAGGACAGACACAGAAACAAAGGGCCAACAGAACAGACAGAACAGACACAGTCACAAAGGGCCAACAGAACAGACAGAACAGACACAGTCACAAAGGGCCAACAGACAGAACAGACACAACAGACACAGTCACAAAGGGCCAACAGACAGAACAGACACAACAGACACAGTCACAAAGGCCCAACAGACAGAACAGACAGTCACAAAGGGCCAACAGAACAGACAGAACAGACACAGTCACAAAGGGCCAACAGACACAACAGACACAGTCACAAAGGGCCAACAGACAGAACAGACACAGTCACAAAGGCCCAACAGACAGAACAGACAGTCACAAAGGGCCAACAGACAGAACAGACACAGTCACAAAGGGCCAACAGACAGAACAGACACAGTCACAAAGGCCCAACAGACAGAACAGACAGTCACAAAGGGCCAACAGACAGAACAGACACGGTCACAACGGGCCAACAGACAGAACAGACAGAACAGACACAGTCACAAAGGGCCAACAGACAGAACAGACACGGTCACAACGGGCCAACAGACAGAACAGACACGGTCACAACGGGCCAACAGACAGAACAGACAGAACAGACACAGTCACAAAGGCCCAACAGACAGAACAGACACAGTCACAAAGGCCCAACAGACAGAACAGACACAGTCACGGGCCAACAGACAGAACAGACACAACAGACACAGTCACAAAGGGCCAACAGACAGAACAGACAGAACAGACACAGTCACAACGGGCCAACAGACAGAACAGACACGGTCACAACGGGCCAACCTGCAGACACGCACGAACGGACACACAGCGACTTAAACATTCTTTCTTAATCCCCCTCCCCTCCCCTCTCCCTCTGTCCGTCTCCTTTCTTACTGTATTTCTCTTTTTCCTTTCTCTCAACTCTCTGTCTCTCCCCTCTCTGTTTCTCTCTGTCTGTACCCCCCTCTCCATCCTTGTCTCTATATCTCTCTCTAGTGTCTGTTTTGTAAGATCAGATTTGTATGACAGGACGATAAATGAAAGTACCACCAGTACCACGACTTCTTCCTCTTCTACTACGACTACTGCTGCTGCTACCGCTGCTACTACTACTGCTACTACATACGTAACCAGGAACTGTTTACCTAAATAAGCTTTTTACGCCAGGTTGAGAAGAAAACATGGGTTGCTTGTTTTTTTGGGTTTTTTTTTTTAACTGCTACCATATTTTTTTTATATTTCCCCTTTGCAACAGAAGCCGCCAGAGAACACGACACAGGAGACCTGACAAGGTGTGTGTGTGTGTGTGTCTGTGTGTGTGTGTTGGGGGCGGGGGAACTATAAATCCTTGTCACACAACCGTCCGGTGCCCGGCAACAGACATGGCTGTGTTACACCGTGAAACAACGTCAGCCATGTGTAACACTACACTGCGGGATGGAGGGGGGGGGAGAGGAGGAGAAGAAAAAGAAGGAGGAGGAGGAGAAGAAAAAAGGAGGAGGAGAAGAAAAAGAAGAAGGAGGAGGAGGAAGAGGAGAAGAAGAAGAAAGAGGAGGAGGAGGCGGAGAAGAAGAAGGAGGAGGAGGAGAAAAAAGAAGAAGAAGAAGGAGGAGGAAGAGGAGAAGAAGGAGAAGGAGGAGGAGGAGGAGGAGGAGGAAGAGGAGGAGGAAGAGGAGGAGGAGGAGATGAAGAAGGAGGAGGAGGGGGAGAAGAAGAAGAAGCATGATGATGATGATGAGGAGGAGGAGGAGGAGAAGAAAAAGGAGGAGGAGGGAGAGAAGAAGAAGAAGAAGAAGAAGAAGAAGAAGAAGGAGGAGGAGGAGGAGGAGAGAGGAGGAGGAGGAGGAGAAGAAGAAGAAGAGAGAGGAGGAGGAGGAGAGAGGAGGAGGAGAGAGAGAAGAGGAGGAGGAGGAGGAAAGAGGAGAAATAGGGGGGGGGGGGGGGGGGGTGGAGGGGGAAGGGGGGAGAAAGAAAACGAGGAGAAATACGCGCACATAAAATTATTATCACTTCGACTAGAAAGATGCACAATTGAAAATGGCCATAGCTACAAAGATGTATCACTGAAAATAACCACCACCCCCACCCTACACACACACAAACCACACACAAACCACACACACACACACACACACACACAAACGTCCACTTCCTCGATTACCAATCCGCAGGCAGGCAGGCACTGAAGCAGTTAATCTTCTTTACAGCTTGTTGTTGGGCAACAGGCCCACAGGGCGTGACAGTGATTCACACTACACACCTGCCACACCAGTCTGTTGACCATGGAACACTGTCTGTACGTGTTACACACCACACAGCTGCCACAACAGTCTGTTGACCACGGAACACTGTGACAGTGACCACGGAACACTGTGACAGTCTGTGATGTTAACAGTCTGTTGACCACGGAACACTGTGACAGTCTGTTGACCACGGAACACTGTGACAGTCTGTTGACCACGGAACACTGTGACAGTCTGTTGACCACGGAACACTGTGACTGTCTGTGATGTTAACAGTCTGTTGACCACGGAACACTGTTACAGTCTGTGCATGTCCTATAGAAGCTGAATAATCGGTTTGTATAAGCTAAAACGAGGAGAGTCGAGGAATATATGAAATGTATGTAATCGGTGGATAACAAGCCGCAGCAGCTGCACAATCGATAAATCAGTTGAACAAAATAACCGCAGTGATGATTAAACACATCTGTTGCTGCCACTGCCACTGTCAGTGAGTCAGTGACATTGTGTGTACCACTTCAGTAGTGTACATGTGTGTGTACCACTTCAGTAGTGTACATGTGTGTGTACCACTTCAGGAGTGTACATGTGTGTACCACTTCAGGAGTGTACATGTGTGTGTGTACCACTTCAGGAGTGTACATGTGTGTGTACCACTTCAGGAGTGTACATGTGTGTGTACCAACTTAGTAGTGTACATGTGTGTGTACCAATTCAGGAGTGTACATGTGTGTGTACCATTTCAGGAGTGTACATGTGTGTGTACCAATTCAGGAGTGTACATGTGTGTGTACCATTTCAGCAGTGTACATGCGTGTGTACCACTTCAGGAGTGTACATGTGTGTGTACCACTTCAGTAGTGTACATGTGTGTGTACCAATTCAGGAGTGTACATGTGTGTGTACCATTTCAGGAGTGTACATGTGTGTGTACCACTTCAGGAGAGTACATGTGTGTGTACCACTTCAGTAGTGTACATGTGTGTGTGTACCACTTCAGTAGTGTACATGTGTGTGTACCACTTCAGAAGTGTACATGTGTGTGTACCACTTCAGTAGTGTACATGTGTGTGTACCACTTTAGTAGCGTACATGCGTGTGTTCCACAACCACTGACTTTTTCAACGGACACGCGCGCCGATCTTGTGCACTTAATATAGAGAAATAGCTGTTGCAAATTTCAAAAGAAGTCTATACATCATTAATGATTGCTAATATCCTAAATTAGTAGAACGAAGCACAGAAAGTATTCCGCGGAAACACACATAGTGACAC
>NC_134876.1:26448751-26461251 GCF_041734735.1 Babylonia areolata | reverse complement strand
TGTGTGAATATGTGTCTCCATGTTTTACATTTATTTGCTTATTTATCATCATTGTTGGCTTATTTATTTATTTATTTATTTATTTATTATTATTATTCTTATTATCATTATTACTACTACTACCTTTTTAATATTATAATTATTTATTTATTTATTTATTTATGCTTATAGTTGACTTCATCAAGTTTTCGCGCCTTATACATATTATATAGTGGTAGTAGTTGTTTTTTTTTTTTTAATGTATTTATCTATTATTTATTCACCCCCTTTTTTTTTCTCAAGGCCTGACTAAGCGCGTTGGGTTACACTGCTGGTCAGGCATCTGCTTGGCAGATGTGGTGTAGCGTATATGGATTTGTCCAAACGCAGTGACGCCTCCTTGAGCTACTGAAACTGAAACTGGGAGCTGGACAGGGGGGAGGGGGTTTGGGGGGTATGGGGGGTGGACAGGGGAGAGGGGTGTGTGGGGGGAATGGGGGGAGGTGGACAGGGGGGAGGGGGTATGGGGGGAATGGGGGGTAAACAGGGGGGAGGTGGTGTGGGGGGAATGGGGGGTGGACAGGGGGTGGGGGTGTGGGGGGAATGGGGGGTGGACAGGGGGGAGGGGGGAATGGTGGGGACAGGTGGGAGGGGGGTGGGAGAATGGGGGGTGGACAGGGGGGAGGGGGTGTGGGGGAATGGGGGGAGGTGGACAGGGGGGAGGGGGTGTGGGGGGAACGGGTGGTGGACAGGTGGGAGGGGGGTGTGGGGGGAATGAGTGGTGGACAAGGGGGAGGGGTGTGGGGGAATGGGGGTGTGGGGGAATTGGATGGTGGACAGGGGGGAGGGGGTGTGGGGGAATGGGGGGGGGGGGAGAGAGGGGGAGGAGGTGTGGGGAGAATGGGGGGTGGACAGGGGGGAGGGTGTGTGGAGGGAATGGGGGTGGAGAGAAGGGTGGAAGGGCTTGGAGGAGGAGGTGGAGGAGACGCAATATCAGTCAACGATGATTTCCTCAACACCAACACACTCATACATGTGCACACACACACACACACACACACACACACACACACACACACACACACACAGAGGGGATCAGGATGTGTGCGTGCGTGTGTGTGTAAGTGCGTGTGTGTGTATGTGCGTGCGTGCGTGATCTGTCTGTGAACGCGTGTCTGCATGCGTACACATGGACAAGTAGAACCAGTATACCAATCAGACCCATCTGTAGAGGGGTCTCACGTTGACGAACCTCCCTGTGGGGGTGACTGGATCAACTGGACCCGGCACCTTGTTGACCGGTCAGTGCACGACACTGCGGCCTGTCACCCGGCAGACACATGTTGCTTCTTATTTCTTCTTCTTCTTCTCCTCCTCCCTTTCCTCCTTCTCCTACTCTTTCTTCTTCTCTGTTCATGGGCTGCAATTAACGACACACAAGGGAAGAGGGGGAGTGGGACGGTGGGCGGAGAGCGGGGACAGGCGGGGGACGGGTGGGGGGTGGGGGGCGTGTTCAGGCACTAGCAGGCCTGTGTTCACCGGAGAGATAGGAAACAACTCTCCATCCTCAACCCACCAAGCGCCGTAGCCGCGATACGAACCCAGTTCTGTTGATGCACGACACATGCTGCTGCACTGATGGAACTACCACGACTACTACTGATAATAGTACATTTGTATAGCGTTTTCAAACATCTCAAAGGCCTTTAAAATAAGACGTAAATCAGATACAAAGCACACAGGAGCACACAGACACGAACATTATCTCTTTTTTTTGTGACGATTTTCTTTAATTTTTAACCGAAACAAAATTTCTTTCTATACTGGATTTGTAAACGAATGACCAATCAGTTGTTTCATCCTTAGACTTTTTTTTCTGAACAAATACTGTGGACATGAAAAGAACGTGTAGGGACGTCAGCCGGATTGAATCCTGTTGCCCAATACCTGTCACTGCTGAACACAGCGAAAACATGAAGTGTCGGGGGAAAGAGATCTACCCAATGGAATCATACAGCGTCAACAGGCTCTGTCTGTCGACCAACAACTGTGTGGCAAAGATTCCCGTCTCTCTCTGTCTTTACTCCCCCTCTCTCCTCTGTGTCCCACACACACACACACACACACACACACACACACACACACACACAATGTACACACACAGACAGGCGCGCGCGCGCATACACACACGCACACACGTACACACACACACCTCATGCACGACAACAATAGATCGCAAACCACTGAGAGTGAGAAAAGACCTGCACGTTCACGTGCCTGTGATGCCGGAGATTACAGTACACCCCTGGACAAGTGCCCACACCCTGGACCCGGAATGACACACAGTGAGCAGTACACAGGGACTGCAGCCAGGACAGATATCGGGTGCTGGATTGTGGGTAGCGTCAAGGGTGGACTAACTGGCAGCAGATAAGTGGGTATACACCTATCAGGTCATCAATGTTCTTGACAATGGTTAGCTTTCGGGGTGGGTTCGTGTACATTGTATAGGTAGAGTTTAGTCTCTTTGTGGGCAGAGGTAGGTTTACTTCTAATAGATATCGTGAGATTGCACACACACACACACACACACACACACACACACACACACACACATAAGCGCAATACACAAACGCATGCACGCAAAAACACACACATAGTGACATACACACATTGCACACATACGCGCGCACACACACAAAAACGCATGCACACATAAATGCACATACACATTCGCGCACGCACAACACACACACGCATACACACATGTATACGCACACATATTCACACACACACGCACACACACACACACACACACTTGCACACACACAGAGGCAGACAGACAAACAGACGTGAAGAAGGGAGGCCAGTGAACTAAGTTCCAATCCAGCGATGCATGACAGACCCTGACTGGTAACACTGTACAATGGCAACGCCCTTCTGAGGGTCACAGTCATGGGCAGCCTTTTGTTCAGGTCTGTCTGTCCTTATAATTATCTGCCTTTTATATAGTCAACTCGCCTTCTCTTTTGTTTCTAAGACACTTGTGTCCTGTGTTTTCTGTCACAAACTGAATGATATATAATATTTATTTATTTATATTGTAGTGCAGGTTGAACTTGCAGTCCTTACTGTGAAAGCACAATGCATTGGCCTGTGTTCTGTTCAGGTGGGAACGCCTTCCGGGCCCAGCAATGTGTGGGTCTATCTTCTGAGCGGTTTGTTTCACTCAGACGGTAACAGCGAAGACACCAAGCTTTCAAATCCACTGTGCCGTGTCATTCCTGGAATAGTTGGAGGTGTGTGTGAGCCACAGGCTACAGTCCAGTGAGCACAGAGGAAAGTGGCAGCAGGCCGTGATGTCCTGTCCCCACACCACCAGGAAGCAGGACGGGGGACAATCACAGGTCACGTGCACAGCAAGGGGAACAACACGGGCTACGTGCACAGCAAGGGGAACAACACCAGCCACGGGGAACCCACTGTATTGTCGATGATAACAATACAGTGAAAAAGCTGGCTATTATACTATAATATTGACGTTTCATGTATTCTATACTTTTTCTACAGCTCCCCGTTTTTGCTCTTGCTCTGATTATATATATATATATATATATATATATATATATATATATATATATATATATATATATATATATATATATATATGATAATATAATATTGACGTTTCATGTATTCTATACTTTTTCTACAGCTCCCCGTTTTTGCTCTTGCTCTGATATATATATATATATATATATATATATCATTAAAAACAAAATACAATTCTCTGCCTCTGGCGTGCGAGAGAGAGAGAGAGAGAGAGAGAGAGAGAGAGAGAGAGAGAGAGAGAGAGAGAGAGATGAATGATAGAGTATTCTAACATTTGCTAACAACTTTATTAACGGAGTTCGACACTTACTGAAGCTAGGCAAAAGCAAAGCAGTCAAATCACTCCGACGTTTTTACAACACACCACTCGGTCGCTGGGAGAGACAGACCCGACAGACAAAAACTGAAGTGGTCTGTGCCGCTATCGGGTTTCCAACACAGCAAGCGACACCCCACTTCATTCGATATATACATGTATATTCCTGAGGCTTAATACCCCCTACACCTCCTACCCCCAGCGCCCCCCACACCCCTCCCACCCACCCTACCCTTCCTCAAGTCCTCTTCGGACCAAGAGTAATAACATTCCTGCACGTACATGTTTACAATGCATGGACATAAAAATCTTAACTCAAATCCAGACAGGGGGCTGGGTGGGGGTGGGGGGCAGATGAAGGAAGAAAGGACGAAGCCGAGAACAGAAAACAGGGCTCAGGGAGGAACAGATGGAAAACACAGATCTGTAATCCACGTTCATTGCTGACAGAGAGGGGAGAGAGGCACTGGTATCATTTCTAGGAGGGATGGGGAGGGATGGGCAGGGAGGGAAAATGCTCAAGCAAGGAAGGAGAGAGACAGAGACAGGGGGTGTGTGTGTGTGTGTGTAGGGGAGGGGGGGGGGGGGGGGGAGGGGGGGGGGGGGAGGGAGATGTAGAGAATGAACGAATGACATCCCTTGATGTCACAAGCAACGAACAAGAGAGAGAGACAGACAGAGAGAGAGAGACAGAGAGAGAGAGAGAGAGAGAGAGAGAGAGAGAGAGAGAGAGAGAGAGAGAACCTTTTTCATTTGTATGTGTGTATCATACCAAAACAATAAATCGTGGAAATGTCCTAACCTGGTGTCCTTAACTGTGCATGCGTGTCAATACCATTCATGGCATGGGAACCTCATGTCAATACCATTCATGGCATGGGAACCTCAGTGTGTCAATACCATTCATGACATGGGAACCTCATGTCAATACCATTCATGACATGGGAACCTCAGTGTGTCAATACCATTCATGGCATGGGAACCTCATGTCAATACCATTCATAGCATGGGAACCTCATGTCAATACCATTCATGGCATGGGAACCTCAGCGTGTCAATACCATTCATGACATGGGAACCTCAGCGTGTCAATACCATTCATGACATGGGAACCTCAGCGTGTCAATACCATTCATGACATGGGAACCTCATGTCAGTACCATTCATGACATGGGAACCTCATGTCAATACCATTCATGACATGGGAACCTCAGCGTGTCAGTACCATTCATGACATGGGAACCTCAGCGTGTCAATACCATTCATGGTATGGGAACCTCAGCGTGTCAATACCATTCATGACAGACATGGGAACCTCAGCGTGTCAATACCATTCATGACAGACATGGGAACTTCAGCGTGTCCTATCACAGGTACCGGGGACAACGCAGGAGTGCTCTGGGACGTCTCACTGTTGTGGTCGCTATTTCATGGTACGTGTCAGTGTGTGGCCCCTCCCCACTACACCACTACCACACATCATCATGTTCCAATGCGTGCACATGAACACGCATAAACACACACACACACACACACACACAAATTGTCACACACACAAAAACTGTGACACAGACACAGACACACACACGCGCACACACGTCAGCCGACAATGGCGGCATTATTGAAGTGACAAACAGCACAGTGTGTACATCAACGAGTAGTGGGCCCCAACCTCAGTCTGCATTGTGAACAGAAACAGTGTGTGCACTGAGCAGACTGTGTCCACAGAGCAGATGGTGTTCAGTGTCCATAGAGCAAATGGTGTTCATAGTGTGTCCATAGAGCAGTCTGTCCACAGAGCAGTATCATAGTGTCCATAGAGCAGATGGTGTTCATATTGTGTCCATAGAGCAGATGATGTTCATATTGTGTCCATAGGGTGAACTTAGTCCATAGAGCATATTGTGTCCATAGGGTGAACTTAGTCTATAGAGCAGACTATTGTGTCTATAAAGCAGACTTTCCATCGAGCATACTGTGCCCATGGAGTAGACTGTCGATAGAGCAGTGTTCATTGAGCAGACTGTGTCCATAGAGCAGACTGTCCATAGAGTATATACTGTGTCAATATAGCATACTGTGTCCATAGAGTAGACCGTCCATAGAGCAGTGTTCATAGAGTAGACTGTGTCCATAGAGTATATTGTGTCAATACAGCATACTGTGTCCATAGAGTAGACTGTCGATAGAGCAGTGTCCAAAGAACACAGTTCATAGAGCAGTGTCCATAGAGCAGATTGTGTCCATAGAGCGATAGTCCTCAGAGCAGATTGTGTCCATAGAGCGATAGTCCTCAGAGCAGATTGTGTCCATAGAGTGAACTTAGTCACAGAGCAGATTGTGTCCACAGAGCGATAGTCCTCAGAGCAGATTGTGTCCATAGAGTGAACTCAGTCCATAGAACAGATTGTGTCCATAGAGTGAACTTAGTCCATAGAGCAGATTATGTCCATAGAGCGATAGTCCTCAGAGCATATTGTGTCCATACAGCGATAGTCCACAGAGCATATTGTGTCCATAGGGTGAACTTAGTCCACAGAGCAGATGGTGTCCATAGAGCGTATTGTGTCCATAGAGCGTATTGTGTCCATAGAGCGAACTTAGTCATAGAGCATATTGTGTCCATAGAGCGAACTAAGTCACAGAGCATAATTATTGTACCATAGAGCGAACTAAGTCCACAGAGCATATTGTACCATAGAGCATATTGTGTCCATAGAGCAGATTGTGTCCACAGAGCGAAATTAGTCCACAGAGCAGATCGTGTCCATAGAAAACCTCACGTCTGTGCAAACAGCAACCTTGCAAAGTAAAGCTGCACTGCAGCAAGGCTTCAATTCATTCCCCGCATAGTGTTTGGATTGATGGTTACATGGAAGGCGTGGCTTCAGATGGCTAACATTAAAAGTGACAGTTCGCTATTTTTCATCCTAACCACCTCCTTTTCCCGCCGCTCTCCCCTCTGTGTGTGTGGGTGTGGGGGATGGGGGAAGGTTGAGTGTGTGTGTGTGGGGGGGGGGGGTGCGGGGGAGGGGGAAGGTTGACTGAGTGTGTGTGTGTGTGTGTGAGTGAGGGTGTTAGGGGGGGTATGTGTGTGTGTGTGTGCGTGCGTGTGCGCATGTATGTATGTATATATATATATATATATATATATATATATATATATATATGTGTGTGTGTGTGTGTGTGTGTGTGTGTGTGTGTGTGTGTGCGCGCGCGCGTGCGTGCTTGCTCAGTATTTGTTCTGGGTTTCGACATTTCGCTAAAGATTTCTACTGAAAGAATATGCGCGACACGGTGTTTGGACTGACACAAGGAAAACATTCTGACAAAGTGGTACCGCCACTGCTGAGCAGTGTTTTGTTCAGCTGAGAGATGTGGGCGACGCGTAGTTATGTGCAGTGAAAAGAAGAGACGGATGAGCCAGGGAACTCCACATCACGCCTCACGAAACAGGCACAACTCTCGGTGACACCTCCACTCCTTTCACAACCACGACAAGAATGCTTTTTTTGTGAATCAGAACCAAAATAACCAAATAATGATAGGGTTCCTATCAGTTTTAAGAAGAGGGGGAAAAGTAGCATATCACACACACACACACACACACACACACACACACACACGCGCGCGCGCGCACACACACACACACGCACACACAAGAGAGATTTGCCCACTTCTGTCTTGCAACGAGAGCCTTCTCTCTCTCTCTCTCTCTCTCTCTCTCTCTCTCTCTCTCTCTCTCTCTAAGGGTGTGTATGTGGTTGGGGATGAGTGTGTGCATATGTGTGTGTGTGGGTGGGTGTGAGTGTGTGACTGTGTTCCCTTCATTATATTTTTATAATGATGATGATGGTGCGTTGATTAATATTATAATTATCATTAGTAGTAGTAGTAGTAGTATTTACCATTGTTATTATTGTTGTGTCTTGTCGTTACTGTTTTTGTTGTCACAAAGATAGATTGGAAGACAAGGCAATGCCTAAAATCTTTGTCCTTGAGTAATAAAGTTTTTGACTCTCTCTCTCTCTGTCTCTCTCTGTGAGGCCTTCGCACGTTTTTCACACCTTTGTTCAACAACACACGCAATAATAACTTGCACGAGGTAAAGTCTGGCCATTCACCTGTCGTTTCATGAAGTCACTTCACCAAGCATGTCGCTACATTCAAACAAAGACTTCTTTTTTCTAACACAAAAGAAATTCCTTTAATTTTCACGCGCGCGTGCACATACACACACACACACGCGCACGCACCATAAATCATTCCAATCTACCTGAAGCAAGAGAGAGAGAGAGAGAGAGAGAGAGAGAGAGAGGTGGGGTATTCTTTGAAAGGCGTGGTTGTTTTCCAAAGGCTTAACTCGAGTTTCGCTATCTTACATACGTGGCTGAAGTGTGTGTTACTTAAATACACACTTTCACTGACTCACTCATGCCACGGAGAGACAAGATTATATGTTCGAGTTTTTTTTAATATTTAATGGTTTTTTTTTTTCAAATTTCCATTAATATAAGGGTAACTGTGTTTGCGGTCACGCCAATACCTTACACACACAGGGACACACATATTTAACACACACACACACACACACACACACACACACACACACATATATATATATATATATATGTGTGTGTGTGTGTGTGTGTGTGTGTGTGTGTATCTCCATCATTCATTACTACACAAATATAGAAATATTGAAACACGTGTACTTTTGGTCGTTGGAATAATGAATCCAGAAACCTTCAGGTATTTCTTTCGTCTTCCTTCTCCCCTCTCCCAATTTGTTCCTCTCCCCCTCCCCCCCTCGACCCCTCCCCCTCCCCTCACCCCCACTTCTCTGGACTCTGGAGGTTGGTCACATCACGAACAGGGTGTGAGGAAGAGGGTGCGACAAACAGGGTGTGACGAACAGGGTGTGCCTTGTCAGTGGTGGACTGTTCAACAGGGGATGGGGGGTTGAGCGCACACTCGTGCGGTTACAGATATGCGTATCCGCCTTCATAGAGACTTTCTTGTACATACGTATTGTACATGTTCTTGGCTGCAGATAAGAGTACTTGGCTTACTTGTGTTTTCAAATGCGCACCGTCAATGTCAGAAAGTGAAGAAGAAGGAGGAAGAAAAGAAGAAGAAGGAGGAGGAGGAGGAGAAGGAGGAGGAGGAGTGGGGGGGGGGGGGGGGGGGTAACATTAATTAAAGGAAAATAGAGAGAAAAAGCAAAACCACCATCAATTTGATGAAACTGCAATGTCCACATTTCTTCCTTTGTATTCATTCCACTCGGTTTGGTCTGGAAGACGAAAATATTGCAAACTGGTTGATAATATTGTAATAAATATCTATATTATCTTTTTCCCTTCTCGAATCACATAAAGAAGGCAGATCGAAAGGTGGAGGGAGTGAAATGTAGAGTACATATCTATCTATAGGTTATGGAAACTGAAAAAGAAAAACAACCATGCTTTTAGAAATATACTCAAGAAAACAAAGATACCTTGATGAAACTATCAGAGAGAGAGAGAGAGAGAGAGAGAGAGAGAGAGAGAGAGAGAGAGACCGAGACCGAGACACACACACACACACACACACACACACACACACACACACACACAGAGAAGAGACGAAGAAAATGGGTATGTCTGCGTCTGCCATCTGAATGTGTGTGTGTGTGTGTGTGTGTGTGTGTGTGTGTGTGTGTGTGTGTGTGTGTGTGTGAGATACAATATGCAGTGTATGCGTTTCCAGCGTCCGCGAGTGCGTGCGTGCACGGATGCGTGTGCGTGTGTGCATGCCAGTACTCACAGGTGGTGTCGTTGCCCGGGTAGCACTCCCTGAACAGGCCTCTGTATCGGGTGTGCGTGTAGCGTGCCCGTTTATCTGCAAAGTCATCCCCGTTCAGTGTGGACCGCTCCACGTCAAACTCCAGCCAGTAGTCAGTGCCAAAGGACACGGCCATGAAGACGAGCGTGATGGGCCCCAGGATGGTGGCCATGACGATCAGAGCCGTGGCACACGAACTCATGGCTGGGATTCCGTCCTTCCAAAACAAAACGAAAAACAAATCTTACGGTTTCCTTCGAAACTTGTTACTGCGGTGTTTTCTCCACTGGGGCCTACGTACTTGGAGCACTCGAAACGACAAAAATGAACTTCGTTGGAAGTTTTGCTGGTTGTTGACTTTGAATTCCTCCCGCAGGTGTACGCAGACGACACTGGCTGTTGCCGTCACAGCGCCACGCCTTGTCTTTCTCTCGAGATTTCCGAGGCGGACCTTTTCTTCCTCCTTCTTGTTGTTCTCCCTGTCCTGGCCACTGGCAGTCACCCTGTGGCAACCTCCTTGTCGCTCTAAGTTCCTCTCCGGAGTTTGTGTGGCGAGCTCCCCCCTCCGAGCTATCAGTAAGGTGTGTGACCCTGTCCCGGAGTGTGTGTGTGTGTGTGTGTGTGTCCTCCTTTCAGCCAACCTGTCTGCAGGCCTGTCCACACTGTCGACACAGGGCGTCGCCGTCACGACAAGGGTGTGTAGTTTGAGGTGGAGACGCACAAGGCAGGGTCTGTGACGCTCACACCACTCAAGTTACCTGCCCGTGTAGGTAGACCGGTGTAAGGGAAGCGGGTTCTGTGTCGCCCCACCCCCCACCTCTTTTTCACTATCCCCGGAATGTAAGTATTGTTGAAATCATCCCCAGTATTCGGTTGGATGAGACATGCATTAAGTTGCAGATTCTGTTTGCGTTTCCGCACACATGTCATCTCGGTCTCCTTCTGACTTCCGTGGAAGATTGTCTCTGGTCCCTCCCCCACCCCGCCTCCACCCCTCTTCAGCCTCCCTGGTAATCCGGACTGAAGAAACATGTGAATGAAAGTTTCCGGGTTTACTTGACAACTGTGTGTTAGTGTTTCTGGGTGCCTGCACTATCACATCAATCAGTGCAGTGCCGACCTGGCATTCAACAGGCTGAGAGTTCCAATCCCAGGGGCCGGAAGTACAAAGCGGCCATGTGGCTGGCCATTGTATGTTGTGGTGACTGTTGGGGTGTCAGGTTCAGTTCCAGTGACTCAAGGAGGCGTCACTGCGTTCGGACGAATCCATATACGCTACACCACATCTGCTATGCAGATGCAGATGCCTGACAGCAGCAAAACCCAACGCACTTGTCAGGCCTTGAGAGCATACCTACCAGAGTCGATTTCTTTTTACGGAATTTTGCCAGAGGAAAACACTTTTGTTGTCGTAGGTTCTTTTTCAGTGCGTAAATTGCGTGCTGCATACGCGACCTCGGTATATCGTCTCACCGAATGATTAGACGCTCAGTTTGATTTTCTAGTCAAACTTGGGAGAAAGGACGATATTGAGGGGCAATCGAACCCCGACCCTCACGGACACTGTATCGGCAGATAAACATCTTAACCATTCTGTCACTTTACTCCTTGAGGAGGTGTCAGTAACTGCAGTGAAACAGGCCATGGCCATGGTGCCCCAAGCCATAGACAGACCCACTGGGCCCCCTCTGCCCGGACGTTACCGCGTCAGCCCACACCACCGTATTGGTGTGTTCAGATCCAAGTGTAACCACCTCGTGATGTTGGTGTGTACATCAGATCCAAGTGTAACCACCGTGTGATGTTGGTGTGTACATCAGATCCAAGTGTAACCACCTCGTGATGTTGGTGTGTTCATCAGATCCAAGTGTAACTACCGTGTGATGTTGGTGTGTTCATCAGATCTAAGTGTAACCACTGTGTGATGTTGGTATGTTCATCAGATCCAAGTGTAACCACCTCGTTATGTTGGTGTGTTCATCAGATCCAAGTGTAACCACCGTGTGATGTTGGTGTGTTCATCAAATCCAAGTGTAACCACCGTGTGATGTTGGTGTGTTCATCAGATCCAAGTATGACCACCTCGTGATGTTTCCAGGTCCAGGGGTAGACAGTTTTAACAGAAGATGTTAACAGTTTCTATGTTAGCCCTTTTTGGCCCATCGTGGCAATGAATTCACATTCACTGTGTCCAGTGTTCGACATAGTTAGGCGGGGCCCAGTCCCCTCCACCCGAATTCAGGTACACATTGGCAACTTGGTGGAGCGAGGAAAACCCTATAAAGTGCCTTTCCAAAGGTCACATCACCGTACTGAAACACGGCCTTGAACCCTGATCACTGGACATTGGACTGGAAGTGGAATGTCTATTCCATGCTGCCACGGCAGCTCGAAGAAAACAGTGATATTAATCAATCAATCAAATCAAAGACACTTTATTAATCCACTTTAAATTAACCTGTGCAACCACAGGCTCGTTGTAAACACCAACATAGAATTATTTTGCGCAACATAAAAAGAGATTAAAACATGTCAAATAAGAATTCCAATAGCTGACGATACACTAAAACAACCCCTCCTCCTCCACCCCCCCCCCCCCCCCCCACACACACAGAGAAAGTAACCAACGAGCTTGCAACACACGCTACGGTCGTTCTGAACTGTAACAATTATGGGGTGTTCTCTTGAAGTTTGGACAGAATTCCTAGTCTTTACTGCTGATGCGTACCTTCACCACCCCAGTTCACACAGTGTTGAGGGTGATGCT
>NC_134876.1:26406251-26443751 GCF_041734735.1 Babylonia areolata | reverse complement strand
CATTTCATTTTCTCTTGAAATATTTCGTCTGTGAAAATCAAGTTTGGCTTCAAAATGGGCAAAAAGTCAGTTCTTTCCAGACATTCTAATCATAAAGGATATTGCACATCTGGGAAGGGCACACACAATTATGGAGCAGTCAAGAAATAAATGTTTAAAGAGACATACTACTATTAAATTTCAAAATTTCATTCACAAAACGTAGGACGTTTGTCTACATGGAAGTTACATCGATCTATACATTTGCCAGAAGAATAAAAATTCTACCAAGAAATATTAATATGAAAAAAAATATGTGTGTGTGTGTGTGTGTGTGTGCGTGCGTGCGTGCGTGCGTGTGTGTGTGTGTGTGAAAAACGGTTAGCACTCATCCTAAACACTAGATTTTAAAACACGACTCAAGGCATAGAAAAGCTGTTGTGTTTTTCACACAGTGTGAATGTCTTAAACTATGTACATTGGCCAAACAGAATTGCAGCGATTCAGTTTTACGCATGTTCATCAACAGTGCGCAGATCTCATCGAGTTTGCGATCACATGTAATTGAAAAGAGGCAAAGGAGGCCACTAACTTGCAACCATCCAAAACAATTCAGAGTTTGTCAGTCGGACTTAAACTCGCACTGGCACCAGCTGCCGTGGCGAAGTGGTTAGCGTCGCGGATGATAGTCAGAATGACGCGGGTTCGAATCTTAGCGGAGGTGGGACTTTTCGGCTCGTGGCAGGTTCCTGTCCAGAGTTGAGTGTGCTATGGGCTTGAATGTGAAGACTGGGACTACACTGTCGAGTGTCATTCACTTCACGAATGCGTCTTTTGATGTGTTGCATGCTCCAATTTCCCGATCAACGCCGCGAGTGTCTGTGTCTCTCAGGCCAGGTTAGCTCCGGTATTAGGGTTAGATTATGATAGAAAGTGTAGAGTACAGTCTTGCCACGTGGTCCCAAACCTGGATGGACCTCCGTAGAATCATCATCATCATCATCATCGTCATCGTTGTCCTTCTCTTTCATCATCATCATTAAAAACGTCCCAAATTGTGTGACCTTTCATGCCCTGCTCTCATGGTGGCCTCAGTTTTAATTACCCCTCTTTTTCCATGCTTGGGGTGAGTCCTGTCAAGGTCTTAGGCGTCGGCAGGTTCATTAGCGGGAGGTGGGGGTGGGGCTGTCGTTGGAGGGACGTGGTAGCGGTCTCCACTTTGGGGGAGATGCTTACTGGGGGAAACCCTCATCATTGTCCAGTGAGGCATGAACGACTGGAACCCTCATCATTGTCCAATGAGGCATGGACGACTGGAACCCTCATCATTGTCCAGTGAGGCATGAACGACTGGAACCCTCATCATTGTCCAGTGAGGCATGACCGACTGGAACCCTCATCATTGTCCAGTGAGGTATGCATGCTGTGAATCAGAGGAGCTGGCCAGCTTGTCATCAGTCCGCTGCTGTCTGTGATGATGTGGATGCTGGCTGTGTTCATGGCAGTCCATGCAGAAGATGCTGTGATTCTGGACAGATAGTGTGTGTACAGAACACGTGGGCGTGATGGGAGAGAGAGAGAGAGAGGGAGGGAGAGAGGGGGGAGAGAGAGAGAGAGAGAGGGAGACGGGGTGGGGGGTGAGAGAGAGAGAAAGGGGGGGGGGAGAGAGAGAGAAAGAAAGAGATAGAGAGGGAGGCGTGATGGAGAGGACTAGGAGGAGAGTGAGTTGTAGGAGAGAGAGAGAGAGGAGAGAGAGAGAGAGAGAGAGAGAGAGAGAGAGAGAGAGAGAGAGGTTTCCACAATTATTGACTTGTCCATGCATGATCATGGGCCACTCATTTGAATGATTCTGTTTCACACACCATGGATTCCCCCCCCCCATCCCCACCCCGCACCCCGCACCCCGCCCCTTTCTTTTCGATGATCTGTCCGTAAGGAAACCACGTATATGGAGATAAAATGTCTTTTTGTGTTATGCGGACGCATGCATACGTAAGTATGTATCACCATAAATACAACATACTGTATACATACATGCATACATACAAACACACACACACACATACACACACACCCAAACACACACACACACACACACCATTCACACACAGAGGCACACACGGCCACACACACACACACACACATACACACACTGACACACATACGCACACACATACACATACACACACACACACACTCTCTCTCTCTCTCTCACACACACATCATATACATTCAGGTCAAAATTCCCATGTCCAGTTCTTTATACCACCACCCACCTAAATACCCTCATGTTCCCCACCTCCTTTATTTATGTACACACACACACACATTGAAAAGAATATATGGATGTATATACATATATCGTTAGTTTGCTAGTTAATTTTCGTCTCATGTCACTCTCAGTGGAAAAACTCAAAATCGACGAACAACACATAACCAAGTCCTTTCTTTCAAACTTTCAACCTGCCCCAAACTATGACCCTTCAGGTCAATATCCACTTACCCAACACCGCCCCCATCCACACTGGACAGGTCAATATCCACTGACCCTTCACCCTTCACACACTGGACAGGTCAATTTCTACTGACCCTTCACCACGCACACTGGACAGGTCACTATCCACTGACCCTTCACCACACACACTGGACAGGTCACTATCCACTGGCCCTTCACCACACACACTGGACATGTCAATATCCACTGACCCTTCACCACACACACTGGACAGGTCAATATCCACTGACCCTTCACTACACACACTGGACAGGTCAATATCCACTGACCCTACGCCAAGTAACTTGCTTCTCTCCCAGACAATCAGTGCAAACCGGGGCATCACTGGACACCTCTCATGAGTCACTGAGGTGGCGAAACGTATGTCCTCTCCCTGGTACACAACATCCGGGCTGTAAGCAGTCCCTCTGTTGGCTTGCTGTGAGGACCTGTCAGCACTCAAGCTGTCCCATCATACAGGGGCATCAGGAGTAAGCGCAGGTATGCATCTCAGCACGCATGCACGCACACACGCACGACAAAAACAGCTAAATCACAACAACACACCCACACACGAACGAACTGTACTGTTCGTGAGGACAATCAATGCCTCTTATAAACAGTGAAATGACTGTACTTTACCAAGAAGAAGAAGGACGCTCCCTCCGTCTGTCTGTCTCTGTCTCTGTCTCTGTCTCTCTCTGTGCCTGAAGAAGCTGTAAGAAAGCTGCATTTTGATTACAAGTTTGTAAGACATGCCCAGATTACTGTTGTTCACACACACACACACACACACACACACACACACACACACACACACACATATATATATATATATATATATATATATATATACACACATACACACACACATATACATACATACATATATATATATATATATATATATATATATATATATATATATATATATATATATATATATATTGCCGGGATAGTGTTGAACCGACTAATCACCCACGTAGCAGACTTCATCGTCCCTGAATCACAGTGTGGGTTGGCACAGGCAGGGGCACAGCCGCCACGGTGTTTTCTGTTCTTCAACTACAGGAGAAGTATCGTGAGCAGAATCAGGAGCTCCACATGGCCTTGGACACCGTTGATCCTCGTGGAAGATCTTTCAAAAGTTTGGTTGCCCAGAAAATCTCATCTCACTGATCAGTTCATTCCATGATGGCATGCAGGCGAGGGTTCAAGAAAACGGAGATACTTCGGACTCGTTCCCAGTGAAAAACGGAGTAAAGCAGGGATGCATTTTAGTCTCCACCCTTTTTTCCATTCTGTTTGTTGCAATGCTGATTTATGCATTCCGGGACTGTGACAAGGGGAGATACATCCAGTTTAGTTCAGATGGCAAACTCTTTAACCTTCAGTGACTTCAGGGCAAGACAAAAGTATTAACGTTTTGAGGCCCTTCCGAGAGAGTTCCTCTTTGAATTTGACTGTACACTGGCCGCGCACTGCCATGAAGACATCCAGTGCATCACAGATTGCTTAGCAAGGGCCTGTCAACATTTTGGACTTACAGTCAGTCTTGGTAAGACTGAGGCCATGTTCCAGCCGTCACCGTCTGGAGCTGCCAGTGCTCCACCACCACCTGTCGTCACCAACAACACAGAGATCCAAACTGTGGACACGTCCTGCGACTTGGGCAGCACTGTAAGCAGCAATGGAGCTCTGGATGCAGAAGTGATGTTGCGAATCTCAAAGACCAGCTCTGCCTTTGGCAGACTCTCAGAGGAACTGTGGCAAGGCCATGGCATCAAACTGCCCACGAAGGTCGCCGTGTACTGAGCTGTGGTTCTGAGTGGTCTCCTCTACTGTTGTGGGACTTGGACCACGTACCACCGACACATCCAACAACCCGAACAGTTCCATCAACGATGCTTGTGCAATATCTGCAGCATCAAATGGCAAGACAGAGTGTCCAGCTTACAGGTTCTGAAGAAGTGTGACCTACCCAGCATTGAGTGTATACTCATCAAAAGCCATCTCCGATGGACAGGACACGTTGTCCGTATGGAGGACAGCAGAATTCCAAAGGTGCTGCTTTATGGACAACTAAAGGAAGGACAACGTGACCAAGGAAGGCCTCTCAAGAGATATAAAGACACCTTGAAGGCCAACCTCAGAAGCTGCAACATCGACACTGCTTCCTGGAAAGATGTCGCCCTTGTAAGAACACAGTGGAAGCAACAGTGTACTCAGGACACAAGGACATTCGAGCCCAACAGAGCAGCCGCCATCCAGGAAAAGAGGAATCGGAGAAAACGGGGCCCATCCTTGCAGGACTCCATTCCAGTGTCTGTGGACGACCTTGTGCCTCAGGAATTGGTCTTCATTCCCACATGAGGACCCACTTCAGCAGATGACCTGCATGCCAACTCATCCGTCGGACACGACGGGAGAATCCAGATATCGAGTCGTGTCAGCTGGCATCGTGTCGTGTTGGTCCATGTCGTTTCATGACACATGGTACCACTTTCCTGTCCTGACCCATTTCTCTCCGGGAAGGGGCGTGTCGTCCAGTCCTTGTGACCACGCCGCACACACATATCTGTGAACATACCCCTTTCCATCTGGAGTGTAGCAACGCATTACATTTTGTGTCAGGGACAAGTTTTTTGGATGGTTGACATTCGGTAAGTGCACGCTGCACGCGGGACTTCGGTGATCGCCTCGTCAGAGGGAAGAGCCCCCCGATCATCACTCAAAGCCAAGAGAGAGAGAGAGAGAGAGAGAGAGAGAAAACTCAGAACTCAGAAGGTTTAATGTACATCAGCCTTGGGCCACAATACAATGAGGAAGTGTGGGTGGGTGGGGTTGCAAATAACATTGTGTTATCCATAACAACAACAACAACAACAACAACAAGCACAAACTGGCGAAAGTTCGGATATTGCATCATTCAATCCCATGACTGGAAATGGAATGGAATGTGAAGGAAAGAATAAGAGAGTGAGTAAAGGGAGGTGGAGAAGGTGGAGGGAGAGAAAAGCAAGCAAGAAAGAAATGAAAGAAGAACAGAATGAGTATCAGTATCAGTATCACTATCAGTATCAGTATCAGTAGCTCAAGGAGGCGTCACTGCATTCGGTCAGGTCCATATACGCTACACCACATCTGCCAAGCAGATGCCTGACCAGCAGTGTAACCCAACGTGCTTAGTCATGCCTTGAGAAAAAAAGTGTGAGTGAAAGAAAATAAAAAGAAATAAAAAGAATGAGTGAAAGGAGGTGGGGAAGGTGGAGAGAGAGAAAAGCAAGAAAGAAAGAAATGAAAGAAGAACAGAATGAATAAAGGGAGGTGGAGAAGATGGAGGGAGAGGGAAACACAAGAAAGAAAGAAATGAAAGAAGAACAATTAACATAATTTTGTTAATAATGAATTGTGTTTGAAGGAATGACATTAAATTTTCTTCTGACCACATACAAGTTAAAAAAAAAAACCAACCAACCAAACAAACAAAAACACACACATTTTTCAGTTTCTCACACAATCAACAAACAAAACACACACACAAAACACACACACCTATACACACACACACACGCGTGCGCGCGCGCACGCCTGCCCCTCCCCCCCAACCCCACCCTCCCCCCTCATCAAAAAGATTGATGTACACTTTTCACCGGACTAATATCCTACTTCTTCTGGAAAGTCCCCGGTCACTGACAGAGTGAGGGCAGTGAGGGAGGGGGGGGGGGGGGGGGGGAGGGGGGGGTGAGGGCAGTGCCTCATGGAAAGTCCCCAGTGACTGACAGAGAGAGAGGGCAGTGAGGGCAGTGCCTCATGGAAAGTCCCCAGTCACTGACGGAAAGAGGGCAGTGAGGGCAGTGAGGGCAGTGCCTCATGGAAAGTCCCCAGTCACTGACGGAAAGAGGGCAGTGAGGGCAGTGCCTCATGGAAAGTCCCCAGTCACTGACAGAGAGAGAGGGCAGTGAGGGCAGTGCCTCATGGAAAATCCCCAGCCACTGACGGAAAGAGGGCAGTGAGGGCAGTGAGGGCAGTGCCTCATGGAAAGTCCCCAGTCACTGACAGAGAGAGAGGGCAGTGAGGGCAGTGCCTCATGGAAAATCCCCAATAACTGACGGAAAGAGGGCAGAGAGGGCAGTGAGGGCAGTGAGGGCAGTGCCTCATGGAAAGTCCCCAATCACTGACGGAAAGAGGGCAGTGAGGGCAGTGCCTCATGGAAAGTCCCCAGTCACTGACAGAGAGAGAGGGCAGTGAGGGCAGTGCCTCATGGAAAGTCCCCAATAACTGACGGAAAGAGGGCAGTGAGGGGTGGGAGGAAATCCATACCAAGTGGACCCTATTTACCCTGAACCCCAATTCCTCTGAGTGACCATCTCTCAAAGAGAGGGGTATCTTTTCATGCTTCTTTGCCCTCTCTCTCTTTGATCTGTCTGTCTGTCTGTCTGTTTGACTTACTGTCTGTTTGTCTGTCTATCTATCCCCCCACAAGTTGTGTACATTTTAGTCCCTGCGCGCGCGCGCGCGCGTGTGTGTATGTGTGTGTGTGTGTGTGTTTCATCTATCTCTCTGTATCCCTTTCATTCTTCGTATTCTTTTGTTCTGCCGTCTCTCATCTTCTCTCCCCCCCCCTCTCTCTCTGTGCTCTGTTTTCTTTGCCCCTGGTGGCCACAGCGAGTGGTTTGAAGTCCTCACTGGCGTCAGACAGGGCTGGGTCCTCTCCCCGCTCCTCTTCACACTCACCTTTGACTGGGTGCTGAAGAATGCAAGTCCAGGAAAAGGCATCCAGTGGACTGGGAAAAATTCCCCTCAGATCCAGACTTTGCTGATGACATAGCTGGCCTGGCAAACATCATCCAAGACCTTCAGCTTCTTGCGGGTGGTATGAATTATCAGCAGTCATGCTGGAAGCGTCAGACCGTCAATCAGTGCAATGAAGTCAAAGAAACTGAACAACCCAGCGCCAGTGGGTGTCTTTACTGACCAGAAAAACAAGTTGCGGAAGATTCTAAACTATATATATATAATCTTACTGGCTCCACGTGTGTGTGTGATAGTCACATTTTGATGTTGTTCTTTGATCAGAAATGTTGTTGTTGTTGTAGTGGTAGAAAAAGAAGGCAATGGCACCAACGTTGAAGACGAGTGAGCAGGACAGCTGTGTCTACACGCCGTGCATTGAAATAGATGACTGTGGTGAAGAGAACCGAAAAGAAGTAGAAGAAAGTAGAAGGGGAAGGAAGAGAAGCAAACGAAGCAGCAGCAGTAGCTGTGGTAGTGGTGTTATCAATAGTGATAGCAGAAGAAGATGAGAAGAAGAAACAGCAGCAGTAGCTGAAAGAAAGAAAAAAAGAAAGAAATCCAAACAAACTTAAAAAACCAAAACAAAAGCAACAGCACTGAAAATACCCCCCCCCCCCATACACACACACACACACGCAGACACACACACACACACACACGCACACACACACACACACACACACACACACACACACACACACACACACACACGCACACACACACACACACACACACACACACACACACACACACACGCACACACACACACACACACGCACACACACACACACACACACACACACACACACACACACACACACAAGGAGAAAGAGAGAGAGAGAGAGAGAGAGAGAGAGAGAGAGAGAGAGTAAGAAAGGAAAAAAGAACAAAACAAAACAAACAAACCCAAAAACAAATACAAAAAAGAGAAAAAGAAAGGAGATGAAAATAAACAAATGAAAACAAACAGAAAATACAAATAAAGGAGATTAAAAAAAAAGTATAGTGAAAGAAAACCCATAAAACAAACAAATAAGGAAGGAAAAAGGGGACGAAGGAAGCAACAAAACAATAAGAAAAAAAAAGAAAGAAAAGCAAAGACAAAGTGCAGAAAGAAGATTAAAAGAGGAACGCTGGATCAAGACGTATCAGTTCTCAATGTTGCTGCTGTGGGATTCCACACCATTACTCCTGTTCAGGCACTGCGCGCGCGCGCGCGAGCGTGTGTGTGTGTGTGTGTGTGTGTGTGTGTGTGTGTGTGTGTGTGTGTGTGTGTGTGTGTGTGTGTGTGTGTGTGTGTGTGTGTGTGTGTGTGTAGAATTGATGGCAAGAGTTTGGATTCGATTATTTACAAGGTATTGGGCAATTTGTTTAAGACGAGGAGGAACAAGTAAAGAAAGATAAGAAGCTGTAATCACTTCTTTGGAGTGCGCAATAAATATTTTTCATGTGAGAAAAGCTTTTACACACATACGCACGCGCATATCTCTTTCTCACTGTCTGTCTGTTTACAGGCCTACATATCTCTTTCTCACTGTCTGTCTATAGGCCTACATATCTCTTTCTCACTGTCTGTCTATAGGCCTACATATCTCTTTCTCACTGTCTGTCTGTTTACAGGCCTACATATCTCTTTCTCACTGTCTGTCTGTTTACAGGCCTACATATCTCTTTCTCACTGTCTGTCTATAGGCCTACATATCTCTTTCTCACTGTCTGTCTATAGGCCTACATATCTCTTTCTCACTGTCTGTCTACAGGCCTACATATCTCTTTCTCACTGTCTGTCTGTCTGTCTATAGGCCTACATATCTCTTTCTCCCTCCTCCCACTCTCTTCCTCCCTCCCCCCTCTCTCTCTTCCTCAGTCCCCCAACCTCTCTCTTCCTCCCTCCCCCCTCTCTCTTCCTCCCTCCCCCCTCTCTGTCTTCCCCCTTCTCTCTTCCTCCCTCCCCAAACCTCTTTCTTCCTCCCTCCCCCAACCTCTCTCTTTCTCCCTCCCCCTCTCTCTCTTCCTCCCTCCCCCATCCTCTCTCTTCCTCCCTCCCCCCTCTCTGTCTTCCCCCTTCTCTCTTCCTCCCTCCCCCAACCTCTCTCTTCCTCCCTCCCCCTCTCTCTGTTCCTCCCTCCCCACCCTCTCTCTTCCTCCCTCCCCTCGCACTCTTCCTCCCTCCCCCTCTCTTTTCCTCCCCCCCCCCGTCTCTCTTCCTTTCTCCCCCCTCTCTCTCTTCCTCCCTTCCCCTCTCTCTCTTACATTCTTTATGGCTTTCCCATCACACCCACTCCACACTCACACCCCTCTCTCCCTCTGGAGAATCAGTGCAGCTTCATAAATGAATTTTATAGATAAACACTTTCAAGCTGCACCTTGACAGAATGCTCTGAGGAAAGGTGGCACACTCACTCCTATGACGTCAGAAAATGACCCCCCCCCCCCACCTCTGAAGTACACCCGGGAGTCATTTCGAGCATGCAGCAGATCTAATTCCTGTGAGTAAGAAGACGACTTCCCTCATGGCAGAATTAACCCCTTCCCTCATTAATCTAGAAAGCTGATGTAGTTAAAAAGAAGTCTGTTGTGACAGGAAGCAGTACAATGCAGACACTTCATTTCCAAATAGTGTTCACACAGCTTGTCATCTGAAGTCTGTTGTGACAACAAGCAGTACAATGCAGACACTTCATTTCCAAATAGTGTTCACACAGCTTGTCATCTGTCACCACATTGTAGTTGAGGACTGCCAGCATCCTTCCTGTCAAATCTATTTTTACTATCGTCGTCGTCGTTGTTGTTGTCTTGTTTATCGTTGTCATTTTCCCCATATCAACATCACCATCTTCGTTTTGGTCAGAAACAGACACTATGTGCAGTGGACATCCATCCACTGTAAGTCTCCACCAAGCAGTACAACAGCAGAGAGTGCCACGTTATCTTCACGTTAGGCACGACGTTCACTGTGTGTTCATCAACCTCCACATCGATAACGCACACCCTATCACTATGTGTTGAACTGGTAACACCCACCCCTAATCACTGTGTGTTGAACTGGTAACACCCCCCCCCCCCCTAATCACTGTGTGTTGAACTGGTAACACACACCCCTAATCACCGTGTGTTGAACTGGTAACACACACCCTAATCACTGTGTGTTGAACTGGTAACACACACCTTAATCACCGTGTGTTGAACTGGTAACACACACCCCTAATCACTGTGTGTTGAACTGGTAACACCCCCCACCCCCCTAATCACTGTGTTGAACTGGTAACACACACCCTAATCACTGTGTTGAACTGGTAACACACCCCTGATCACTGTGTGTTGAACTGGTAGCACACACCTTAATCACTGTGTGTTGAACTGGTAACACCCCCCCCCCCCCCTAATCACTGTGTGTTGAACTGGTAACAAACACCCCTAATCACTGTGTGTTGAACTGGTAACACACACCCTAATCACTGTGTGTTGAACTGGTAACACCCACCCCTAATCACTGTGTGTTGAACTGGTAACACCCCCCCCCCCTAATAACTGTGTGTTGAACTGGTAACACACACCCTAATAACTGTGTGTTGAACTGGTAACACACACCCTAATCACTGTGTGTTGAACTGGTAACACACACCTTAATCACCGTGTGTTGAACTGGTAACACCCCCCCCCCCTAATCACTGTGTGTTGAACTGGTAACACCCCCCACCCCCCTAATCACTGTGTTGAACTGGTAACACACACCCTAATCACTGTGTTGAACTGGTAACACACACCTTAATCACTGTGTGTTGAACTGGTAACACACACCCCTAATCACTGTGTGTTGAACTGGTAACACACACCCCTAATCACTGTGTGTTGAACTGGTAACACATCCCTGATCACTGTGTGTTGAACTGGTAGCACACACCTTAATCACTGTGTGTTGAAGAGGTAACACACCCCTAATCACTGTGTGTTGAACTGGTAACACACACCCCTAATCACTGTGTGTTGAACTGGTAACACACACCCTAATAACTGTGTGTTGAACTGGTAACACCCCCCCCCCCTAATCACCGTGTTTTGAACTGGTAACACCACACCCCTAATCACTGCGTGTTGAACTGGTAACACCCCTCCCCCTTAATCACTGTGTGTTGAAGTGGTAACACACCCCTAATCACTGTGTGTTGAACTGGTAACACACACCCCTAATCACTGTGTGTTGAACTGGTAACACACACCCCTAATCACTGTGTGTTGAACTGGTAACACACACCTTAATCACCGTGTGTTGAACTGGTAACACACACCCCTAATCACTGTGTGTTGAACTGGTAACACCCCCCCCCCTTAATCACTGTGTGTTGAAGTGGTAACACACCCCTAATCACTGTGTGTTGAACTGGTAATCCCCCCCCCCCCCCTAATCACTGTGTGTTGAAATGGTAACAAACCCCCTCAATCATCGTGTGTTGAACTGGTAACAAACCCCCTTATTTAGTGTGTGTTGAACTGGTAAGACACACTAATCAGTGTGTGTTGAAGCAGTGTTCCTGGCAGCGACTCCCCAGTGGTCAATGTATGGCTGGTGTCCCTCCTGGCTGGCTGTCCACTGATATCGTGAAGTGACCGGTCCTTGGGGCCACTTAACGAGGTGTGTGGGGGTCAGGCGGTGGGGGGAGGGGGACATCATTGCTGTAACGAGTCTCCGACAATGACGTAAGCATACATCCGCGGAAAGGGCAATCAGTGGGAAGAATACTGTAATGTAATTGGGCACACACACACACACACACACACACACACACACACACACACACACACACACACGAGAGAGAGAGAGAGAGAGAGAGAGAGAGAGAGAGAGAGAGAGAGAGAGTAGCAGAGAAATTGCGCGCACGCGCGCATACACACACACACACACACACACACACACACACACACACACACACACACACACACATACACAGTTAGAGAGAGGAGGGTGGTGGGACAGAGCCAGGGAAGAACAGTAATCGTCAACTATGCTATGTAAAGGATGATTGGGCAGTTTCAAAATAGAGAGATTTGCAAGAGAAAATGGTTTCCAAAATGAACGAACAATTATTGGAGCTTGCAACTATTCTTTCTAATGATGTCTGCGATAGTCTCATTAGCACACAATGAAGTCCAACATGTTCAGGAAACACGTTCGCAGCTAAAAAAAAAACAAACACCTAGGGTTTCTTTGTACTGTTTGGAAGGAAGAAAAATGGATGAGGATTCAGTGAGATATAAACCTTGGGTTTCTTTGTACTGTTTGGAAGGAAGAGAAATGATTGAGGATTCAGTGAGGTATAAACCTTGGGTTTCTTTGTACTGTTTGGAAGGAAGAGAAATGATTGAGGATTCAGTGAGGTATAAACCTTGGGTTTCTTTGTACTGTTTGGAAGGAAGAGAAATGATCGAGGATTCAGTGAGGTATAAACCTTGGGTTTCTTTGTACTGTTTGGAAGGAAGAGAAATGAATCAGGATTCAGTGAGATATAAACCTTGGCGCTGCATCCCCCTTGTGCACTCAGCAAACATGCGTTATTGATTTATCACAGAAGTAAAAAAGAGGAAAGTGGCATGTATTTTTCTGCATATTGCTGATTTCTGATGATAACAAAAGTCAAGCAAGTTCAGCTGCATGTGGGAAACTTTTTGCTCTGTGCTTCGCAAGGCGATCAGCATATTGAACATATTAGTCCTTTTAGTTTGGACACAATGAATTGAATGTCTGATTTCAAAGAAAATATGGCAATTTTTTTGTTGTTATGACGATGAAAGAGACTGCAAAGCACATTTAGAATTCAGACATACTAAAACATTGACCACATTTGTCCGTCAGTTTCAGTTTCAGTTTCAGTTTCACTTTCTCAAGGAGGCGTCACTGCGTTCGGACAAATCCATACACGCTACACCACATCTGTTGAGCAGATGCCTGACCAGCAGCATAACCCAACGCGCTTAGTCAGGCCTTGAGTGCATGCTTACATATTTGTGTACCTATGAAAGGGGATTTCATTTTACGTAATTTCGCCAGAGGACAACACTCTCGTTGCCATGGGTTCTTTTTCAGTGCGCCAAGTGCGTGCTGCACACGGGACCTCGGTTTATCGTCTCATCCGAAAGACTAGACGCTCAGTTTGATTTTCCAGTCAAACTTAGGAGAAAGGGCGAGAGCGGGATTCGAACCCACACCCTCACGGACTCTCTGTATTGGCAGCTGAGCGTCTTAACCATTCTGCCACCTTCCTCCTTTCACCTGTCCGTCAGTAAATCACAACACCAGGAGCATTGTAAGTTTTGTCTATGTCTATTTTTGTCTTGGTCTCTCTCACTGCCCACCCCCACTCCCTTCCCCTGGTGAAGCATTTCATGACACTAAAATCGGGTCCGTTGAATGCCTAGTCCCCAGGGAATGTGCAGGAAAACAAATTGTCCATTACAATGAAAAGTGACGAGAACGAAAATGGCTCAAATTGATTACAGTTGCTTTCAAATTCTGCAAATGGGAATCGTTCGGTTCTTTGTGATATTTTACCTTGTCTGGCGGGCTGAGTGTTCTGTGAAGTTATTGTATTGCATTGCATTGTATTATATTGTGTTGGTTTGTATTGTTTCGTATTGTTTTGTATTGGCTGTTTTGTATTTTTTGTGTTGGTTTGTATTTTTTTTTTTTAATTTTTATTTTTTTATATTATTAATTTGTATTTTATGATTGTTATCACCACAACGGATCCCCCCAGTGAAGAGTGCAGGCCGCATTTCAAGGAGACAGCGGGTGTTGTGATCAGAGGAACCATTCTTTCTCTGCGTCTGTATTACCTAATGTACCTATTTTCCGTTCGGTGCGCCTGTTTACAGATACATCTACCGATTTATAGAATCAACTGGATATGCTAAAACAGGGAGCTGACGGATTACAGCTGACAGTGAATTTCAGTAAAACGAATATCACGATTTTTCGGGAGGCAAAGCACTAAGCAAGACATGAGAGGTGTTTTATGCCAACAAAGAAGTAAAAGTGGCAAAGAGCTATAAATATCTAGGGGTGTCTTTACAAATAAGTAAATGTTGAAAGGAAGAAAGCAACAGCTAAATGTCTCAGTTGAAGGAACAGGTCTACAGCAGGACGAGGAAGACGACTGACAACCCACAGGACGACAACCCACAGGACGAGGAAGACGACTGACAACCCACAGGACGAGGAAGACGACTGACAACCCACAGGACGAGGAAGACGACTGACAACCCACAGGACGAGGAAGACGACTGACAACCCACAGGACGAGGAAGACGACTGACAACCCACAGGACGAGGAAGACGACTGACTACTCCACAGGACGGGGAAGACGACTGACTACTCCACAGGATGAGGAAGACGACTGACAACCCACAGGACGAGGAAGACGACTGACAACCCACAGGAAGAGACGACTGACACCCCACAGGACGGGGAAGACGACTGACAACCCGCAGGACGAGGAAGACGACTGACTACTCCACAGGACGAAGAAGATGACTGACAACCCACAGGACGAGGAAGACGACTGACAACCCACAGGACGAAGAAGACGACTGACAACCCACAGGACGGGGAAGACGACTGACAACCCACAGGACGAGGAAGACGACTGACAACCCACAGGACGAGGAAGACGACTGACAACCCACAGGACGAGGAAGACGACTGACACCCCACAGGACGAGGAAGACGACTGACAACCCACAGGACGAGGAAGACGACTGACAACCCACAGGACGAGGAAGACGACTGACAACCCACAGGACGGGGAAGACGACTGACTACTCCACAGGACGAGGAAGACGACTGACAAGCCCGGACACACACTGCAAGAAACAGGGGCAGAAGATCTCTGGTTTCTCTGACAGGCCCTGTACTCACGGGGCCACCATCACCCCAACAGCCCAGACACAGAAATGGAACTTCTCACCACGGTCTTTGAACCCAGCGGGTCGAGACATTGCCGCTCTGCCTCCAAGGAATCGATGGAGAGATAACAGCACAATTCCCCAGCTATCCCCCAAAACAGCACGGCACTGGGGGCAGGAAGACCAACATCCTCACATGTGTGTTCGATCGATGCCGAGCAATATCCTGCTGCCAGAGTCTATCAAAGCTGGACATCACTTTACACACCCCTGTTACAACTGTGGTGTGGCCAAACGCATGTCGGGCGGGACAGACAGGGCAGTTTGCTGTGGGAAAACATGTCTGTCTGACGGCGTCCACTGAAGTGCCATCAGATCTGCATCAGCGGGTGTGTAGAGATATGTGGTGACATGGTTAAGACAAAAGTGCGGGGAGAGAGAGAGAGAGAGAGAGAGAGAGAGAGAGAGAGAGAGAGAGAACTTCTACACGGTTATTGCTACTGTAACACTATATTCCAGTTGTGGATGGTTTCTCATTGCCCCATTTAGGCCACGGTTCAGTCCCTATCATCGTTGTTATTTCCCTTTTGTCTGTGTGTCAATTTGTTCAAAAGCTAAAGTGCTGCAGTTTTTGGCAGTGTATATTGTTTCGTTTTGTTCTGGTCTCCGTTCTTGTTTCTGTCCCTTTCTTTCGGTTTCGCTGCCTGTCTCTCTCCTTCTGTCTCTGCTGTGTCTATGTCTCTCTCCCTCTGTCTCTATGGTTGGTCTCTGTCTTTACCGCTTTGAGTTGTCTCTCTCTATGTCTTTTTGCCTTTCTCTGCCCTGGCCTCAGTCTGTCTGTCTGCCTGTCTCTGTCTCTTTCTGACTCTGTCTGTCTGTCTCTGTCTGTGTCTGTGTCTGTCGCAGAATCCGTCTCACACTCCATGTATCATGTTTCACCCCAGACCTAGGTACCTGGTCTGAACCGAAAGTCCAGCACCCTGACTACAGCTCAACGTCTGATGAAGACACTCTGCCGCCACAAGGTGAGACCCGAGACCCCCCCCCCCCCCCATCGCCCATCCTGGGGAGGTGTCCGAACTTCACTGTACGACTTCCTTAGTACAGCAGAGCAATGATGAAATCCACTTGGCCATCACTGTACGACGTCCTTAGTACAGCAGAACAATGATGAAATCCACTTGGCCATCACTGTACGACTTCCTTAGTACAGCAGAACAATGATGAAATCCACTTGGCCATCACTGTACGACGTCCTTAGTACAGCAGAACAATGATGAAATCCACTTGGCCATCACTGTACGACGTCCTTAGTACAGCAGAACAATGATGAAATCCTCTTGGCCATCAACCCTCAACTTCCTTGGTACAACAGAACTATGATAAACTTACATTCCCGATGGAAAGACCAGGCCCTTGTCATGCTGAAGGCTAAAACACGCATGCTTTTTTGTTCGCCTTTTAAAAAAAAATCTATTTCAGGACTTTGCCTTCTACGCATCTATCATTTGATAACGATTTGGTGTATTTATTTCTTTGTTTACTTTTTTGTTGTTGTTGATGAAGCTTTGGTAGACCAGCAAGGCTTGTCCAGTTTATGCATCGGTCAGGAATCTGCTTCTTAAAAAAGAAAAGAAAAAAGCAGATGTGGTCGAGCGCATATGGGTCATTCCACATACTTTGGGGCCTCGTTGAAACGGAGACTGAAACCATCTGCAAACAAATATTTTTGCATTTTTATATCATCTTTTATTGATGCACACACTTTTAGCCACCAGACTTATTCTAAGTCCGTTTAATGACGTTAGACTGTTTTGGGAAAAAAAAGCATCGACTCCTTTTTTGCCAGCAAAGCGTCTTCTTGTGGCGCTGATGGGCAATAATAGAGAGGGTGTGTTATTGTGTTATTGGAAGGAGCATAAAGTGTATCACTGGAAAGGAAACGAAGTTCAGAAGAGCGTATTGTCATGCTACTTCGTTTCCTGAAGAGTTCCAGTTCTGTGATTTACTTTTCCAGGTCCATCTTCCTTTTCTCCTGTCATGCAGGTCTTCAAAGACACACACACACACACATACACACACGCGCGCGCGCGCGCGCTCGCGCACACACACACATTTATATATATATATATATATAATTTTATTTATTTATTTTTATCTCCCTGTGAACTTTCTGTTTCGTTTCCGCTTCGTGCTGGTGAACTGTATGGCAAAGTCTGTCTCTGTCTGTGTGCTTTTACTTCTTTCTTTCTTGTCGCCGTCATTTTCATCATTGTCACTAGCCACAGTAGCGTCGTCATCATCATCATAATCGTCGTCATCATCATTATCATTTCGATTACTCTCTGCATATATATCTCTGTTCATTGCTGCCGTCATCATCATCATCGTCATATATCGTTTCTATGTGTTTTTTTTTGGTCTGTCTTTGCCACTTAATCCTTCCGCCTCCTCATTTGTTTATTTGCTCTCTCTCTCTCTCTCTCTCTCTCTCTCTCTCTCTCTCTCTCTCTCTCTCTCTCTCTCTCTCTCTCTCTCTCTCTCTCTCTCTCTCTCTCTCTCTCTCTCTCCCCCTTTCTCTCCCTCAATCTCCAACTTTTCGTTTTCTTCTTCTTCTATTGGAGCGTAATTCTTTTCTCTGTCAGTTTCTCTATAATCTAAGACTCTGTCTGACTCCATCTCTCTGTCTCTGTCTCTTTATCTCTCTCTCTTTCTTTCTCTCACTCTCTCCCCCTTTTCTTCTTCTTCTTCTTCTTCTATTGGTTCGTAATTCTTTTCTCTGTCAGTTTCTCTATAATCTAAGACTTCGTCTGACTCTCTCTCTCTTCTTTTCTCTCACTCTCTCCCTCTTTTCTTCTTCTTCTTCTATAGGGTCGTAATTCTTTTCTCTGTCAGTTTCTCGGTAATCTAAGACTCTGTCTGACTCTCTCTCTCCTTTTCTCTCTCACTCTCTCCTCCTTTTCTTCTTCTTCTATAGGGTCGTAATTCTTTTCTCTGTCAGTTTCTCGGTAATCTAAGACTCTGTCTGACTCCATCTCTCTTTCTCTCTCTCTCTCTCTCTCTCTCTCTCTCTCTCTCTCTCCACCTACCCCGCTTTTTCTTATCTGTCTCGCTACAACCCATATTTCTGACCTCTCTCTCTCTCCACCCACCCCCGCTTTTTCTTATGTGTCTCGCTACAACCCATATCCCTGACCCCCCTCTCCCCCACCCCTCTGTGTGTCCTCTAGTCTGTCTGTCTCGGTGGCGACGTTGGGAATGGGTTGTCAGGAAGAGTGCCTTATATCTGGCTCTCAAGTCCGACTCCTTAGACGCCTGGGAATGGGCTCATAGAATTGTCTGTAGTTCCAAATAGCTTTCGGTGAAATTGGTTAAGGGTTTTTCTTCCCCTGTGAAATAGGAGGGGCCGGAAGAGGAGGAGCATTGAGGTGTGGGGGTGTTGGTGTGAGCACACCCTTCTAACATTTCCGATGGTGGCCAAAGGGCATTAAAATTAATTTGATTTTTATGACGTCATAATATATATATATATATATGCCTATGTGTGTGTACCAAATGTTCTGTTGAATGAAAGTAAATTAAACACACACACACACACACACACGCACACACACACACACACACACACACACACACAACAAGATTTAAAAAATGACGGAACAAACGAAGGAAAGAAAATTTTTGTTCCACTTGTTATTCTGATCATGCATTTTATTTTTTTTCCTTAATTCAAAATTACTAATGGAAGGGCCTCTTCGTCTGTTGATATTTTGTTTGTTGGAACTGTTTTGTTTTTTTTCCTTCTTTGTTCGCCGTTTCTGTTGTACGTTTCTATTCTTTCTCTTTTCGGCATCTTCTTTTCAGCATCACAGCTGGAATATACCCTTAAGCAATTTTATTTTTCCTTCGTTGCTGTTCCCTGCAGAAGCAAATGCCATTGATTTTCTTACGAACATTTATATTCAGGTCCAGTTTCTATCGCTTTCATAATTCAGCCGTTCACAGACATCAGAACCAGGTGACCAAGAGGCCACTCATGACAGAAGACCCTACAGTGACAGTAGCACTGGGACCTGGAACAGAGTTACAGTCAATGGGAACTTTCCCCCGTTCCCTGGAACATAGTAACAATCAATGGGAACTTTCCCCCGTTCCCTGGAACATAGTAAAAGTCAATGGGAACTTTCCCTCGTTCCCTGGAACATAGTAACAGTCAATGGGAATTTTCCCCCCATTCCCTGGAACACAGTAACAGTCAATGGGAACTTTCCCCCATTCCCTGGAACATAGTAACTGTCAATGGAACTTCCCCCATTCTCTGGAACACAGTAACAGTCAATGGAACTTTCCCCCATTCTCTGGAACACAGTAACAGTCAATGGAACTTCCCCCATTCCCTGGAACATAGTAACAGTCAATGGAACTTTCCCCCCATTCTCTGGAACACAGTAACAGTCAATGGGAACTTTCCCCCATTCTCTAGAACATAGCAACTGTCAATGGGAACTTTCCGCCATTCTCTGGAACACAGTAACAGTCAATGGAACTTTCCCCCATTCTCTAGAACACAGTAACAGTCAATGGGAACTTTCCCCCATTCTCTAGAACACAGTAACAGTCAATGGGAACTTTCCCCCATTCTCTGGAACACAGTAACAATCAATGGAACTTTCTCCAATTCTCTCTTTTTATCCCCCTCTTTTTTATCTTTGATAATCACGTCTTTGATTTCATCATTATTTTTTTTCTGCGACAGTTTCAGTCGAATCAGTCATGTGTAGCGTCCATGTTAGGTGTGTGTAAATGATTTTTTGTGTGTAGTGTTTTACTCACCCTCTCGCTTTGTCAGCATACGGGCGATGTTGTTTCTCTCAGATTTACTTTGCGTTATCATTATACATAATAAGTATAAGTATAAAATGTGAATTATGTCTGTGTGTGTCTTAAAACAACGGCAGATAAGTAAGTCGGCCAATGTACTGATATATCCACCGTAGAAATATAAAGATTTTCATTCATTCATTCATTCATTCTCTGTCTGTCTGTCTGTCTGCCTGTCTCTCTGTCTTTGCGCGTGTAGTTACTCAACAAACAACTGGTTGATAAATATAAAAAATGGATCAGTAATGGAGCTGCAGAAGATGACTTCAGGGAGAAGTCTGAAATGAAGAAGGGACAAAGGATGGCTGAGGGCCTCTGGGTACAGTGTTCGAATTAAAACTAGGCGGATGATGGTTCGCCGAGGGATCTTGCTTGTTTCCGGAGTGAAACAAATGTCTGTCAGATCCCCGGAGACAGATTTAGAGGGCACACATACAGGGGAAGGTTGATACAAGTACCGGGTGTGTGTGTGTAAGTGAATGTCTTCTGGACGACTGAGAGAGACTCCAGCGACTGATTCCATCTGGACGTGTTCGTCGTTGGAAGACGATGGCGCTCTCCACTAAACTCAGAATAATCAGGTGAATGAAACAACAATAACAGCAACAGATACAACAGCCACAACAATGAAAGGATCAGTTTGAATGAAATAGAAATGATGGTGATGAAGATGATGATGATGATGACCGATGATCGTAATGAAAAGAAGGACGAAGAAGACGAAAAGAAGGACGGACAACTTGTGTGGACGAAACCACTGGTTGTGGATCTGAACAGACCATCGTCCCTAAGTTTGTAGCAAATGCCATCCATTTCCTAAAAGACAGAAAGCCTCAAACACAATATACAAATAAATAAACAAATAAAGCACCTTCAGGGCAAGAAATTGTAGGCTGTTCAAAATGATCTATCACATCGCGTGATGTCAGGAGAAGAAGAAGAAGAAGAAGCAGTAAGAAGAAGAAGAAGAAGAAGACGGTGGGAGAATAAAGAAAACTGTGATGCTGACAGACTAAGAGCTGGGGCTGAGGCTGGGTGATAAGAAAAAGGAGGAACAAGAAATGTAGAGAAAGGAAAAGACGTTTCAAGGAGTGAGGGGAAAGGGGAAAGAAAAACGGATGGGGAAAGGAAGAGGACCAGGCGGAAGAAGAAAACAAGAGAAAGAGGAGCAACAGAGGGAGCAAGAGGAACAACAGAGGGAGGAAGAACAGAGGGAGGAAGAGGAAGAACAGAGGAGGAAGAGGAAGAGAGGGAGGAAGAGGAAGAAAGGGAGGAAAAGGAAGAACAGAGGGAGGAATAGAGACAACAGAGGGAGGAAAAGGAAGAACAGAGGGAGGAAGAGAAAGAGAGGGAGGAAGAACAGAGGGAGGAAGAGAAAGAGAGGGAGGAAGAGGAAGAGAAGGAGGAAGAATAGGAGGAAGAGGGATAACAGAGGAAGGAAAAGGAAGAACAGAGGGAGGAAGAGGAAGAACAGAGGGAGGGAGAGAGTGAGGGAGAACAGAGGGAGGAAGAGGGAGAACAGAGGAGGGAAGAGGACGAGAAGGAGGAAGAAGAGGAACAGTGGGAGGAAGAGGAAGAGCAGAGGGAGGAAGAGGAAGAACAGAGGGAGGAAGAGGGAGAACAGAGGGAGGAACTCATAACTCAAAACGTTTTTATTCAAGGATTAAGATTTTAGGCATTGCCTATTCTTCCAATCAGTCCTTGCTAATCTACATCTATTACAGACGGAGGGAGAACAGAGGGAGGAAGAGGTACAACAGAGGAAGGAAAAGGAAGAACAGAGGGAGGAAGAGGAAGAACAGTGGGAGGAAGAGGAAGAACAGAGGGAGGGAGAGGAAGAACAGTGGGAGGAAGAGGAAGAACAGAGGGAGGGAGAGAGGGAGGAAGAACAGAGGGAGGAAGAACAGAGAGAGGAAGAGGGGGAGGAAGAACAGAGGGAGGAAGAGGAAGAGAGGAGGAAGAACAGAGGGAGGAAGAGGAAGAGAGGGAGAAAGAACAGAGGGAGGAAGAGGGGGAGGAAGAACAGAGGGAGGAAGAGGGGAGGAAGAACAGAGGGAGGAAGAGGAAGAGAGGGAGGAAGAACAGAGGGAGGAAGAGGGGGAGGAAGAACAGAGGGAGGAGAGGAAGAGGGGAGGAAGAACAGAGGGAGGAAGAAGGGGAGGAAGAACAGAGGGAGGAGAGGAAGAGGGGAGGAAGAACAGAGGGAGGAAGAGGAAGAGAGGGAGAAAGAACAGAGGGAAGAAGAGGAAGAACAGAGGGAGGAAGAGGAACAGTGGGAGGAAGAGGGAGAACAGAGGGAGGAAGAGGAACAGTGGGAGGAAGAGGAAGAACCGAGGGAGGAAGAGGAAGGGAGGGATGAAAAACAGTAAGAGGAAGAGGAAGGGGGGAGGAAGAACAGAGGGAGGAAGAGGAAGAGGGGAGGAAGAACAGGGGAGGAAGAGGGGGAGGAAGAACAGAGGGAGGAAGAGGAAAAGGGGGAGGAAGAACAGAGGGAGGAAGAGGAAGAGAAGGGGGCACAGAAAGGTAAATTAATGAAAGACAGGCGGGAAACATGTGACAGGTTAGAGGGACCAGAAGCAATAAACTCAAAAACATTGCCATCGTTATTGTTGCCGTTATCATCAAGCAGTTGTGGGAAAGCAATAAGCAGAAGAAGAAGAAGAAGAGAAAGACCATGGAACTGTTTTAAAATGTTCCTTTCTATTGAATATATAACTGAATTTGTCAGAGTAGAGACCCCATCTGTTTCACCTGAAGTACTGGGAATGACAATATTTTTTATAACAATCAATGAACTCGCCAGTGTATATCTCGTCAATAAAGCCTGACGTTGATTTCATCGATCAGCAGGACACAGTCGACGGACGCCACGTCCTCCCAGATTACACGCAACAAGCGGACACAAACACCTCACTGTTCAATCATATCTTTACTCCCTGTTCGTGATACATACACGTTGGCCTTTACTCTTTGATCTCTGACACACTGACACGTCATTTCGCGTGGCGCACTCCAATTTGCTGCTGGTCGATAACACTGCAGCCAGACGTCACTGTGCTGATGGCGTCCACACGTCGTTTATGTCACGTTTGTAACGTGCTGGGGAAAGAGGCACAAAAGACACAGTGATAGTCCCTCCCCCCCACCCCACTAACACATACTGGAATAAAGCAGACTGGTTTTAAACGTATTTAGAACGTTTTGTGATTATTTTACAATTAGAGTCCACTCAAAGCCACACTATCTAGTGTATTGAAGGTAATTGTGAAGCTATCGTGAGGTCAACCTGATGTTTATAAATGCAACAGGATCTTTTCTAACTCTCCTATCTTCAAACAGCAAAGATTTCAAGAAAGTGATTTTATGGGGGCAATAAATTATGGTGTGCTCTTGTTAACAGTTGATGATTAACCAGTGGACAGTTTGATTTCACGTTTCCAATCGCGTTGTGTTTCTGCTGAAGTGAACTTGGTGACAGTATAAGAATATAGAAGAAATGACATCAAGAAAAAGCAAACATGAAACAATCTCACATCAAAGGTTGAGAACGTCCCAGACTGCATTTTACATTTGAGGAATGGACTGGAGAGTCTTTTGTCTGTTTTTTTTTCTTTTCTAATCACACACAGCTGCAGTTTCGGTTAGAGAAGCTTCAGTCAAGACAGACGGAACTACTGGAACCTACAGACTCCCAATATCTCATGGACACGTCTGCACATTTTAAGACCCAAATCCATAGCAAGGGTACCATGGAATTTGGTATAACGATTCACAATTACAAAACATGCCGTTTAAGGTCCTCCACAAAAGACGAAGAAGTTGTTCAACAGCAGCCAAAACATTTTGGCATTCCTTCGAGAGATTGGAGAAATCTTTGCAATAGAGAAGCAAGGAAGAAAACTAGTTATAGAAAAACAAACATGGGGGATCAGATGGACTTACAATAGTTGAATATGAAGGCTAGAGAAGGGTGCTTCAAGCTGACTATGAAAGTTGGAGTTGGAAAGCACCACCGTCGTTTTCTTCCCTTTACTAGAGGGGAAGGTGTAAGTCGTACCTCAGTACAGTTTTAAAACGAGTTTCAACTGACCAGGTAGGACATCCAACTGCCGAATGATATCGTCAGTATGGAGCCAACAGAGATTCCAAGCCTCCGTGATAAAAGTACAATGTAACTTCCTGCACATTGCCAATTGAGCCAAGTGTGTAAGCCACACAGCTCGATCATTACTCTTTTCGGAACTGTACATATGGTACGAATGCAACTGTTCTTCTTGAATATAAAACAGCAGTTTCTGCCCACGACTTCAACTTTTCTCTTATTCTCTTTTCAGCTTCTGTGTTCAGTAGTTTGGATCTGGATGCTTTCTCCGCCAGAGTCCTTCTGTTTGTTGATGATTTCTTTGTCAGTCTCCTTGCACTCATGCTCGAAAGCAAGCATGTGTGTAACTCTTCCAGTTCCTCTTGATCTTGTTCAGATTCTTTGTCAGCATTTCCACAACAGACTGAACCTCACAGACATTGCCTGCAGCAGCTATTGTGAGATTTGGTTTTCCACGCTAAAAGTTCAAAGTCATCTAATTCTCTGAAAGGGCCTTTCATCATATAGTGTGTTCTGCAGTTTGAAGCACCGTTTTCCAGCCTTCATATTCAAGTACTGTAGTTCCTTCTATTGTCAACGTTCCTTTTTTTCTTTGATCAATTTTCTTTCTTTCTTCTTTGTTAAAAACGACGCAGTCTAGTTGGAAAAATGCTTTCTCCAGTGTCTAAGAGGAACACCTAGAAGTTGTTGGCCGCTGAACAGTATCTTCATCTTTTATGGAAGTCCTTCAATGACAAAAGTTCTTTGTGAAGCGTTTTAACAATATCCAAGGTACCCATGCTCTTGGCTTTGGCTCTCAGGAACTCGCAAAGACATTTTCCATAAACGGAGAGTAGCAGCTTCAAACAGTTTCTGTTTGGCTATATCTTGCAGCTTCCCTTTTAGCTTCTCTAACTACAACCGTTTGTAATTTGTACCCTTTCTTAGTTCTATGTCGCAAAAGATGCAGTCTGGCTTGAAAAATGCTTTCTCCAATATTTCTGAGGAATACTTAAAGTTTTTGGCTGTTGTTGCACAATTTCAGCATCTTTGGTGGAGGCCCATAGTCGGCAAATTTTCTTCCGTTATTGTGAAGCGTTTATAGCAAGTTCCACTGTGCCTATGCTTTGGTCTTCAAAATTTGCAGACAAATCCATGCATTACTGGGAAATTAATGGAAATTGCAGTCATTTGCAAATAGAAAAACAGACAAAAAGGCTCTCCAGTCGATTCTTCATCATATGTAATGCAGACTAGGACTTGTTCAGCTTTTTATGTCAGACTGTTTCATGCTTGTTCATTCTTAAACCATCACCAAGTCCACTTCGCCAGAGACATAAAACAAACGTAAACGTGTAATCATGATACCCACAACTGCCCACTAGGCAATCACCAATTGCAAACAAGAGCGCACTATAAAAATGTAGCACCCATAAAATCATACTTCTTGAAATCTTTACTGCTTGAGGATAGGAGAGATAAACAAGATGTTGTTATATGTATAAACATCAGGTTGGCCCCACGATATCCTCACGATCGCTTCAAGACGCCAACAATTGTAACAAAAAAGCAAAAAACAAAACAAAAACAAACAAACAAAAAACAAAACAAAACAAACACTCTAATACGTTTAGAACCAGTTTACTTTATTCCAGTAAATGTTAGGAGGCAGATGGGGGTGCTCGTTGGGTAAAATTTGTTTTCCTGAATATTATCACTTATTTGCACAATATACATAATGCTTTTTGAACGAAAATTCTTCAAGTCAGTATTTATTTTATTCTGAACAAGAGGAATATGACAATTGTAAATTTCTGTCAGAAAACCACACGAATTTACGACACGAAGTCGACTCCTGGCAAAATAGCATTTTTGGGTACTCCCCAAAGAGAAAAAAGTTCATTCAGACGTACTTACTGAAATGATTCCTAAAAGACCCCTGTAGGTCTCTGTATGAAAATGATTTCTGAAAGAATGATATTGAAGTTACAGAATTAAATAACCGAACAATTTTACGTTATTTCGTCGAAGATTTGAAAGTAGGCCAATACAGGCCTTTATTGTGAAAAACATGAAGGATAGTAACTAAAAGAATATTTCAATTCTGGATATTTATTCGAACAGAAAGAACCCTACTGAAAAAGAAAAAACATAATACGTGTTAGTTTCCTTTGTATAGATAATAAACTCACGAGCAGACGACACAACTATGTGTCAGAAGAATGAGAATGACATTACTAAAGCAACAACTATTTTGAAACAATTTGCCAGTTTTTCAGGTTTAAAGCTAAATATGAACAAAACTAAGTTCTAGTAGTGGGCGATATATGTAAACAAAATCTGACTATTCCATTCGAGATAGTAGAGGAAATAAAAATCTTAGGAATTGTCTTCACAAAAGACAAAATGGCAAAAGAAGTGGAGGAAAATTGGAAAAACAGAATAAAAACACTAATCACAAAGATAAAAGACTGAAGCAAAAGGGACCTCAGCATACATGGTAAAATAGTAGTGATCAAAACCTTGATCAACCAGTTTGTTTATGTGATGCAATCGGTTGAATTGCCAAAAGAAATTCTTACTGCAATCAACACAATTTTATAAAATTCCTTTGGCAAAGAAAACACAGTAACAGGAGAGCATTTGAGAAAGTTAAACGTAAAGTAATGCAGTCTGATTATAAAGATGAATATGGTTGACATAGTACAGTTACAAAATATTTTTTATCTACAGTGGGTTGGGAAGTTACATAACAGAAGATAAGAAAATTGTCTTTCATTCCTTTTTGGCAGTTTACTAAAATTGCCTCTGCCGATGAGTTATTCGAAATAAATTGTTCTAAAATGGAGATCCAAGGAGTCTCACTGATAAAAATTACTTTTGGTAAGAAGTTTTACTTACGTATTTGGACAATAAAACAAAAATGCAAAAGGACAGTGTGTTAGCAAGACATCGTTAAACAATACCTATTTAATAATATGATAATTACATACAAACAAAAAGTGCTTAATTTCTTAAAATGGCGAGAAAGGGGTTTCATAAAAGTTAGTGACATTATCAGTATACAGGAAAAGCATTTTATGACGCTGGACGAAATACAAAATCAACTTGATCAAAACAGGGCAATAACGTTATTTCAGTACAACTCTATTTTAAATGCTATTCCACAAACTTGGATAAACTGGATCAGAAATGGCGAAATACATCCAGAAGCAGAGAATCATATCTTCTAAGCAAGCTGTTTTGTCGCAAAACCAAAACAAATCAAAGCATACCTGCTCAAAAAAGCAACAGTACACCACTGATACCAATCGCGGTCCAGTTGTGGAACAGAAAATTTATTTTTTCCTGTAATGAATGGGTTTGACTCATGCCAAGGCGGGTAACAAAGAAAGTGCGATTGCGTGAGTTGCAATGGAAGTTACTGCATAATCTGTATCCCACTAAAATTCTGCTTCACAAAATGGGTGTATGTGACTCAGTGTGTTGTAATTACGGCTGGAACACAGTGGATGTAACCGAACACTTTTTCTTTGAATGCCTATCTGTACAACAATTCTGGAAATACATTGAATATATTGTATTTTTAACAGTGGACAAGAAAATTCATTTGTTAGTAACTGATGTGTTGTTTGGCTATAATGAGAACGATGGATCTCATATGAACCACTGGATTAATCAAGTTCTGTTAGTGGGTAAAATGTGCATCGGTAAGATAAAAAGACAAAGTCTTTCCTACAGTATAAAATGGTTTTCGAACAGGAAGCACAAATCAGAAAATTAATATAGAAGTAGGATCATATCACACATGATTTTTGGGTTTGTATGCTCTGTAAAAAAAAAAAAAAAAAAAAAAAAAAATTGCCTGTGTTTGTTGTATGGTGTCACCATGACTTTTTTCAGATATATATATATATATATATATATATATATATATACATATATATATAAAATTCCATGTCCAACCACAGGTAATTCTGTATAACGACAACAAAAGAAAAATGTCACTGTATGAATGCAGGAATTGTGGAATGGACGGATGAGAGAAGAGGAATAAAGACAGCAATGAACTGAAAAAACCCCCAAAAAACCAAAAAACAACAAACAAACAAACAAACAAATAAAACAAAACAAAACAATAAAAAAAACAAAAAAAAAACAAACAAACAAACAAACAAAAAAACAACAACAACACAACAACAACAACAAAACCCCCAAACCCTCACGAGGATTTCAGTCTGTGCATGTCTTCATTTCACTGACCGGGGCGCGGGAGCGCGCAACTGTACCAAGGGCAGTAACTCTAAGTGCGTCCCTTTATTTTGTTTTCTTGGGAACATGTACCAATGAGATCAACAGATACCGATAAACATTTTAAGACTAGCCTACATCATTTCTGGAGGGGGTGGGGGTGGGGGTTGGGTGCATGGCAGGCCACTCGGTCCTGCGGACAATGATGTCCGTGAATGTCCCGGTCATCTCTCTGTGGGCTGCAGGCAGAGACCAAGCACTGTCAGCAATAGCACTGACCGTCAACAGACACAAAGCAGTGCCGCAGAGGTCTGGGAAGACAAGGCTTTCGTGGTCTTTCTGTCTCTTTCTCTCTAACACCCAGACACACAAGCACCTACCAAACCCACCCACGCATATATTTTTAACTAGCTAGCGCGCGTGTGTGTGTGTATGTGTGTATGTGTTCGACAGGTCTGAATACGGAGTGACCAACCTACCAAGTTCACCGTTCTCGTCAGAATGCAAAAAACTTTTTTATCCGTACTTTTTTGGTTTTACAATCGCATTACCCGCAGTAAGCTATGTGTCTGCTGAATACATTGAGCGTGTGGCATGATACACCCATTCAAGACCGTATTGGATTCCCCCCTCCCCCCTCTCTCTCTGTCTGTCCGTGTGTGTGTGTGTGTGTGTGTGTGTGTGTGTGTGTGTGTGTGTGTGTGTGTGTGTGTGTGTGTGCGTGTGTGTGTGCGTGTGTGTAAATGATGGGCCAACGAAGTAAATCAATGAAATGAAGTGAAAACTGATTCCATTTTCTATTTATATCGTCTTCTGCTACTTCTTTCTTCCCTCTCTCTCCCTTTCTGTTTCTTCCTGCTTGTCACAATGTCTTTCTCTGACTGCCATTCTTTCTGTGCGCCATTTTATCTTTTGTATTGATGAAGATGTGAAGGACTTGTCAGGATGGAGCCTTATTCTGGGTCTCATGTCGGACTCGTTTGGCGGTTGGGAATGGGCCCATAGACTTGTCTGCAGTTCCAGATAGCTTTGGGTGGAATTGTTTAGGTCTTTCTTCCCCAGTGAATGAGACAGGGGGTGGGGGCGGCTTTGGGGTGGGAAGGGTTGGGGGTGAATTGAGTTCTGCCCTTCTTTACATTTCCACTGGTGTCCCAAACGTATTGCAATCGATCAAATACATGAACGTGCCCTATATTCTGTAGGATAAAAAAAAACCCAAAACGACTAACAAACAAAACAAAACAAATGAACAAGAAAGAAGGAAGGAAATGTAGAAAGAAAAATAAAAAGAAAGATGACGAAAGAACGAAAGAAAGAAAGGCAGAAAAGAAAGGTGAAGTTATGTCAAGCTTTGACAGACTGAACTTTCTTTTTTTTTTCTTTTTTTTTTTTTTTTTACATGCACACATTATCCATTCTACTTTTAAACTTTTTATTTCAAACTTAATATTGGAGTGTTTGGATCAATATTTGTTGTGTTCCCATATCTTTTGCGTTCCTTTTTCGTTTGTCAGTTCTGTGTTCCTCTTTCTTTCTTAGTTTCATCTTCCCAACCATTGTAGTTGCCGTTTACTCACAAGCTGATCATTTGACTTAATGTGACCACCTTTATTACACGTTTAATTGCACCTCTGTTGCAGACAAACGACTGTCAGTGTCAGGTTGCTCTCAGGCTCCCCATGCGAAGTGATCCTGCACTGTGGTCCGTAACACATTCATTTTCACCTAGAAAATGATGACAGTCACCAGAAATCCGTCTTTTTGTTTGTCAGACTCCCTTTGTCCTGTTTGTCCATCTGTAAGCCCTTCATCTTTGTCTGTGTTTATCCATCTGTCTGCCCTTCATCTTTGTGTCTGTTTGTCCATTTGTCTGTCCTTAATCTTTGTTTCTGTCCATCTGTCTGCCCTTCATCTTTGTCTGTGTTTGTCCATCTGTCTGCCCTTCATCTTTGTCTCTGTCCATCTATCTGCCCTTCATCTTTCTCTGTGTTTGTCCATCTGTCTGCCCTTCATCTTTGTCTCTGTTTGTCCATTTGTCTGTCCTTCATCTTTGTCTCTGTTTGTCCATCTATCTGCCCTTCATCTTTGTCTCTGTTTGTCCATCTATCTGCCCTTCATCTTTGTCTCTGTTTGTCCATCTGTCTGCCCTTCATCTTTGTTTCTGTTTGTCCATCTGTCTGCCTTTCATCTTTGTCTCTGTTTATCCATCTGTCTGCCCTTCATCTTTGTCTCTATTTGTCCATCTGTCTGTCCTTCATCTTTGTCTCAGTCCATCTTTCTGCCCTTCATCTTTGTCTCTGTCCATCTGTCTGTCCTTCATCTTTGTCTCTGTCCATCTTTCTGCCCTCCATCTTTGCCTCTGTTTGTCCATCTTTCGTCCCTTCATCTTTGTCTCTGTTTGCCCATCTGTCTGCCCTTCATCTTTGTCTCTGTCCATCTGTCTGCCCTTCATCTTTGTCTCTGTTTGTCCATCTGTCTGCCCTTCATCTTTGTCTCTGTTTGTCCATATTTTGTCCCTTCAACTTTGTCTCTGTCCTATTTGTCTGCCCTTCATCTTTGTCTCTATTTGTCCACCTGTCTGTCCTTCATCTTTGTCTCTGTTTGTCCATCTGTCTGCCCTTCATCTTAGTCTCTGTTTGTCCATCTTTTGTCCCTTCAACTTTGTCTCTGTCTATTTGTCTGCCCTTCATCTTTGTCTCTATTTGTCCACCTGTCTGTCCTTCATCTTTGCCTCTGTTTGTCCATCTTTCGTCCCTTCAGCTTTGTCTCTGTTTGTCCATCTGTCTGCCCTTCATCTTTGTCTCTGTTTGTCCATCTGTCTGCCCTTCATCTTTGTCTCTGTTTGTCCATCTGTCTGCCCTTCATCTTTGTCTCTGTCCATCTGTCTGCCCTTCATCTTTGTCTCTGTCCATCTGTCTGCCCTTCATCTTTGTCTCTGTCCATCGGTCTGTCCTTCATCTCCGTCTCTGTTTGTCCATCTGTCTGCCCTTCATCTTTGTCTCTATTTTTCCATCTGTCTGTCCTTCTACTCTGTCTCTGTTTGCCCATCTGTCTGCCCTTCATCTTTGTCACTGTTTGCCCATCTGTCTGCCCTTCATCTTTGTCTCTGTTTGTCCATCTGTCTGCCCTTCATCTTTGTCTCTGTCCATCTGTCTGCCCTTCATCTTTGTCTCTGTTTGTCCATCTGTCTGCCCTTCATCTTTGTCTCTGTCCATCTGTCTGCCTTCATCTTTGTCTCTGTTTGTCCATCTGTCTGCCCTTCATCTTTGTCTCTGTTTGTCCATCTGTCTGCCCTTCATCTTTGTCTCTGTCCATCTGTCTGCCAATCTTTGTCTCTGTTTGTCCATTTGTCTGCCCTTCATCTTTGTCTCTATTTGTTCATCTGTCTATAATCTCTCTCTCTCTCTCTGTCTCTGTCTCTCTCTCTTTCTATCGCTCGTTGTTAGCCCTTTTCATTGGGGGCAAGGCCTTAAAAGTAATGAATAAAATATCTCAGTCTCTCCCGTTCTCAATCTCCCTCTCTCTCCTCGCTCTGCCTCTGTTTCCTTTGCTGTATGTGGGAAAGAGTTATCGGTGAGGAAGGTTCAATAAAGAGTTATCAGTAAGGAAGGTTCAATAAAGTTATCTGTGAGGAAGGTTCAATCGTACGTCTCATGTCTGACTGACCTGACGGGCGGACTGGGCCAACAAAACAGTCCACAGTTCCAGGCAGCCTTTGGTGAAACGGGTCATAAGTTTTTCTTCGACGTTGAACAGCGAAACAGCTTGTCAGTTCTTTTTTTAATTTTTTTATATCATTTCATTTTATTGTTTGTTTGTTTTTTACAAATGGAAACAAACACATGAATAAAAAAGAAGGTAAGAAAGAAAGAAAACAATCTGATGCAATTTGTAGTCCAGCTTTTGAAAGGCAACATTTTTTAGTTGTTTCTTTAATTCACGCATTATGCTTTCAGGTTTTCTTTCTTCTTAAAAATGCAAATTTTAATTGGTGTTATAACTTTTGCTTCATTGTGAAATTGTTTCCGGCTATCTCTACTTATGTGAGTCCTTCTTATATCTTCACTGGTGTCTGAAGAGAGTTTTAGAGCAATGTTATATTCGGTGGAGTGAGTGGACAATGACTTCTGTCTTTTTCAGGTTGCTTGTCAGGCCCAGCATCTTGGATGCTTCGGAGAACTTGACATTTGTCTGAAAGTGCTGTTCCACGTGAGCAATCATCGGTAAACATAGCTTCTGTCATGAGTCTTATCAGCGTCGTCTTCTATTACTACTACTACTACTGCTGCTCCAGCTGCTGCTGCTGCTGCTACTACTACTACTACTACTACGACGACGACGACGACGACAATTACTGTTACGACTATTAGGACCTCTGCTGATAGGAAGAAGGGAAAAGAAAGAGAGAAATAAGAAAAACAAGAAAGAACGAAAGGAAGAAAGAAAGAGGAAAGAAAGACAAAAGAAAATCTCATGAAAATAAAAAAAATGGAAAACAGAACAGAAATTGTAAAACTGTGGTAATTTCAGGGTATATATCCACTCCAACAACATAGAAGAAGAAGAACAACAACAATAACAAGAAGAAGAAAATTACAAGAATAAGAACAAGACGATGAAGAACAAGAACCATTACAAGAATAAGAACAAGACGATGAAGAACAAGAACAAGAACAAGAAAAATAACAAGAAGAAAAGGAAAAAAAACACAAGAACAATTACAAGCATAAGAAGAAGAACAAGAACAACAAGAAAGAGAAGATGAAGAAAAAAAGAAGAAAAAAAAAAGAAAAAAAAAAAGAGCAGGGACAAGAAGAAGAAGATGAGGAACAAGAACAAGTGGGTGAAAACCAAAAACGAAGAAAGAACAAGAAATAAATGAGAAAGCAAATCAAATCATGACGCTGACAGCCAAAGAGGATGAGGCGGGGAGGGAGGGGGAACAGGAAGTAAAGGGGTAGAGGGATCAGTGAGGGAAGAAGGAGACGGAGAGGCGGGGAGGGAGGGGTGAAGGGATGACTGGGGGAAGAGGGAGGGGGAGGGAGGGAGGGGTGAAGGGATGGCTGGGGGAAGAGGGAGGGGGAGGGAGGGAGGGGTGAAGGGATGGCTGGAGGAAGAGGGAGGGGGAGGGAGGGAGGGGTGAAGGGATGACTGGGGGAAGAGGGAGGGGGAGGGAGGGAGGGGTGAAGGGATGGCTGGAGGAAGAGGGAGGGGGAGGGAGGGAGGGGTGAAGGATGACTGGGGGAAGAGGGGGGGGGGAGGGAGGGGTGAAGGGATGAATGGAGGGAAGAGGGAGGGGGAGGGAGGGAGGGGTGAAGGGATGACTGGGGGAAGAGGGGAGGGGGGAGGGAGGGAGGGGTGAAGGGATGGCTGGAGGAAGAGGGAGGGGGAGGGAGGGAGGGGTGAAGGGATGGCTGGGGGAAGAGGGAGGGGGAGGGAGGGAGGGGTGAAGGGATGGCTGGAGGAAGAGGGAGGGGGGAGGGAGGGAGGGGTGAAGGGATGGCTGGAGGAAGAGGGTGGGGAGGGAGGGCGGGAGGGAGGGGAAAGGATGACTGGGGGGCAGCGGGTGGGGGATGGAGGGTGTGAAAGGGCAAGATGACTGGGGGGGAAGAGTGAGGGGGCGGGAGGAGGTGTTAAGGGATGACTGGGGGGAAGAGGGAGGGGGAGGAGGGCGGGGTGAAGGGATGGCTGAGAAGAGGGAGGGGGAGGGAAAGGGAGGGGTGAAGGGATATGAGGGGAAGAGGGAGGGGGAGGAGGGAGGGGTGGAGGGATCATGAGGAAGAGGGAGGGAGGTGAGGGGAGGGTAGTGAGGGAAGAGGGGAGGGGAGGGAGGGGTGAAGGGATCATGAGGGAAGAGGGAGGGGAGGGAGGGAGGGTGAAGGGATGACTGAGGGGAGAGGGAGGGAGGGGGAGGAGGGGTGAAGGGATCATGGGGAAGAGGGAGGGGGAGGGTAGGAGGGTGAAGGGGAGAGTGGGGAGAGGAGGAGGGGGGAGGGAGGGTGAAGGGATCTGGAGGAAGAGGGGAAGGAGGGAGGGAGGGAGGGGTGAAGGGATCACTGAGGGAAGAGGGAGGGGGAGGGGGGGGGTGAAGGGATCACTGAGGGGGGGGAGGGAGGAGGGGTGAAGGGATTTTGAGGGAAGATGGAGGAGGGAGGGGTGGAGGATCAGTGAGGGAAGAGGAGGGAGGAAGGGTGAAGGGATCACGGAGGGGAGAGGGAGGGAGGGGGGGTGAAGGGATGCTGAGGGAAAGAGGGAGGGGGAGGGATCGGGAGGGGGAGGGAGTAGGGGTGAAGGGATCAGTGAGGGAGAGGGAGGGAGGGAGGGGTGAAGGGATGCTGAGGGAAGAGGGAGGGGAGGGGGGTGAAGGGATGACTGAGGGAGAGGGAGGGAGGGAGGAGGAGGGGTGAAGGATGGTGGAGGAAGAGGGAGGGGGAGGGAGGAGGTTGGAGGGATATGAGGAGAGAGGAGGGGTGAAGGGATCACTGAGGGAGAGGGAGGGAGGGAGGGAGGGGTGAAGGGATCACTGAGGGAAGAGGGAGGGGGATAGGGGTGAAGGGATCACTGAGGGAAGAGGGAGGGAGGGAGGGGTGAAGGGATCACTGAGGGAAGAGGGAGGGAGGGAGGGGTGAAGGGATCACTGAGGAAGAGGGAGGGAGGTAGGGGTGAAGGGATCACTGAGGGGAGAGGGAGGGAGGAAGGGTGAAGGGATCAGAGGGAAGAGGGAGAGGAGAGAAACAGAAGGAGGAGGGGGAACAGGAAGGAGACAGAAAAGAAAGAGTAGGAAGGGGAAGAAAGAGTCTGAAGGAGATACTCGGTGAGGAAAATCAAAAGCAGACTAAACACACACTGGATGAGAAGATCATGATGAGAGCACGAAAACCTAATACGTAGCAATTTAGTTTCGCGTCGTATATTTATTGCCGTTTGCCGTCGTTGTAAAAGCATGGCTGACTATATTTGCCAGTGTGTAAACTATTGTTTCTGAACTTAATCGTATGTTGATTATAACTGTCATTTGTCAGAGTGGACACTCCTTCACTTCACACGTCCCACCACCACACTCCACTTTCAGAGAAGCAGGGTGGCATTTGAATGAGTGGACCCCGGGTTGTTTTTTCATTTCAGCCCATTGCATGCTCAGCACTGGTAAGCTGATGTGGGACATAATTCACATTCAAAATGATATACTTCTGATTCCTGTAATGCCCCATTGAATACTCAGAGACACAAATTTGTATTTCAGATGACCTTGCCTTTGCAAGTAAGGTCAATAAATACCCTAGCAAGTTCCATCCACCATCAAGACGCAGTCCTCCAACATTACACGCAACAAGCGGATACAAACACCTCACTGTTCAATCGTATCTTTACTCCCTGTACGTGATACACACACCTAGGCCTTTACCCTTTGATATCTGACACGCTGACACGTCATTTCGCGTGGCGCACTCCAATTTGCTGCTGGTCGATAACACTGCAGCCGGATGTCACTGTGCTGATGGCGACCACACGTCGTTTATGTCACGTTTATAACGTGCTGGGGAAAGAGAAATAACACAGTGCTGGAGAAAGAGAAACAACATACACAGTGCTGGGGAAAGAGAAAAAACAGACACAGTGCTGGGGAAGAGAAACAACAGACACAGTGATGCCTGTGAGTGTTCCGGCCATCTTCGCGCTCACTTGCAGGCAGAGAGCGGGCATTGTTAGCAACAACAAAAGTGGAAAAATACAACAACTGCACAGAAACAGGTATACATCAATCAATGAGTCAATCAATCAATCAATCAATCTCTAACTAACTAACTAACTAACTAACTAACTAACTAACTAACTAACTAACTAACTAACTATATCAATCAATGAGTCAATCAATCAATCAACCAATCTATGTCTAACTAACTATCTATATCTCTGTGTGCATTTGTAGGGAGGGGTGAGTGTATCTGCGTGTATGGCTTTTGCTTAATAGGTGTGGGTGGGGACGCCTTCTGTGTGTGTGTGTGTGTGTGTGTGTGTGTGTGTGTGTGTGTGTGTGTGTGTGTGTGTGTGTGTGTGTGTGAATATTCGAACAACCCTTCACCCCCAACCCCAACCCCCCACAAGAAACAATGAAGAAGAAAAAAGCAGAACAGGTGAAGGATACCAGGGCGAACAAAGAGAAAACTAAAAACAACGCCACACCCACGAACAGCCAGGCTGTAAGCGGCGCTCCTGATTATCAGCAGGCAGTCAACGTGGGATGAAGGCTCCATCATCTGACCCGTGTGGAGGTGATGCAGGGCCATGGACACTACACACCACGTGTGGACACGAAAAGGGGGAGGCTGACCTTTCCCCTAAAACACACCTACAGTGAGGAACGGAGGGTGTGTGTGTGTGTATGGGGGGGGGGAGGAGACAGCTTGGGGAGTGTGGGCTGGGTGTGGGGAGGGGAAGGGGGAGTGGGTGCTGGGTGTGGTGAGGGGAAGGGGTGGGGTGGGGTGAGGGCAGGGTGTGGTGAGGGGAAGGGGGGGAGTGGGCGCTGGGTGTGGTGAGGGGAAGGGGTGTGGGGGGGTTGGGTGTGGTGAGGAGAAGGGGGTGGGTGGGGGCTGGGTGGTGAGGGGAAGGGGGGGACTAGGGGCTGGATGTGGTGAGGGGAAGGGGGGAAGTGGGGGCTGGGTGTGGTGAGGGGAAGGGGGGAAGTGGGGGCTGGGTGTGGTGAGGGGAAGGGGGGGAGTGGGGGCTGGGTGTGGTGAGGGGAAGGGGGGGAGTGGGGGCTGGGTGTGGTGAGGGGAAGGGGGGGAGTGGGGGCTGGATGTGGTGAGGGGAAGGGGGGAGTGGGGGCTGGATGTGGTGAGGGGAAGGGGGCAGTGGGGGCTGGGTGGTGAGGGGAAGGGGGGAGTGGGGGCTGGATGTGGTGAGGGGAAGGGGGGGAGTGGGGGCTGGATGTGGTGAGGGGAAGGGGGGAGTGGGGGCTGGGTGTGGTGAGGGGAAGGGGGGGAGTGGGGGCTGGGTCTGTTGAGGGGAAGGGGGGCCGTGGGGGCTGGGTGGTGAGGGGAAGGGGGGAATAGAGGCTGGGTGGTGAGGGGAAGAGGGGGAGTGGGGACTGGATGTGGTGAGGGGAAGGGGGGAGTG
>NC_134876.1:26363751-26398751 GCF_041734735.1 Babylonia areolata | reverse complement strand
ACAGCCATACTCCGTTTTCGGGGTATACTTGAAATGGTCAGATTTCCTCTTCCGCCTGGCCATTAGCTTTTTGGCAAAAGCAGTCAATGTATTGTCCAGGCCAGACCAGCATGTAGGGGTTTTGGGAGGTCCAGCATCAGTTCCATCACACCACACGCGCGTACAGCCGACCACAGAGACCCCGAAATACTGGATTTGACACTTAAAGTCGTTCACTTGATCGACTGTATGATCAGTCATTTTGTTTTATTTGAAACTGAGAATATTTGAAAATCTGAATGTTTTGTTTAAAAAAAGAAATGCTTCGACTTCAGTTCAGTTGTTGAAAAGCATATACTATTTTCTCTCTGTTTCAGTTTGTCAAGGAGACGTCACTGCGTTCGGACAAATCCATATATGCTACACCACATCTGCTGGGCAGATTTCTGACAGCAGCACAATCCAACGCACTACTCAGGCGTTGAGTGCATGCTTATATATTTATTTGGCTATTAGAATGGATTTCTTCTACGTGATTTTGCCAGATGACAACACTCTTGTTGCCGTGGGTTCTTTTTCAGTGTACCAAGTGCGTGCAGCACATGGGACCCAGGTTTATCTTCTCGCCCGAATGACAAGACGCGATTTGATTTTCCAGTCAAACTTGGGAGAAAAGGCGAGAACCAAAATCGAACCCCGACCATTACTGACACTGTATTGGCAGGTATTAGCTAATCATTTTAATGAATCTGTCAGCTGCCTCTTGTGACAGTATTGTTTTTTTTTTTTTTTTTTTTTTTGGTGTTTTTTTTAAAATATATGTACTGTTTTAGATTTGCGTTCAGTGATATTTGCTTAATAAAAAGACAAAAATTGTTCAGTTTAAGGGAAAAACTGTTTTGGTAGATTGTGACTCCACTGACATGAGGTAGACTGTGACTCCACTGACATGAGGCAGATTGTGACTCCACTGACATGAGGCAGACTCCACTGACATGAGGTAGACCGTGACTCCACTGACACGAGGCAGACTGTGACTCCACTGACATGAGGCAGACTGTGACTCCACTGACATGAGGCAGACTGTGACTCCACTGACATGAGGCAGACTGTGACTCCACTGACACGAGGTAGACTGTGACTCCACTGACACGAGGTAGACTGACTCCACTGACATGAGGCAGACTGTGACTCCACTGACATGAGGCAGACTGTGACTCCACTGACATGAGGCAGACTGTGACTCCACTGACACGAGGCAGACTGTGACTCCACTGACACGAGGCAGACTGTGACTCCACTAAACTGTAAAATGAACAAAGCGATGGGAGCCAGGTGAGTTGGGGACCGGGGGTGAAGAAGTAAATGCAAGTAGCAGCAGCATCAGTAGCAGCAGCAGCAGTAGTAGCTGTAGTTGTGACAGTAGCATTTAGAGTGGCAGGAAGAATAGGAGTAGTATTAGGAGTAGCAGCACTCTCAGCATATAGCAAGTGATAGCCGAACAGATGAAGAGATACAAGAGAAGTAGTTGTATCAAGAGAAAAAGACGTAGTTGTAATTCCAAACAAAGCAACGGCCCCACAGCACAGGCTGAGGTAAATTATTTCACAGGACTGTCAGCAGAGACCAGACACAGGGGGTGAGTGGGGGGTGGGGGTGAGGGTGTGGGGGGTCCTGACCGTGCAGACAGCAACTGTCATCGATGATGGAGTCAAGAGTCTCCCCCCTCATAGGTCCTCAGTCCTTACATCCTTACATGCAACATTATCTCGTCGTTGTTGTTTTAACGTTTTCAATTATATAAATTAATAAAGGGCAGGAAAAATGCGTCATACAAACCGATGTTTGACACCCCCTCCCCCCCCACCCCACCCCACAAACTTAGAAAACATCAACAACAAAAAACAAACAAAAATGCATTTCCAGCAGTGGACACATTTGCTGACTATTCAACGCGATCAATGCGTGACACAGCCGAGACATGGACAAACACAATCTGATCAGGGACAGGAAAGTGGCGCCTCTGGACATAGCGATTTTCCTGGTTCCACATCTCCCCCTCGTGCTGTTTGCACAATCGTCTGCGTGTTGAATTATGCTCGCTTATCTCCGGCGGAGAAGGGCGCAGTAAATCAAATTAACCGTGGTCTGCAGAATAACGATGGAGGATACAGGGACTTCACGCCTCCCAGGTCTTCCCGGGAGCTGATTGAAGGCTGATAGCACAAAGGACTGCATTGCCTGTCGGCTCCATGAAGTGATGTGTCGCCCCGCGCGGGCCCCAGAACCCGGGTGGAGGGAACATGGCAAAGAGGAACACGGCAGGAGGGGTGCGAGGAGACTGGGTCATGCGGAATGTCATTTCGTTATTTCCATATGAACAAGTCAGTTTTCTTTGCGGCGCTGGCATGGCGAAAAGGTTTGTGTTGCGGGACTGGTGACGCTGGCATGGCGAACTGGTTTGTGTTGCGGGACTGGTGACGCTGGCATGGCGAACTGGTTTGTGTTGCGGGACTGGTGACGCTGGCATGGCGAACTGGTTTGTGTTGCGGGACTGGTGACGCTGGCATGGCGAACTGGTTTGTGTTGCGGCACTGGTGACGGGTGGCTGGGGGTTCCGTGCACGTGGAAGGCATGTCCCTGTGGGACCTTTCAGTCTCCGGCTGCTGCTGACCCCGTTCTGACCCCGTCTAACCCAGGGTCATCCACGCCCTGCACAGTGTTGCATATTTTGTCGTCACGGACACTGCTGGTGTCTGTATCTCTCAGGCCTGGTTTACACATGGCTATGTATGTTATGAAAGAAAGTAAGGAACTCAGCACGGCCTGGCAATATCAAACATGTATTGATCTCTATAGCGACACCATAAACATCCTTTTTATGCTGCCTCACCATTTCAGTAGCATTACGTCCAGACCACTCCTCCCGATCCCCCATACAAAGCCTACATGGGTTGTCTTGTCGTCTCAGCATCGCCAGTCTACACGATACGATGTTTGGTCACCAGGAGGCCACACGCCAGAGGAAACTCTGCACTGCTTCTCAGTCACTTCGATGGTGTTCAGTAGTGCCTGTTCTGATTCAAAATACGCAGGACACTCAGAGTGGAGAACGCCAACACGTCCCTTAAACGAGTCCCCCTTGATTCGTTGATACTGAAAACATTGACCGAAACTCACCCCAAAGATGGACATGGAGGGCAGTTGAAACAGGCCACCACCCCAAAGATGGACATGGAGGGCAGTTGAAACAGGCCACCACCCCAAAGATGGACATGGAGGGCAGTTGAAACAGGCCACCACCCCAAAGATGGTTATGGAGGGCAGTTGAAACAGGTCACCACCCCAAAGATGGTTATGGAGAGCAGTTGAAACAGATCACCACCCCAAAGATGGTTATGGAGGGCAGTTGAAACAGATCACCACCCCAAAGATGGTTATGGAGGGCAGTTGAAACAGGTCACCACCCCAAAGATGGATATGGAGGGCAGTTGAAACAGGTCACCACCCCAAAGATGGACATGGAGGGCAGTTGAAACAGATCACCACCCCAAAGATGGACATGGAGGGCAGTTGAAACAGATCACCACCCCAAAGATGGACATGGAGGGCAGTTGAAACAGGTCACCATGATAACAGAAAATGAAATACCATCAGGGGATATTCTTTGATAATGGTTTTGTGTGATGTCGATAACATGTTCATGATCATGTGAGGTGGTTGACGACGATCCTTTTTGGGCTTGGGATTTCGTGACAAGTCTGTACCTTATGCCTTTTTTCTTAATGTGTCCCGGCGTCAACCAGACCCGATAGACAGACACCTGCGGTGTTGGTGAAGACATTTGTATCACACTCCCCAAGACGCGTCTCTGTTGTGGATGACCCTCCACTGTGCGGCCCCAGTCTGGCCACATTTCAGCCCACAGCACTCTCAGTTCCGGAAGTTCCGGATAGGAACTGGCCACGCCCCATCAATGGGCGCGCGTGTTGAAGCAAACAACGATCCACCATAAAATAACAAAGAGAAGCGAAACAAAACTCCTATGTGGTATCAGTTCAGCCTCCTTCATGTATATGAACCATAAATTCGCTTTAGTATTTAAACCCACGTCTTCCCAGTGGTCAGTCTGCGACGCTAACCACTTCGCCAAGTGGCGAAAAAGGGGTGGCACTGAACCCCGGCGACGTGTTCTTCCCGGGAAGAGCAGCCCTAATTCAATATAGAGAAATGTAATGTAATGCAATATTGTCCAAGCTCTTTCCATGTTAAAAAAGACACGCACAAGCGGTAAAGGGCAGTGAACAAGACCCACGTGGCCATCCTTCAAGAAAGCCCAAGTTGGCCTTTCATGGAAATTTACTCCATTGGACATGGGGGAGGGGGGGATTGTTGTACTTTAGACACTTAGGGGGGATCTTAGTATTTTAAAGACATTTAGGTTTTTTTTAGTACTTTAAAGACGCTTAGGGGGGATTTTAGTACTTTAAAGGCGCTTAGGGGGGATTTTTGTACTTTAAAGGCACATAGGGGGGATTGTAGTACTTTAAAGACACTTAGGAGGGATTTTAGTACTTTAAAGACACTTGGGGGAGGGGGTGGGGTGGATTTTAGTATTTTAAAGACACTTGGGGGGGGGGGGGGGGAGGTTAGTACTTTATAGACACTTAGGAGGGATTTTAGTACTTTGTAGATGCTTAGGAGGAATTTTGTACTCTATAGACACTTAATGGGGGGGAGGGGAGTACTTTAAAGACACTTGGGGGGTGGGGGTGGGGGGGTTAAGTTCTGTGATGATGATGATGATGATTATTATTATGAGCATTTACACCTAATAAAATAAACCCTATGCGTTTACAAATATCGAAAAGGAAAAATTGAACACAAGATTCCAAACATTAAAAATTACCCACAAGCACATGCGCACGCACAAACAGCAGTCATAGCACACAATCGTGATGTGATCTTCACTTCCTTCCTGGTCACTCACATATGTTATTTCACATTTTGCATACACTTGAATATGTCTGATCCCATTGCAGCATTCACTGTATGCACTTTATATGAATATTCATTCATGAACTCGATGGCGAAAGGAGTCAGCTTGAGACTAGTAGCTGGAATTTTAATATTCTAGAAACACGTCTCTGTGGAGTCGCTTGAATGCGGAATGGTAGTCAACAGAAGAATGTATTCATTAAGAACCACACATCCATATATATATATATATATATATATATATATATATATATATATATATATATATATATATATATATTCCTCTATCTGTCTCTGTCTGCCTATTTATGTTTGTCTGTCTTCCCCCCCCCCCGCCCCCCGATATCTCTCTCTGTCTCTCTGTGGTGTGTTCTTCATTCTTTTCTTCCTGACTCCTGAGAGAGAGAGACAGAGAGAGACACAGAGAGGCAGAGAGAGGTTAGACAGACAGATTAAACGACTGACTGACTGACTGATAGACAGACAGACAGAAACAGAGACAGAGAGAGACAGAACGAAAGAGAGAGAAGGAAATTGAGCCCAACCCACAGATTACAGAAGGACGTGTGTGGAGATGGAGTTTGGGACGTAAATCGCTGTGCCAGTGGATCAAGGGAGGTCATTAACGCTGGGCGTACAGATGACTGCCCCTGAATTTGTTTTATGGACCCAGATCACATGACTGCACATCAGCACGATGCCAAGCAGGGAAAGGGGGCATGCTGCTCTGATTCCCAAAATAAAACGGACACTTTTTGTTTGTACGTAAGCTAATGCACACGTTTCTCTTCTTTTTTGACGAGCTGGATCGTTTGCTGTTCATGGGAGAACACTCACAAACCTGATATATTTCTCCGTGGGGGCATTGTGTCACATGTGGGAGGTTTTCCGCATTGGTTCTCTTTTCTGGAGCAGACTCAAGAGGTTTGGTAGACAGCCAGCGCAGATTAAGTTGGTTTCGGACGTTTCCGAGAATCACAGGTCGTATATTTCAAAAGAAGAAATAGATGAGAGCAGAATCAGCGAGGTTTGTTTGATGAGCGTGTACTTTCAGGGGGAATATCTCTGTAATGTTAAGGAGCCACAAACGTCAAGCCCGTTTTAATGTTCAAGTCTGCCTTCTGGCTTTCTCTCTCTCTCTCTCTCTCTCTCTCTCTCTCTCTCTCTGTGAATTGGGCAGTTGTGATACAAATGAAGAATCGTGATAAGCTTCTCTCTCTCTCTCTCTCTCTCTCTCTCTCTCTCTCTCTCTGTGTGTGTGTGTGTGTGTGTTGTGATATAATTGAAGGAATCGTGATAAACTGACAACAAAATGAACCAGCAGTTCAGACCAAAGCAGCTCCTTAGTTGTGGGGTTTAACGGAAATCCAATTACAGGAACTGTCAGCAGAAGAAAAGAAGAAGAAAATGATCCAAAAGAATGGAGCGAGGGGTGAGAGAGGGGCTGATTGGGTCTGTCTGGACGGGCAGCGAACAGCTGTCAGATATGATAAAGACAGGTGTCTGCCCCCTCAAAGGGCCCCAGCTCCTCGCGTGCACTCTTTATTTATTTCCTCAATCCATCATTCATTTATCATTTCTTTTCTCTTCGTCGTCTGTCAACTTTTCCAATTGGCATCGACATTATAACGGGCAAGAAAAAATGCGTTTATGGCAAGCAAACGAAAACTCGGAAAAGCATTGGTAATTAAGGCATACGAAGAACGCATTGCGTGTGGAAAAGAGAAATACAGAACTTTCCTTTGCCAGTTGTCCCCCCGGTGCTATTCACACAATTGTCCGTGTTCTGAATAATGCACAAGCGTAAGTCTGGTTGATAATAGCCCAGTAAATAGATCTCACTGCAGCTAGCTTGCAGTGCAGACTTGGTGTGGAGGATGCAGGGACATGACGCCTGCAGGGTTCCAGAGAAGTGATTGATGGCTGAAAACACCCACCACCACCTTGCTTATTGGCTCTGTGGACTTGTGCCTCACACTGCAGCGAGAAAGAACGGCGGTATGCGGGAGAAGATGTAGAATGTGAAATCGGGTATGAATGAGTAAGTGTTCTCGGAAAGAGTCAGCCTCACACAGTGAGTGACGACATGGGGGTGGGGGTAAGAGTGGGGTTTTAAAGCCCATCAACCGCAGGTCGCTGTGGGCTTCCTGGGGGAACTCGGGGCCATACTACCCCAATAAACCGTGATCCGCTTTGTAGATACGTCTTTTAGAGGGTGAGTCACATTCCCTGACCAGCATGCGAGTCTCTTTATCACTCATAGCTGGTTGACGCTGGGATATTATGAGTGAAAGTAGGGAGTGGGCTTATCACTCATGACTGGTTGACGCTAGGATATTATGGGTGAAAGTAGGGAGTGTCTTTATCACTCATGACTGGTTGACGCTGGGATATTATGGGTGAAAGTAGGGAGTGTCTTTATCACTCATGACTGGTTGACGCTGGGATATTATGGGTGAAAGTAGGGAGTGTCTTTATCACTCATGACTGGTTGACGCTGGGGTATGTTGAGTGAAAGTAGGGAGTGTCTTTATCACTCATGCCTGGTTGACGCTGGGATTTTATGAGTGAATGTAGGGAGTGTCTTTATCACTCATGACTGGTTGACGCTGGGATATTATGGGTGAAAGTAGGGAGTGTCTTTATCACTCATGACTGGTTGACGCTGGGATATTATGAGCGAAAGTAGGAAGTGTCTTTATCATTCATGACTGGTTGACGCTGGGATATTATGAGCGAAAGTAGGAAGTGTCTTTATCACTCCTGACTGGTTGACGCTGGAATATTATGAGTGAAAGTAGGGAGTGTCTTTATCACTCATGACTGGTTGACGCTGGGATATTATGGATGAAAGTAGGGAGTCTCTTTATCACTCATGGCTGGTTGACGCTGGGATATTATGAGCGAAAGTAGGGAGTGTCTTTATCACTCATGACTGGTTGACGCTGTGGTATGTTGAGTGAATGTAGGGAGTGTCTTTATCACTCATGACTGGTTGACGCTGGGGTATGTTGAGTGAAAGTAGGGAGTGTCTTTATTACTCATGACTGGTTGACGCTGGGGTATGTTGAGTGAAAGTAGGGAGTGTCTTTATCACTTATGGCTGGTTGACGCTGGGATATTATGAGTGAAAGTAGGGAGTGTCTTTATGATGTTTATCACTCATGGCTGGTTGACTCTGTGGTATGTTGAGTGAAAGTAGGGAGTGTCTTTATCACTCATGACTGGTTGACGCTGGGATATTATGGATGAAAGTAGGGAGTCTCTTTATCACTCATGGCTGGTTGACGCTGGGATATTATGAGCGAAAGTAGGGAGTGTCTTTATCACTCATGGCTGGTTGACACTGGGATATTATGAGTGAAAGTAGGGAGTATCTTTATCACTCATGACTGGTTGACGCTGGGGTATTATGAGTGAAAGTAGGGAGTGTCTTTATCACTCATGACTGGTTGACGCTGGGGTATTACGAGTGAAAGTAGGGAGTGTCTTTATCACTCATAACTGGTTGACGCTGGGGTATTACGAGTGACAGTAGGGAGTGTCTTTATTACTGATGACTGGATGACGCTGGGGTATGTTGAGTGAAAGTAGGGAGTGTCTTTATTACTCATAACTGGTTGACGCTGGGGTATGTTGAGTGAAAGTAGGGAGTGTCTTTATCACTGATGGCTGGTTGATGCTGGGATATTATGAGTGAAAGTAGGGAGTGTCTTTATGATGTTTATCACTCATGGCTGGTTGACTCTGTGGTATGTTGAGTGAAAGTAGGGAGTGTCTTTATCACTCATGACTGGTTGACGCTGGGATATCATGGATGAAAGTAGGGAGTCTCTTTATCACTCATGGCTGGTTGACACTGGGATATTATGAGTGAAAGTAGGGAGTGTCTTTATCACTCATGACTGGTTGACGCTGGGGTATTATGAGTGAAAGTAGGGAGTGTCTTTATCACTCATGACTGGTTGACGCTGGGGTATTGTGAGTGAAAGTAGGGAGTGTCTTTATTACTGATGACTGGATGACGCTGGGGTATGTTGAGTGGAAGTAGGGGGTGTCTTTATTACTCATGACTGGTTGACGCTGGGGTATGTTGAGTGAAAGTAGGGAGTGTCTTTATCACTCATGGCTGGTTGACACTGGGATATTATGAGTGAAAGTAGGGAGTATCTTTATCACTCATGACTGGTTGACGCTGGGGTATTATGAGTGAAAGTAGGGAGTGTCTTTATCACTCATGACTGGTTGACGCTGGGGTATTACGAGTGCAAGTAGGGAGTGTCTTTATCACTCATGACTGGTTGACGCTGGGGTATTACGAGTGAAAGTAGGGAGTGTCTTTATCACTCATAACTGGTTGACGCTGGGGTATTACGAGTGAAAGTAGGGAGTGTCTTTATTACTGATGACTGGATGACGCTGGGGTATGTTGAGTGAAAGTAGGGAGTGTCTTTATTACTCATAACTGGTTGACGCTGGGGTATGATGAGTGAAAGTAGGGAGTGTCTTTATCACTTATGGCTGGTTGACGCTGGGATATTATGAGTGAAAGTAGGGAGTGTCTTTATGATGTTTATCACTATGGCTGGTTGACGCTGGGGTATGTTGAGTGAAAGTAGGGAGTGTCTTTATCACTTATGACTGGTTGACACTGGGATATTATGAGTGAAAGTAGGGAGTATCTTTATCACTCATGACTGGTTGACGCTGGGGTATTATGAGTGAAAGTAGGGAGTGTCTTTATCACTCATGACTGGTTGACGCTGGGGTATTACGAGTGCAAGTAGGGAGTGTCTTTATCACTCATGACTGGTTGACGCTGGGGTATTACGAGTGAAAGTAGGGAGTGTCTTTATCACTCATGACTGGTTGACGCTGGGGTATTATGAGTGAAAGTAGGGAGTGTCTTTATTACTGATGACTGGATGACGCTGGGGTATGTTGAGTGAAAGTAGGGAGTGTCTTTATTACTCATGACTGGTTGACGCTGGGGTATGTTGAGTGAAAGTAGGGAGTGTCTTTATCACTCATGACTGGTTGACGCTGGGATATTATGAGTGAAAGTAGGGAGTGTCTTTATCACTCATGGCTGGTTGACGCTGTGGTATGTTGAGTGAATGTAGGGAGTGTCTTTATCACTCATGGCTGGTTGACGCTGGGGTATGTTGAGTGAATGTAGGGAGTGTCTTTATCACTCATGACTGGTTGACGCTGTGGTATGTTGAGTGAATGTAGGGAGTGTCTTTATTACTTATGGCTGGTTGACGCTGGGATATTATGAGTGAAAGTAGGGAGTGTCTTTATTACTGATGACTGGTTGACACTGGGGTATGTTGAGTGAAAGTAGGGAGTGTCTTTATCACTCATGACTGGTTGATGCTGGGGTATGTTGAGTGAAAGTAGGGAGTGTCTTTATCACTTGTGGCTGGTTGACGCTGGGATATTATGAGTGAAAGTAGGGAGTGTCTTTATTACTGATGACTGGATGACGCTGTGGTATGCTGAGTGAAAGTAGGGAGTGTCTTTATCACTCATGACTGGTTGACGCTGTGGTATGTTGAGTGAATGTAGGGAGTGTCTTTATCACTCATGCCTGGTCGACGCTGGGATATTATGAGTGAAAGTAGGGAGTGTCTTTATCAGTCGTGGCTGGTTGACGCTGGGATATTATAAATGAAAGTAGGGAGTGTCTTTATCACTCATGGCTGTTTGACGCTTGGATGTTATGAGTGAAAGTAGGGAGTGTCTTTATCAGTCGTGGCTGGTTGACGCTGGGATATTATAAGTGAAAGTAGGGAGTGTCTTTATCACTCATGGCTGGTTGACGCTGGGATATTATGGGTGAAAGTAGGGAGTGTCTTTATCACTCATGGCTGGTTGACGCTGGGATATTATGGGTGAAAGTAGGGAGTAGAGCCGACTCATAGAAGCGTCCAACTTTGATGGATCCCCACGGCGATCCTCCTTCGTCATTTTATAACACGTAATGTGTCTCCACATCTGTAACCCTTCCCGTCCTGCTGGCATGCTGACCTCACTTTTCGATTTCCCCTCAGCCCCACTCCCATTGACAGTTGTTGATTAAAGACCTGGCCACAGGCAGATAGCTGGGCAACATCGTTAAACAGACGTGGCGCTAATGACAGGCTGCTCTGTCAGTCTCATTAACTATGAGTGTCGAAAGGATCGCCAGAAAGAGGCACACTGGGTGCTAACCTGCCTGTGTTGAAACAAAGCAGGCATTACCGAACACCGAACACCACCGAAATCATTTTAACAACGCAGAGTCTCCTCTGGTGGGTGGTCTGGTGGCCTGTGGACTACGTCAGAAGAAACCTGTGTGGACTACGTGTGATGGACACGTGATGAAAGGATGACGGTAAAGCCACCGACAGGACAGGCAAGATAGTGCAGCACAAAGAATAGAATAGAATATAATATGTCTTTATTACCAAGTGTACCGGGGTCACAAGGAATATTGGGGGGTATAGTACATAACAAGGTACGAACATAAATCGAAAATCATACACAAACACAGATACAGTAGAAATTAGGATACATACAAGTGCATATCAATATAAAAACTTGTGCATACTCACACATGCACGCACTGCACATACACACACACACACATGCGCGCGCGCGCGTGCGCACACACACTCTCTCCCCCCTACCCCCCCCCCCCCCCCCCACACACACACACGTTTGAATGGAAGCCGCATATTACAAGTGGATGGGGCTGATGACTAGATCTTCAGGTAGATGGTTGTTGATTGCACAATTCTAGTAATCATACTGGATTTGTTCGAGGTGAGGGAAAGATAAATCATTGTCCGTTATGTGTACAGCCTGCACGTCAGTTCACCGTTTTCCTGCACACAGGACAGGCAAGACACATCTCTACACACGACGGATTATGTAGATAATGGGTGGCGCAGCGTACCAGTATATTGTCTGCCCAGCCTACTTTTCTGTCTGTGCGCTAAGTGTATGCTGCACACGGGACCGAGGTATAACGTCTTGTGAAGATCCACACCACAGCATGCACAAGGAAAAAACATGTCCTTTGACATGATAAAGGATATCCCCATGACCCCATTTGGAGATGGGAAAAGATGTCCATGATTCAAGAGGAAAGAGGAAAACAAAATCCAAGCACTGATATTAATTGTATATGAATGCACACATTTGAATAGGCATTATCCTATTGCAGCATCCCATTGAGAGAAATGCAGAGAGAGGGACACACACAACAACAACAGCAGCAGCAAACAACAAATAACATACAAACAGAAAGAGACAGTGACAGAGAGACAGTGAGAGACAGAGATTTAGCCTCCGGCCACGGACTGTAAAAGACGATTTTAGGAGATAATGTTGAGACGCATGCGCGCTGGCAATGGATCAAGGGAGGTCATTAACTCGGATCCTACAGATCGCTGCCCCTGAATCTGTTGCAATGGACAGATCGGGTGATGCTCACAGCAGCGAGCTGTAGGCGTAGGCATTGTGCTCTTCTGAGTCCTCGCACAGACATGAACTGGCAGTTTTTGACTCACTTGTGTAAACAAAGTGAGTCTATGTTTTTTGACTCACTTGTGTAAACAAAGTGAGTTTTTTGACTCACTTGTGTAAACAAAGTGAGTCTATGTTTTAACCCGGTGTTCGGTTGTCTCTCTCTCTCTCTCTCTCTCTCTCTCTCTCTCTCTCTCTCTCTCTCTCTCTCTCTCTCTGTGTCCGTGGTAAACTTTAACATTGACATTTTCTCTGCAAATACTTTGTCAGTTGGCACTAAATTAGGCATAAAAATAGGAAAAATTCAGCTCTTTCCAGTTATCTTGTTTAAAACAATATTGAACCTCTGGGATGGGCACAAAAAATAAAAAATGAAGCCTAATTATATACAAACTGCATTTACTGTTATATTTTTTGTATTCTCTAAACTTGGCACTTTGATCTGATATTCTGACACAACAACAAGAGCAGTCATCATTATCATTTTTTTGTTCAAACGGGAACTTCTTTTGCTAAGCATGGAAGTTTTATTTATTTTGCAAACGTTTTGGTGCAGATAGTAAAAAAAGGGAAATTACTCTGTAATTAATGCTAGTTAAAGTTGTTGACCTGCCCGTTCAATCCTATATTCAATGGACAATACACGATAATATGTGATGGAAAGTTGGAGAAGGAGACCGTTAAATATTTATTCAGAGAAAGATTTGTGAACGCCTCATCACACTGGATTATGCCCCAGACTGCCATAAAAATATCCACAGAATCAGTTGGAAATTCACAGTTAAAAATTGTAAACCATGCCAGTTAATACCCTTGAACTGATCACGATGAAACGAAAAAATTTCCAGTCTTGACTTTTCTCAAAATGAAGTCCTTTTCACTTCTTACGACGTTTAGAAGTACTTGTACTTGGCTCTACATGTTATTAGTTTAACAAAATACTAAATTTTCATATCAACTTTAAAACTATAAAACTAGAATGAACATAAAAGAGAAATTGAATCGACCGTGTCGTACTACATTCCCGGAGGGTGTAACTAAACTTGTACATCTATCTAGATCTAGTGAAAACGGCTAAATGTTGCAGTGTGATTGCGGCGATAGCCATTAAAAAGAATTTTTTTTTTTTTTATTGCCCTTAAAGATTTTTTGAATGCCCAAGATACACATGAATAATATGATTTAAACAGCGTTCTCACTGCGAATACCGCAATTGATTTATCGCCCTTTAAAAAAGTATGTTCAAATGTTAAATTATAGAACGTCAGTTAAGGAGCCACGATAGTGTAATGGATAAGGCAGTTTCTTCTCACCCGAACACGCGGGGTTCGAATCTGGTTAGGACTTTTTTTTTTTTTTTTTTTTTTTAAACGCGAAGCTTTCTGATAACAAATACAGAACACATTTTAACGATTAGATTTTTTTAAGTGTATCACAAGTGAGTCTTGAAGGCCTTGAAGGCCTTGCCTCTCTTGTTTTAAGTTGATGCACACTTCGTGTTGTTTACGACACACACAATTCGAAGACTGCTCACCGCGATAGCGATCGCTTTTTATTTTGTTTTATTTTTATTCATGAAAAATACTCGTGGCAGAATGCGAAGACGCCGTAGCAGAGTCGATTAGGCGGTGGACCTTGGAACCTGTGTTCACCAGTGATCAGGGTTCCTGTTTCAGCATGAGAGTTGTGTCCTAAAGAAAATCACTTTACTCCAATTTTCCTCGCTCCACCCAGGTGTGAGTACCTGACTTCAGGTGGGGAAGGTTAAAACAGCGGAAGGAGAGGTCTGGGCCCCGCCTTCCAGTGCCGAGCCCTGGACACAGTGGATAGGAATTCACTGCCTTCCTGTGCCGAGCCCTGGACACGGTAGATAGGAATTCACTGCCTTCCTGTGCCGAGCCCTGGACACAGTGGATAGGAATTCACTGCCTTCCAGTGCCGAGCCCTGGACACAGTGGATAGGAATTCACTGCCTTCCAGTGCCGAGCCCTGGACACAGTGGATAGGAATTCACTGCCTTCCTGTGCCGAGCCCTGGACACAGTGGATAGGAATTCACTGCCTTCCTGTGCCGAGCCCTGGACACAGTGGAAAAGAAATCAGTGCCCTGAAGGGCGTGAAAGGCTGTTGGACCTTGAACCCTTTAACCCAAAGAATGCTGACAAACCTGACTATTTCACGTGGCGTTGTGATGTGAGATGCCGACAGTTCTCAGCCTTGGTGTTCTTTTGTCGAAACAGGTTGGACATAGCTCATGTGTGGCCTGCAGGCAGAGTGAATGTGAATCCAACGAAGGCTACAGTGGGTCCACTGTCTGGACGAGGGATTCACTCTCTTCCTCCCTCCATCTTTCTCTCTCCCCCTCTCCCTCACTGTTGCTCTCTCTCCCTCTCTTTCTCCATTTCTCTCTCCCTTCCCCTCTCTCCTCTTTCTCCCCTCCCTCCTCTCTCTCCCTCTTCTCTCTCTCTCTCCTCTCTCTCTCCCACACCATCTCTCTCCCTCTCTTTCCCCCCCCTCTCTCTCCCTTCCCCTCTCTTCTCTTTCTCCCCTCCTTCCCTCCTTCTCTCTCTCCCTCCCTCTCTCCCGCTCTCTCTCCCCTCTCTCCCCATCTCTCCCCTCGCTCTCTCTATCTCTCCAGCACTCGCGTTCCTCACAAATTACTGCATTCATCATAGAAGAGTATATTTGCTCATGCGCACCCAGACAAGACATATGCGAAAGCAAACATCATGACACTGACAGAAAACAAACAGAAAGACACACATCATGACACTGACAGCAAACAAACATGATAATATGTTCATAACAATGACAGCATACAGTCAAAACATGTAATACTGACAGCCATAAATTTGGAAGCGGCATGTTTCAAATCATTCTTCACTGCTGACTGATACGTGAGTCACATGAAAGAGAGAGAGAGGGAGAGAGAGAGAGAGAAGCTTGAAGCCACGCTGAGTTGGTGGGCAGATTGTCCAAATAAAGTTCCAACATAGAGAAAAGGGATATTCTTCAGCCTTCTCCCTGCAGGTAATCCATTGTCGACAATTTATGAGGGAGGTGGTAAGTGTCTGAGCAGTCACAACAGAATGCCAACATCATGGCTTTCCTGGCAAGTTTCTCTGCAGCTTGCACTGGTGTTTTTGCGAGTGTGTTGCATTCATTGGGTATGTTTCGGTCTTTGGAAGTGTGTAGTGGTGTGCAAGGGTGAGTGAATGAACACCACCACAACAATTTCTTGTGTCTTTGAACATCAGCACATTGGAATCAGCTTGTATCTTCGTCTTTGTCTGAACTGCAAGGACACTTAATTTGATACATACGACGGCCAGAAGAAAGTATGTTGCAACGCTCCAGTTTTGACAAGGCGCCAGGCACGTCAATAGCACAAACACGGTTATGGGTCAAGTATTGACGAACTTTCACTAATGATCTAATTTGCAGGGAAAAGACCTGACTATGTATCAATGGATCCGATGAAAGATCGTTGTGAAATGCTAACAATTAATCTACCTGTCGGCACTGACATTGATGGCAGCTGTCTTCCACATGCTGTGCGAAAGTGGATGCTAGTGTGTTTTGATCTGTTGAGTGTTTTGCCATATTTTCGTTCTTTCTCTCTTTGTTTCTTTCCATCTTTCTATCTTTTCCCCCAATGTTTTTGCTGTTTGCCTTTGCTTTCTGATGAAGCCAAATGCTCCCTGTCTGTCAGCGCACACGTGCGTGCGTCTGTGTATTGTGTTTATGGATCTTCATTCAGCAACTGACCCTCTACATTCCGGTGAAGACCTCATAGCAAAGCAGGTGTGATTTTCTTGTGTATGGGTTGGTTTGCACTCCGATTGAAGTGACTGCATCTAGAAATGAAACCACTACTTTTTTGTGCAATTCTGTTTAACTCGCCGTGTCCGTCAGATCAGGAGGGTCGGGAACTGTTCAGACCCCAGGACCCTTAGGGACAAGGCAGGAAATGTTCAGACCCAGGGCCCTCAGGGACAAGGCGGGAACTGTTCAGACCCTTAGGGACAAGGCGGGAACTGTTCAGACCCAGGGTCCTCATGGACAAGGCGGGGACTGTTCAGACCCTTAGGGACAAGGCGGGGACTGTTCAGACCCAGGGTCCTCAGGGACAAGGCGGGGACTGTTCAGACCTTCAGGGACAAGGCGGGAACTGTTCAGACCCTCAGGGACAAGGCGGGGACTGTTCAGACCCAGGGCCCTCAGGGACAAGGCGGGAACTGTTCAGACGGCCCTCAGGGACAAGGCGGGAACTGTTCAGACCCTCAGGGACAAGGCGGGAACTGTTCAGACCCTCAGGGACAAGGCGGGAACTGTTCAGACCCTCAGGGACAAGGCGGGATCTGTTCAGACCCTTAGGGACAAGGCGGGAACTGTTCAGACGGCCCTCAGGGACAAGGCGGGGACTGTTCAGACCCAGGGCCCTCAGGGACAAGGCGGGAACTGTTCAGACCCAGGGCCCTCAGGGACAAGGCGGGGAGGACGTTCAGCTGCTGGCTTTGTCTCGTGCTATCTTTGGAGGTCACGTGAGACTTCACGCAGTCAGGGATGGAAGGGAGGTGATTGACACAGGGCCTACTTCTCTCCCTTCCTTTTGCGATATTTCTTGCTTTATTTCATTTCTCTCACTTCATCGTAGAATATTTACATGGTGGGAGACAACTTTTTTTTTCTTCGTTGCTGATTAACAAGAGGACTCCTCAATGTCAATGTCCGACATGTACAGACTGAAGAGTAGACAGGCAGGTGGCTCTCTTCCACACCCACATCATGCTCATTCTGTTCATGCGAGCTTTGTCATAAACAGAGAAAACAAGTCACAGTTTTATGAGGTTCTGGGCAAAAAGAATTATGAATGCACATCAACATGTGTTCGTTTGTGTTTCATGTGTGTCTGTTTGTCTGTGCGCGCGCTTGTGTGTGTGTCTGTGTGTTTGTGTGTGTGTGTGTGTGAATACACGAATGTCAATACTCGCAGGACATGCTATTCCATTTCATTACTGTTTTACTCTGCAATTTTCTTGTAAACTTTATGCACCATGATTTTTCATTTATGTTCGTCTGTTTAACCCTGTGTTTGTCTCCTCATTTTTCCAGTCATATGTTTTTTTTCTGTCATTCCTGAACGATGCGCTGCCTGTCTTGAATTATTGAACACGTGCGTCCGTCAGGGGACAGTGCCGGAGATTTTCAGGTCGTTGTGTTCACTGAAGACTCTCTGAGGGGTCTCGCCAGATCCGCCACGGCTTCAAGGGAGGTGATTCATGCAGATCTCGCACACCATTGCGCGCCAATTTGTTAATGGAATGATGTATCGCTCAGCGCTGGGGAAGGGAGCGGGAGGGGGTGCTGGAAGTTTGGGGGTGGGTTGGTGGGCGTGTGGTTCCCCTTGACAAAAGGAAGAAAAAGTTTTCTTGTGAAGTTCCATTTGTCACGCGGTGTATGACAGAGCAGTCTGGTGTCCTGCCGGGGTCTCCTTGATCACTGTCTTGGGACATTTACGTGACGGATCAACAAACCACGCTTTCGTCTTCTTCCTGAAGTCTGTTTATCTTTCTCTGTGAAAGTGCGTTTCTGATTGTGTGTGTGTGTGTGTGTGTGTGTGTGTGTGTGTGTGTGTGTGTGTGTGTGTGTGTGTGTGTGTGTGTTTCCTGAACTTCGTTTATGCCCGTTCGTTCCCAATAAAGCAAGCGCTAGCTGATGTGTTGAAGCGTTTAAGGGTTTGTCCAAACACGACCATACTCAGACACCAAGACCTGAAGATACGTCTGTTCCATTTTGCAGTACAGTTCTCTTTTACTTGTGCTGGTTTCTCCGTAAGTTCTGACCGACCTTGAATAATTGATACATGTATGTTCCCCAGGGAACACAGCAGCTAGGAAGTGTGTCCAATATTTTGTTTAGAGACCTCACTGGACTTGACACAACCACAGCTTTCAGAGTCTAGACAAACACTGGTGCAACTACTACTAACATGTCTGAAATGATGTTTCGCATAGCCAAATTGAGAATGTGGTTTCCATTAACCCATTGACTGCTGAAATCAAGAATTTGAAGCACAGTTTTGTTTACTTGTCAATGGTGTAATTGATTTTCCTGATCAAGGCAATGAAATCTCCAAATGAAAAAGTTGAAATAAAAACTTGTAACAGCCAGTTCCTGAACCCCCTTCGTGTATATACGCACGCAGACGATCAAATACGCACGTTAAAGATCCTGTGATCCATGTCAGCAATCGGTGGGTTATGGAAACAAGAATATAACCAGCATGCACACCCCCCAAAACGGAGTATGGTCGCCTACATGGCGGGGTAAATAAACAAAACGGTCATACACGTAGAATGTTACATGTCTGTGTGAGTGTGTATGTGTCCGTGCCTGTAATCTGATTGAATGACACAGGAAACGAATGATGAGTGCCCAGTGGCAGCAGTCTGTCGGCTCTACCCAGGTAGGCAGCCTGTTGTGTAAATGACCCCGTGTTTGTAAAGCACTTAGAGCTTGGTGTCCGACCGAGAATAGGCGCTATACAAGTATCCACATCAATCAATCAATCAATCATCATGGCCTATATGTTCAGTGTCATTACAGCCAGGTGACAGCCCTTCAGTGACGAGCATACACGTCATCAGCAGTCAGGCGGTTAAAATGACTAGTCTGCCACTCAGTACTGTGCGTGTGACTGACAGGCCTGTCATGCTGTGACGTGTTCCGGCTTGTCTGCTCCTTTGGCAGGGTGTTCATCAGTTGGATAACTATCACCTTCAGCTCACAATCAGTGTTCATCAGTTGGATAACTATCACCTTCAGCTCACAATCAGTGTTCATCAGTTGGATAACTATCACCTTCAGCTCACAATCAGTGTTCATCAGTTGGATAACTATCACCTTCAGCTCACAGTCACTGTTCATCAGTTGGATAACTATCACCTTCAGTTCACAATCAGGTGTTCATCAGTTGGATAACTATCACCTTCAGCTCACAATCAGTGATCATCAGTTGGATAACTATCACCTTCAGCTCACAATCAGTGTTCATCAGTTGGATAACTATCACCTTCAGCTCACAATCAGTGCTCATCAGTTGGATAACTATCACCTTCAGCTCACAATCAGTGTTCATCAGTTGGATAACTATCACCTTCAGCTCACAATCAGTGTTCATTAATTGGATAACTATCACTTTCAGCTCACAATCAGTGTTCATCAGTTGGATAACTATCACCTTCAGCTCACAATCAGTGTTCATCAGTTGGATAACTATCACTTTCAGCTCACAATCAGTGTTCATCAGTTGGATAACTATCACCTTCAGCTCACAATCAGTGCTCATCAGTTGGATAACTATCACCTTCAGCTCACAGTGTTCATTAATTGGATAACTATCACCTTCAGCTCACAATCAGTGTTCATCAATTGGATAACTATCACCTTCAGCTCAAAATCAGTGTTCATCAGTTGGATAACTATCACCTTCAGCTCACAATCAGTGTTCATTAATTGGATAACTATCACCTTCAATTCACAATCAATGTTCATTAATTGGATAACTATCACCTTCAGCTCACAATCAGTGTTCATCAGTTGGATAACTATCACCTTCAGCTCACAATCAGTGTTCATTAATTGGATAACTGTCACCTTCAATTCACAATGTTCATTAATTGGATAACTATCACCTTCAGCTCACAATCAGTGTGCATTAATTGGATAACTATCACCTTCAGCTCACAATCAGTGTTCATCAGTTGGATAACTATCACCTTCAGCTCACAATCAGTGTTCATCAGTTGGATAACTATCACCTTCAGCTCACAATCAGTGTTCATCAGTTGGATAACTATCACCTTCAGTTCACAGTCACTGTTCATCAGTTGGATAACTATCACCTTCAGTTCACAATCAATGTTCATTAATTGGATGACTATCACCTTCAGCTCACAATCAGTGCTCATCAGTTGGATAACTATCACCTTCAGCTCACAGTGTTCATTAATTGGATAACTATCACCTTCAGCTCACAATCAGTGTTCATCAATTGGATAACTATCACCTTCAGCTCAAAATCAGTGTTCATCAGTTGGATAACTATCACCTTCAGCTCACAATCAGTGTTCATTAATTGGATAACTATCACCTTCAATTCACAATCAGTGTTCATTAATTGGATAACTATCACCTTCAGCTCACAATCAGTGTTCATCAGTTGGATAACTATCACCTTCAGCTCACAATCAGTGTTCATTAATTGGATAACTGTCACCTTCAATTCACAATCAATGTTCATTAATTGGATAACTATCACCTTCAGCTCACAATCAGTGTGCATTAATTGGATAACTATCACCTTCAGCTCACAATCAGTGTTCATTAATTGGACAAGTATCACCTTCAGCTCACAATCAGTGTTCATTAATTGGATAACTATCACCTTCAGCTCACAATCAGTGTTCATTAATTGGATAACTATCACCTTCAATTCACAATCAGTGTTCATTAATTGGATAAGTATCACCTTCAATTCACAATCAGTGTTCATTAATTGGATTACTATCACCTTCAGATCACAGTGTTCATTAATTGGATAACTATCACCTTCAGCTCACAATCAGTGTTCATTAATTGGATAACTATCACCTTCAGCTCACAATTAGTGTTCATTAATTAGATAACTAACACCTTCAATTCACAATCATGCAGCACGGCTCGTACCCCGTAAACCCAGGCATGAAAGTGCAACATCACTGCTCAAAACACTTCACTGGCTTTCTGTTCACGCAAAAAATGTTTCAGTGTTTCTGTCACAACAATATGCCACCGTATCTTTCAGATCTTCTCCATCTATACCGTCCTTGTAAGTCGCTGCGCTCATTTGACACCTCTCTGCTGACTGTTCCTCAGTTTTCCGTTTAGACCTTTGGCAACAAATCTTTGTCTTTTAAATATAATTTTACGACTCACCTGTTTCAGCTTCAGCCAGCATGATGCATACAAATGAATGCCTTTTTGTGTATGGTGATGTGTTGTGTGGAAGGGGGAGGGTGTGACTGCTTTTAAGTTTGCATTAAATTTTTATAATGTAGATTTTGTTTATTGTATTGTGATGTGTGTCACCGGGTTAAGAGTGGAGTGATAGCCTAGAGGTAACGCGTCCGCCTGGGAAGCGAGAGAATCTGAGCACCCCGGTTCGAATCCCGGCACACTAGTGCACCAGTATTTTCACTGCCTCCACTAAACCTTGAGTGGTGATCTGGACGCAAGTTATTCGGATGAGACTATAAACCGAGGTCCCGTGTGCAGCATGCACTTAGAACACGTGAAAGAACCTACGACAACAAAAGCGTTGTCCCCGGCAAAATGCTGTAGAAAAATTCAAATTCACTTCGATGGGAAAACAAATTAATAACTACAGGCAGGAAAAACATAATAAAACGAAAAAAAAGAAAAAAAAAGGGTGGCGCTCTCAATGTAGAGACGCGCTGTCCCTGGGGAGACCAGCCCGAATTTCACACAGAGAAACCTGTTGTGACAAAAACAGAGTAATACAATACAATACAATACAATACAATAATACGAGAGCTGGAAATGAATTTTCAGTATTGTGATATGGGTTTCGTGTTGTGATATCAGGAGTAATTTTGAAGGATTGTGATAAGGGTTTTACGTATTGTGATATGATATTTCATTATTTAGGCTTTTTCATGTGATGTGTATGATAAGTGTGTGTATTCTGTGATGAGTGTGTGTGTGTGTGTGTGTGTGTGTGTGTGTGTGTGTGTGTGTGTGTGTGTGTGATTTTAACGTTTAAATGCATGTTTTAAACGTCGGTATTGAGACTCCACAGCGCAACTGAACATGTTTTACATGGAAAGGTGCTTTCTTCTTTATACTGTTATTATTATTATTATTATTATTATTATTGTTATCATTATATTTAGGGGAGTTACTTAGTAGATTATATATTTATACTTTTCACATTCCCTGCAAGCAAAGACAGACAGAGAGAGAGAGAGAGAGAGAGAGAGAGAGAATTTATTGGCAAAAGCATCTTTAGCTGTTATGCCAATGAGGTGCAGTTTCTGATAATGAAATAAATCGGAAAAAAGACAATGCAATACGAAGAGTCGCAAACTACACGGTATCCACACTGTGTCGTGGTAAAAAAGAAAAAAGAACAATACGTCAATACAGATGAAAACAAAACAATGAATGGGAACAAAGATAGGTCCAATAAACAGCCTCATAGGCCACATTTCATTCATAACAATTCTTTGACCTATGATAGTAATAGTAATACTACTAAATAAACACGTCAGTTGATATCCATATCCATGTTCGCTAAAGACGTCAATTTTTAATTTGTTTAATTGACTGCTTCAGCAATAAACTTAGCAGGTGATCTAATGATAGCGTTATCTTGTTTAATATGCTGCTTGAATTATTTATGCTTTCTTCGGCAATAAACTTAACAAGTGATCTAATGATAGCGTTATCTGGTTTAATATGCTGCTTAAATTATTCATGCTTTCAATGTGATTTACAAAGAGGGAACACGTCGATCGTAAAACATCGTAATGATTCCCTGCAATCAGACAGAATATGCGTCTCGTCTTCACTACCGTTTAAGCATGAGGAGCATATATATTTTACAGAAACATTTGTAGCAAACCCAAGTTTCGTATTCTGAATCTTGCCATGCTGTCTCGGTGCCACTTATTAGTTACCACAGTCAGGCATTTTTGTGGATTGAAATTGTCTTTAAATGAGTAATACCATTTATGTTTATAATTTCCTGCTAGATGTGGGTACCAGTTTTGATGAAAACAATCTATAAGCCGCTGTTTGAATTCTGACAAAAACAAATTTTCATTTCCGACACCCTGAGATAACCACACAATACCAAACCCGTTTTCCATTAACACATTCCTGATATCAGATGCCAATTCAAATTTCCAGTTTCTTGATGTCTAAAAAGCTTTTCATAAGCCTGTCTGCCAAATCGTGTCATTGGAAGCTGAGATAATTTTAGCCAGTATTTCACGCATTTAATATAAGATATAATGAATAAAGGATATCTACCTGATTCTCCGTAACACATTTTGTTTGAAGAGTGCAGAGGTACATTCAAGAATCTCGTAATTGCAAATGTATGTACATTTTCCATTTGTTCATTTTCTCTGAGTCCCCAAACTTCTGCTCCATAGGTCAAAATAGGCTCAATTTGAGTGTCAATTTCCAGAACAAGGCAGCGTCAGTGGAACTCATTATCCTCATAGTACGAAGTATTTCGATTGCTCCCTTCCTTCCCTTTCCAGCTACTTCTGAAAAGCCTGTGACTGAACTTAATTTGTAGTGAAAACCGTTCATAAATATTTCCATTTGTTTATTACATTTACGTCTTCATTCCCACACCATCAAATTTCATTTGCAGAAAGGTAGTTACCCTTATGAAAAACTATCATATTTGATTTATGTAAAACTTAACCGTTGACTGTAGTCTGTCCGCTTCAGCTTTTAGTGCATGAAGTTGATTTGGTAATCCAGTAGCAGTATCTGATAATAAATCCAAGTCATATGGAAACAGAAAAAACCGGGATTGATTTATGCAATGCCTACCCTTTTTGTTCTTTTTTGTGATCATTCCACTGCAAGTTCATTAAAAAAAAAAAAGAAAAAAAAGAATGAATGAAAAACAGATGGGGGTTCAACGCACAATCTTGTTTAACACCCTTGAACAACTGAAATATCTCGAATATTATTTTTTGTCTCGCACACAAGCTAAAACAGTATCACAGAGTCCTCTCAGTACTTGGTACAATTTCCCGTTGACCCCTGATTTCCTTACAACATCTCATATGTTCTTATTCACAGAGTCGAATGCTTTTCTGAAGTCAACAAAGGCTAGTTTTGAATTTCTGGAGATATATAGTTGAACTAAAAAGAGTACAATGTAAAAATGTGGTCGATACTACAACCTCTTCTAAACCCTGCTTGGTCTTCAACCATTTTTCTTCCTTCTCCGCCCATTTTGTAAGTCTTTTATTCAAAATGTCTGTAAAAAAAATTTGCCTAATACATCTGTAAAGTTACCCCCCTATAATTATCCGGATTATTGATAACACCTTTTTATGAATTGACACAATTATAGATTTTGACTCTGTGGAAGAGTTTGTTTGAAAAGATCTAATAAAATATCACTGTCAGCATTTTTCAGCATTTCATTGATGATTTCATCTATACCAGCACTTTTGCCGCGTTTTAGACTTTTAATACTATCCTCGATTTGGGGAGAGAGAGGATGGGGCGAGGCAGCAAACTTAATTCCCTCTGTACAACACTTCCGGGTATGTTTTGTTACACCATTGATGATAACTCTCTCCTCTCCCTCTCTCTCCATCACTGTGTGTGTGTGTGTGTGCCTGTGTGTGCACCCAGGTATGTGCTCTGTTTCTTATTCATTTCTTCACTTGTGTTTTTCTTATAAACATTTTACTAATGGTTTCCCATTTATCTTGTCTTCTTTATAACTTATGGTTTCCCATTTATTTTGTCTTCTTTATAACTAATGGTTTCCTATTTATTATTATTTTATTTTTTTTGTAACTTATGGTTTCCCATTTATTTTGTCTTCTTTATAACTAATGGTTTCCCATTTATTTTGTTTTCTTTGTAACTTATGGTTTCACATTTCTTTTGTCTTCTGTATTACTAATAGTTGCCCATGTCTTTTATCTTCTTTGTAACTGATGGTTTCCCGATTTTGTCTGCTATATGACTAATCGCTTTTCGTTTCTTTTGTCTTCTTTACAACGAATGGTTTCCCATTTCTTCGTCTTCTTCGTAGCTAATGGTTTCCCATTTCTTTCGTTTTCTTTGTGTTTGCGTTCTGTTTGTTCATCTATTTGTCCACCCCTCCCCCACCACCCATTGTTTGATCACTGGTGGATCATACCCTGCCTGTCCTGAATTATTCAGCATGTGTGTCTCTCCGAGAGCATTGCACTAAAGATGTTTTAGCCACCAGTCTTCATTTAAGGCTCTCTCTTGTGTCTCGCGAGAGCTCAGAGCTTCAAGGGAGGTGATTAATGTTGATCCCACAGACGATTGCGCGCCAATTTGCTAATGGAATGATGTATCACAGAGTTACAGGGGACGGGAGGGGGAGGAGGTTGAGACGGGTGGGAGGTGGGGAGGGGGGGGGGGGGGGGGGGATGTCGCTTGTGATTGTCAATAGGAAGAAACAGTTCCGTCAGCTTGTGTACGACTGAACCGTCTGGTGATCGGCTGCCATCTTCCTCACTGGCTGTTGCTGGATTGAAACAGCTCGATAAACAAAGTGATGAACAGAAGAGAGAATGGTCAGAGTGTGCAGACAACTGAGTGAATGGATGAATGAATCATTTCAGACTTGATGAATGGATTGGCTTTTTTGAAAGCGACAATTTGAATACCTAGTGTATCCAAAGTACCAGCAACATGAACACAACGGACAGCATATAGAAACAGTCACATTGACACTCCAGTTCCTGTTCATTCCAGTTCGTGTTCTTTTAAAAAAAAATGATTGCAGTCAGTTCATTGACATGTAACCAGTTTAGAACGCTGTTATATGCTTTGCTTGTTGTGCTTTGACTTATCTGTTATACAGCTGCTTTGAAGTTCATGTGAATAAAGTTTGTTTATGACAGTGAAAAAAGATTTACTCCTCTCTCCTCCACCCTCTCTCTCTCTCTTACAGGTATACACTTCTGCTTTCTGTCTCTCTGTCTCTCTCACACACACACACACACACACACACACACACACACACACACACACACATATATATATATATATATATATGCGCTTGTACGTATAGAAAGACAAAAAGACATATTATAATACACACAATCAAGCGAACACGCACAAACCATTAAGAGAGACAGCCTAAAAAATGCAGAATGCTTTCACAGCTTTTAGAAATGACGGTGTGAGAGCCGTTTGCTGCTGCTGCCGTGTGCTGAGTCCATAGAGGCCCTGTGAACTGGAAGACTGATTTGTCAGGTCTGCAAAGAGCATATCTATCTACCCATCTATCTATGTAATATATATATATATATATATATATATGTGTGTGTGTGTGTGTGTGTGTGTGTGTGTGTAGTAGTAGTAGTAGTAGTAGTTGTCTTCAGTTTAACGTGTTCCACTTTAAGTGATATTAGATGGGGGAAAAAATGTGTGTGTGTGTGTGTGTGTGTGTGTGTGAAAGAAAGAAAGAAAGAGAGAGGGGGGGAATGGAATGGAAGAAAGCGAGAAAGCCTTCTGGGTATTACATTCAGGCCAATATGTGTCGACCAGACAGGGTACGAAATTATTTTGGGGGTAAAAAAAAAAAGACGGCCGTGGGTTCATTTTTTCTTGGGAGAGGGAGAAAGAGAGAGAGATAGAGAAAGAGAGAGAGGGGGAGAGAACATTGAACACTGAACACTAGAGAGAGAGGGAGAGAGAGACACACACACAGAGGGAGAGAGACACACAGAGAGAGAGACAGAGAGAGAGAGCGACATACAGAGAGAGAGACACAGAGAGAGAGAGACACACACACACACACAGACACACAGAGAGAGAAAGATTCGTGTATTATTTAAGTATGTTAAAAATCTACTATTTTCATGTTATGTTTACGTTTTATTTGTAATGTAAAAAAATTACTACAATAGTTGATGATAAAATATAATCTGTTAACGAATAAATAATTCAACTAAATGAAAGAATAGACAAACAAACGAACGAATGAAATCAAAGGGGGTTTTGTTCGTTTGCTATGGTGGGGTTGGGAGTGCTGTTATCTTTTTTTTTCTTTTCTGTTTGATACTGAACACAGAGGGCTGCTGACCGCACGGAGATAGCTCTCCTGTCTTCTGTCCAGGGGACACCCCCACCCCAACAACCTCTGAACAGTCCCATAGGCGCTGGGTGCACTTCACGTCATGTTGAATTTAATCTTTATCTGAGATGCTTTCCTTGACTCTTCATGCGAGAACTGATTCCTGAAAGAGACATAGAGAGAGAGACAGAGAGAGAGAGAGAGAGAGAGAGAGAGAGGTTGTGAGAGGCAGAGAGAGAGAGAGAGGTGGTGAGAGTGAGAGAGAGGGAGAGAGAAACAGAGAGAGGTTGTGAGAGGGACAGAGAGAGAGGTGGTGAGAAAGAGAGAGAGGGGGGAGAGAGAGAGAGACAGAGAGAGAGGTCGTGAGAGGCACAGAGAGAGAGAGAGAGGGGAGAGAGAGGAGAGACAGAGAGAGTGTTGACACTTTGACACTTCAGTGTCATTGGCCATCAGGTGGACATGGGTATATGCATCAACATATTTTCATTGCACAACAAAACATTATAACAAGAGAGAGATGGGGCAGACGCAAAGGTACAGAGAGGCAAAGGGGGAGACACACACACACACACACACACACAGAGGGGGTGGGGAGAAAGAGGGTAGGAGATGGGGGTGGAGAACGCAGTGAGTTGGGTGTCCACCGGGGAGCGCGTGCCATCTGTGTTGGTTTCCACGTGCCAGCTTGCATGCATCTGCATACGGTTGCGTGTGACTGGATCACAGATGTGTGTGTGTGTGTGTGTGTGTGTGTGTGTGTTATCGGCTCACGACAGACGCCTACATCTCCATGATTATTCCCATGGTGTCCACCCAACACTTCCGTCGGTCTGCGTTGTTCTTGATACACAGTCTGAAATGCATAGTCCAACGATACACAGTCTGAAATGCATAGTCCAACGATACACAGTCTGAAATGCAAAGTCCAACGATACATCATGTATGAGACGTTTGGGTGAGCCAGCCAGTCGCCATCGCACATTGGGATTCAGTGGCTGATGTAAGCAATAAAACCTCTTGAAGGGAGTCGTGTGTGTGTGTGTGTGTGTGTGTGTGATGGTGGGGATGGTGAGAGATGCACGGTGTAAAGATGATGACAGACCAGCACAACAAGGTCTGGTGGACTCTTTGCTCACTTTCGCCAGTTTCCTTCCACCAAACCGTGATAGACCGAGGAGTTATGATGAAACGTCAACTGATTAAATGACTGAAGCTAAATCAAAATACACTAACTGTGGTCCTACAGGGTCTGTATTCGTTACGAAGATATCAAAGATTTGTCTGAAGAAACGGACATAGCATTTCATCTTTTCTAATGGGGACCTGTTAAACTAGTAGCTAGAAACTATATGAAAGTGAATAGATACATCATCAACCTTACCAAAACACAAGCCCTATCAATACATCATCAACCTTACCGAAACACAAACACTGATAATACATCACCAACCTTACCAAAACACAAACACTGACAATACATCATCAACCTTACCAAAACACAAACAGACAATACGTCAACCTTACCAAAACACAAACACTGACAATACACCATCAACCTTACCAAAACACAAACACTGACAATACATCATCAACCTTACCAAAACACAAACAGACAATACGTCAACCTTACCAAAACACAAACACTGACAATACACCATCAACCTTACCAAAACACAAACACTGACAATACATCATCAACCTTACCAAAACACAAACAGACAGTACGTCAACCTTACCAAAACACAAACACTGACAATACACCATCAACCTTACCAAAACACAAACAGACAGTACGTCAACCTTACCAAAACACAAACACTGACAATACATCATCAACCTTACCAAAACACAAACAGACAGTACGTCAACCTTACCAAAACACAAACACTGACAATACACCATCAACCTTACCAAAACACAGACAATACATCATCAACCTTACCAAAACACAAACACTGACAATACATCATCAACCTTACCAAAACACAGACACTGACAATACATCATCAACCTTACCAAAACACAAACACTGACAATACATCATCAACCTTACCAAAACACAGACAGACAATACATCATCAACCTTACCAAAACACCGACAATACATTCAATATTTGCGAAAGGAATAATCCATATCTGTACGAAGGCAGTTTCTTCAAATTAGAATCGATACACAATGGGATATCAAACGACAACTTCTGTGGAAAACAAAACATTTTCTCTCGCCTGGCAACATTGAAACACAAGGAGAGAAACCGTCGGTGTGCGGCAAAGATCAGTGTACTGGGGATGATACCTCAGGGGCTGTTGTGGATAACACGAGAGAGTGGGGGCGTTGTACCCTAAGTGACATCGCTGAGGTGACACAGAAGACGAGCAAAAGCAAGCACTTGAATACAAACACAACAAAACAACCCCGAAAAAGAAAATGTACAAAAGAAAGTAAACTCAAAACATCTCACCAGCTTTTCTGCTGTTGTTCTCACAGCGTGAATGCTCCAGCAAACCCACAGGCACTTCGACATGAACGCACAACAATATTCGAAAACAAGTCGGTTTTTTTTAGTAAGAAAAAGGCCTGTAAGTGAATAGAGAGGGAGGGATCAAGTTATTGTTCGTGCTTTTCGTTTCTCTCCTCAGCTGGTTAGTATCGATCACCCTGTCCATTTTAGAAACGGGGCAGTCAGCAAAAGGCCTGCATGGAATGAAATAACAGAAACTTTATTGGTCGTGTTTTTCTCTCGTTTTGGTCAGATACTCTTTGTCTTTTTTCAAAATACATTTGAATTTCTCGCTAAAACCAGAGAGAACCGATATTCTATCTTGGTAGCGAGGGTCTCCATTTCAAAATTATTGGCCGTTAGAAGTGGAAAGCTTTCAATTGTCGTGTCCCCTCCATCTTGGCCGTTAGGAGTGGAAAGCGTTCAAATGTCGTGTCCCCTCCAAGGTTTCGTCAGCGGTTTGGGGGCTTTCATTTTAAGAACGGTGACCCCCCCCCCCCCACACACACACACCCCAACCCAACCCCCTCAACCCTACCCATGAAAGGGGAGATAATACCGGCCACAGAGGATGGAAAGTTGTGCCCTCTCGTCTGGCACTGCGCCCCGCGGGGGTTGTCGAGATGAATACCATCTCATTTTGGGGATGATGGAGAACTATCTTGTGTGGTCAATAGTCGTCCATGTGATGCACACCCAGGGCGCGCGCGTATGTGTGTGTGTGTGTGTGTACATGGGTGCATGTGTGTGTGTGCGTGCGTGTGTGTTGTGTGTGTATATGTGTGTGGCATTGTGTGTGAATGCGCGCACGTGAGTGTGTGTGTTTGTGTGCGTTTGTGTCTGTATATGTTTGTGTACACGTGTGAGACAGACATAGAGACAAAAACAAAAAACTAGTCTGTAAAAGTCGCTTATGCAAACAAGAGCACAGCAGAGCGCTGTGTACAGCACGACACGGGTCACTGGTGGTTAACAGGACAGGTCCTGATCAATACAGCTGTGTACAGCACTATTAACGACACGGGGCACTGGTGGTTAACAGGACAGGTTCTGATCAATACAGCTGTGTACAGCACTATTAACGACACGGATCACTGGTGGTTAGCAGGACAGGTGCCCATCAATACAGCTGTGTACAGCACTATTAACGACACGGGGCACTGGTGGTTAACAGGACAGGTGCCCATCAATACAGCTGTGTACAGCACTATTAACGACACGGGTCACTGGTGGTTAACAGGACAGGTGCCCATCAATACAGCTGTGTACAGAACTATTAACGGCACGGGTCATTGGTGGTTAACAGCACAGGTGCCCATCAATACAGCTGTGTACAGCACAATTAGCGACACTGATCACTGGTGGTTAACAAGACAGGTGCCCATCAGTACAGCGTCTTCACTTCACTTTATCTCCTATTTCCAGTCCCTTTATTCCTCTCCCCCACCCCCTCAAACACTCATCCCCTCTTCCTCCCAACCCCTCAAACGCTCATCCCCTCTTCCTCCCACCCCCTCAAACACTCATCCCCTCTTCCCACCCACCCCCTCAAACACTCATCCCCTCTTCCCACCCACCCCCTCAAACACTCGTCCCCTCTTCCTCCAAACCCCTCAAACACTCATCCCTTCCCTCCACCCCCTCAAACACTCATCCCCTCTTCCTCCCAACCCCTCAAACACTCATACCCTCTTCCTCCCACCCCCTCAAACACTCATCCCCTCTTCCCACCCACCCCCTCAATCACTCGTCCCCTCTTCCTCCAAACCCCTCAAACACTCATCCCTTCCCTCCACCCCCTCAAACACTCATCCCCTCTTCCTCCCACCCACTCAAACACTCATCCCCTCTTCCTCCCACCCTCTCAAACACACATCCCCTCTTCCTCCCAACCCCTCACTCATCCCCTCTTCCTCCCACCCTCTCAAACACACATCCCCTCTTCCTCCCAACCCCTCACTCATGCCCTCTTCCTCCCAACCCCTCAAACACTCATACCCTCTTCCTCCCACCCCCTCAAACACTCATCCCCTCTTCCCACCCACCCCTCAAACACTCGTCCCCTCTTCCTCCAAACCCCTCAAACACTCATCCCTTCCCCCCACCCCCTCAAACACTCATTCCCTCTTCCTCCCACCCTCTCAAACACACATCCCCTCTTCCTCCCAACCCCTCACTCATCCCCTCTTCCTCCCAACCCCTCACTCATCCCCTCTTCCCACCCATCCCCTCAAACACTCATCCCCTGTACCTCCCAACTCTTCAAACACTCATCTATCCCCTCTTCCTCCCACCCCCTCAAACACTCATCCCCTCTTCCCCCCAACCCTTCAAACACTCATCCCCTCTTCCTCCCACCCCCTCAAACACTCATCCCCTCTTCCCCCCACTCATCCGCTCTTCCCTCCAACCCCTCAAACACTCATCCCCTCTTCCACCCACCCCCTCAAACACTCATCCCCTCTTCCTCCCACCCCCTCAAACACTCATCCCCTCTTCCTCCCAACCCCTCAAACACTCATCCCCTCTTCCTCCCACCCCCTCACTCATCCCCTCTTCCTCCAAACCCCTCAAACACTCATCCCCTCTTCCTCCCACCCCCTCAAACACTCATCCCCTCTTCCTCCCAACCCCTCAAACACTCATCCCCTCTTCCTCCCACCCCCTCAAACACACATCCCCTCTTCCTCCCACCCCCTCAAACACTCATCCCCTCTTCCTCCCACCCCCTCAAACACTCATCCCCTCTTCCTCCCAACCCCTCAAACACTCATCCCCTCTTCCACCCCCCCCCCCCCTCAAACACTCATCCCCTCTTCCTCCCACCCCCTCAAACACTCATCCCCTCTTCCTCCCAACCCCTCAAACACTCATCCCCTCTTCCTCCCTCCCCCTCACTCCTCCCCTCTTCCTCCAAACCCCTCAAACACTCATCCCCTCTTCCTCCCACCCCCTCACTCATCCCCTCTTGCTCCCAACCCCTGGCCAGTCTGTACCCAGCAGGTATCTGGCAAATGTCCCTCCCTCCCTCTTCCTCCAGAGATCTCTTTCTCTCTGTCTCTCTTCCACTCTCTCCCTCTCCCTCTCTCTCTGTCTCCCTCACTCTCCCTCTCTCCCACATCTCTCGCCGTCTCTCCCTCCCTCTATTTCTCCCAATCTCTCTCTTTCCCTCCCCCTCACCATATATCTCTCCCTCTCTCTCCCTCTATCTTCCCCCTCTCTCTTCTTTTCTCATTCGCTCTCTCTCCCTCTCTCCATCTCTCTCTATCACTCTGTCAGTCTGTCTGTCTGTCTGTCTATCAACATGTCAGTCGTCAAACCCTGGACTTGCACAAGCGTTGTTTTCAGGTCGTGAACAAAGTAAATCGGCTTTCTGTGAGCTGGTACCTGCTGTGCTCATTACTAAGCAGAGCAAAGTACTCGTAAACGAAACGTTGTCTTCTAGACTTCGTAAATCCTTAATTAATGAGCTCCCATGAATGTCCATTCCATGTGCGAAGCGAGTTGAGGATTTTCAAGAGGAGAGAACAGCAGATTGATAGCATTCACACGTCACATTTTCCTGGTTGGTATTTATTTGCATTAGCCTCATTTCACGCAACACCTTCCACTTGCACTGGGAGGTCATTTAGTCATCGTATACTTTTGTCATCACGTAATTCCAGTCAACACAACGTTCGGGAGGAAAGCGAGAGAGCTTTACTGCTGTGGAGGTTTTAGGTTCTAAAATTGTACACCAAAGTTCCGCCTCTGAATGTTGGCACGGATTATTTGTACAAGTTTGGGGCTTTTCAAACGTCGCGACAGGGGTGTAAACAGAATGTATTGACAGGGGTGTAAACAGAATGTTTTGGACAGGGGTGTAAACAAAAATGTCAACATATTCATCAGTGCGACAGGGCAGTGAAAGGAAATGGCTTCTATGTAATTTTCTACGTTGACACGTTTCGGTTGGAGTGTACACATGCAGAACGACGCTTGGAAGCTGAAGTCGTTGCTATCAGGTCTGAAGGAAGACACATGCACGCGCTTTGTTGCTCACGTTGCTGTGTCCATACCTACCAGATCAACAGTTCTGTAGAGTTAGGGAATATGACATGACGAGAGAGAGAGAGAGAGAGAGAGAGAGAGAGAGAGAGAGAGAACTATAACGGGAAGTGGAACAAGCATGTATGGTTCTTTCCATCCAGCACTCCGGGCTCAAAGGAAAAATAAACTGAAAGAGAGATAGAAAGAAAGAAAGAAAGAAAGAGGGAGAGAGTGACAGATGGACGGAGAACAGACAAACAAAGACAGACAGAGATAAATGGACAGAGAGAGAGACAGACAGACAGACGGAAGATAGAGACAGAGATAAATGGACAGAGAGAGAGAGAGGGAGGGAGGGGGGCAGACAGAGAGATAGACAAATGAACGGACAGACAGACAAAGACACAGATAGACAAATAGAGTTGCGCAAAGAAAAAAACAAAGAAGCATTGCCAGAAATCAACTTCCAAATTACAGCGACAAATTGCACAAAGTTTCCACGAAGTATTTGCCCCGGAATATAAAATACAGTCAAATAAACCGCATCCTCTGACATTTGTTTGCAGCCATTAGCACTGTCAAGGGGAGAGAAGCAATGGTGACAGCAATGCGCTGCTCTCACGGACTGGCACGCGAGGTCGGAACCTTGCTGACTCGGGGGAAATGCCGCACGCTCTCTGCAAGTCGGCAATGTTTTCTTGGCCACAACGTCTTCTTGGGAAGTTCTCTTGCGGTGCGCTGCGGTGGGCCAGCCTGGAATTATTACCTTTGAATGTAATAAGAAAGTTTATTTATCATCGAAGTAACATTTCACGCACACACACACACACACACACACACACACACACACACACACACACACACACACACACACACACACACACACACACACAATTACACGCCTACATAAGCGAGCACACGCACAAGCCATCTCTCTCTCTCTCTCTCTCTCTCTCTCTCTCTCTCTCTATATATATATATATATATATTCAGAACTCAGAATGATTTAATTGTAGAGGCCTCTGGCCCATTACAATGGGGTGAAAAAATGCACAAAATGACAGATACTATTTTGTTCGCTTCATGTTGTCAATA
>NC_134876.1:26281251-26358751 GCF_041734735.1 Babylonia areolata | reverse complement strand
CCCCTCTCCTCTGTCTATGGAAGCCGTGTTATGACAGATACGTCCGACAGACCACTCCTAGACCACAGAGTCTGGCAATATCCGCCATAGCAGTTGATCGGTGCTTCCCTGGAGAAGTCCAGACTGACACTGTTTTAGTTCGCTGTACGTCCCCATGCCCAGGTTCCTTCCATCTCCCCACTCCTCCCCACCCTATCTTCCATTTCTCCCCACCCCACTCCACCACACCCCTCTCTTCCCCACCCCTCTCCCCACCCACCCCTCTCCTCCCCACCCATCTCCCCACCCACCCCTCTCCTTCCTACCCCTCTCCCAATCCACTTCTCCCCACCCCTCTCCTCCCCATCCCTCTCTTCCCCACCCCACTCCTCCCACCTCTCTCCTCACTACCCATCTCCTCCCCACCACTCTCCTCACCACCCGACTATTCCACTTCTCCCCGCCCCTCTCTTCCCCACCCCACTCCTCCCCACCCTCTCCTCCCCACCACTCTCCTCCCCACCCCTCTCCTCCCCACCCCTCTCTTCCACTCCTCCCCACCCCACTCTTCACCACCCCTCTCCTCCCCACCCCTCTCCTCCCCACCTCTCTCTTCCACTTCTCCCCACCCCTCTCCTCCCCAACCCTCTCTTCCACTTCTCCCCACCCCTCTCATCCCCACCCCTCTCCTCCACTTCTCCCCACCCCTCTCCTCCACTTCTCCCCACCCCTCTCCTCCCCACCCCTCTCCTCCACTTCTCCCCACCCCTCTCCTCCACTTCTTCCCACTCCTCTCCTCCCCACCCCTCTCCTCCACTTCTCCCCACCCCTCTCCTCCCCACCCCTCTCTTCCACTTCTCCCCACCCCTCTCCTCCCCACCCCTCTCCTCCCCACCCCTCTCTTCCACTTCTCCCCACCCCTCTCCTCCCCACCCCTCTCTTCCACTTCTCCCCACTCCTCTCCTCCACTTCTCCCCACCCCTCTCCTCCCCAACCCTCTCTTCCACTTTTCCCCACCCCTCTATTCCACTTTTCCCCACCCCTCTCTTCCACTTCTCCCCACCCCTCTCCTCCACTTCTCCCCACCCCTTTCCTCCCCACCCCACTCCTCCCCACCCCTCTCCTCACCACACCTCTCCTCACCACCCCTCTCTTCCACTTCTCCCCACCCCTCTCCTCCCCACCCCTCTCTTCCACTTCTCCCCACCCCTCTCCTCCCCACCCCTCTCTTCCACTTCTCCCCACCCCTCTCTTCCACTTCTCCCCACCACTCTCCTCCCCACCCCTCTCCTCCCCACCCCTCTCTTCCACTTCTCCCCACCCCTCTCCTCCCCACCCCTCTCTTCCACTTCTCCCCACCCCTCTCGTCCACTTCTCCCCACCCCTCTCCTCCCCACCCCTCTCTTCCACCTCCCCACCCCTCTCCTCCCCACCCTCTCCTCCCCACCCTCTCCTCCCCACCCCTCTCCTTCCCACCCCTCTCCTCCCCACCCCTCTCTTCCACTTCTCCCCACCCCTCTCTTCCACTTCTCCCCACCCCTCTCCTCCCCACCCCTCTCCTCCCCACCCCTCTCTTCCACCTCCCCACCCCTCTCCTCCCCACCCCTCTCCTCCCCACCCCTCTCTTCCACTTCTCCCCACCCCTCTCCTCACCACTCCTCTCCTCCCCACCCCTCTCTTCCACTTCTCCCCAGCCCACTCCTCCCCACCCCTCTCCTCACCACTCCTCTCCTCCCCACCCCTCTCTTCCACTTCTCCCCACCCCTCTCCTCACCACCCCTCTCCTCCCCACCCCTCTCTTCCACTTCTCCCCACCCCTCTCCTCCCCACCCCTCTCTTCCACTTCTCCCCACCCCTCTCTCCCACTTCTGCCCACCCCTCTCCTCCCCACCCCTCTCTTCCACTTCTCCCCACCCCACTCCTCCCCACCCCTCTCCTCACCACCCCTCTCTTCCACTTCTCCCCACCCCACTCCTCCCCACCCCTCTCCTCCCCACCCCTCTCTTCCACTTCTCCCCACCCCTCTCTTCCACTTCTCCCCACCCCGCTCCTCACCACCCCTCTCCTCACCACTCCTCTCCTCCCCACCCCTCTCCTCCCCACCCCTCTCTTCCATTTCTCCCCACCCCTCTCTTCCACTTCTCCCCACCCCTCTCCTCACCACTCCTCTCCTCTCCACCCCTCTCCCCACCCACCCCTCTCCTCCCTACCCCACTCTTCCACTCCTGCTTACTCACCCCGTCATTAGACAGTCTGTGCCCAGCAGGTATCTGGCACATGGCCGACCGAAAATCTTGCAGTCGTCACACCCCGGAACGCTAATTTTACATCGTGGGAAAATCAATGACAAAAACGCTTCGCTCATCATTTTGACAACACAGACTGTGTCCACAGACGATAAAAAAACAGACAAAACATGAACACGAGACTTTATGAATCCTTGATCAATCAGCTGAATTATTATGCCAAGTGTGCAACACGATCTAAGGACTTCCAAAGAGCAATGCAGAGCTATGATTCCAATCGCTCTCTCCCAGTCTGACATTTGATCAACGCTCACATTAACAGTAAATGGCACTGAGCTGGTCGTCGGTTTTGTCTGTGAACCACGAAAGAGCGTCATTCCTGCATGGGTCTTATGTTGATAACTTGATGCAAACCTGCCATAAAATGTCGTCGAATGTATATGTATATAATATATATTGTTTATTTGTTTATTTGACTGATGCTGTGTGGGGTCCGGGTTCCCCTGGCTGAACTAGGGGGCTTAACGGTCGTACACAGACATCAATCATCTAGAGTGCACCCTCATATTGTGGATTGTTGGGATTACCACAGAATTATAGACAAGACAAGACAAGATATTCACCACGGGTGCAGACAGAATAAATGGCCAGTTAGGATGTTTCATCCTTTTAAATGGTATCTTCATTGAGCAGCGAGGGAAAGCAGCTTCAACAATCCTCTACATTTTTTTACGTTCAGTTGTTAATATTTAGAAACAGTTAACGTGCATTGCAACACCACCATCTTTCCTGGAAAGCATAAACATACACTTACTTTGGCTAGACACGCATTACAGCACCACTGTTGTATTTCTTTTTGTCACAATAGATTTCTCTGTGTGAAATTCGGGCTGCTCTCCTCAGGGAGAGCGCGTCGCTACACTGATTTGCCAGGGACAACCCTTTTGTTGTCGTGGGTTCTTTTACGTGCGCTAAGTGCATGCTGCTCTCGGGACCTCGGTTTATCATCTCATCCGAATGACTAGCGTCCAGACCACCACTCAAGGTCTCAGTGGAGGGGGAGAAAATACTTGCGACTGTGCCGGGATTCGAACCAGTGCGCTCATATTCTCTCGCTTCTTAGGCGAACGTGTTACCTCTAGGCCATCACTCCACGATGTTTACTTCAATACAAGGTCCTACAGACACATCGACTTGACACGCATTACACCACCACCATCTGACCTTGAATGCATGGTCCTACACATACATCGACTTGACACGCATTACACCACCACCATCTGACCTTGAATACATGGTCCTACACATACATCGACTTGAGCTGTTCGAAATACTCAGTCTGCCTTCTGACACGTCTAGTCCTTGAAAAAGGAAAATAAGAAAAAAAAAGTTTTGTACGCTGAGTCATCGTCCAGAGGTACTTTTGTTTACTGGCTGATAGAAAAGTGGACAGTAGTCAGGCTGATTACACTTGTGACGTGGTTACATAACAGGACTGGCAGGGCAGGTTATAAGGCTGGCACACACTTGAACGTGGTTATCTAACAGGACTGACAGGACAGGTTATAATGCTGGCGCACACTTGAACGTGGATATCTAACAGGGCTGACAGGACAGGTTTTAATGCTGGCGCACACTTGAACGTGGATATCTAACAGGACTGACAGGACAGGTTATAAGGCTGGCACACTCTTGAACGTGGTTATCTAACAGGACTGACAGGACAGGTTTTAATGCTGGCACACACAATGAACGTGGATATCTAACAGGGCTGACAGGACAGGTTATAATGCTGGCGCACACTTGAACGTGGATATCTAACAGGACTGACAGGACAGGTTATAAGGCTGGTACACACTTGAACGGGGATATCTAACAGGGCTGACAGGACAGGTTATAAGGCTGGTACACACTTGAACGTGGTTATCTAACAGGACTGACAGGACAGGTTATAAGGCTGGCGCACACTTGAACGTGGATATCTAACAGGGCTGACAGGACAGGTTATAAGGCTGGCACATACTTGAACGTGGTTATCTAACAGGACTGACAGGACAGGTTATAAGGCTGGCACACACTTGAACGTGGATATCTAACAGGGCTGACAGGACAGGTTATAAGGCTGGCACATACTTGAACGTGGTTATCTAACAGGACTGACAGGACAGGTTATAAGGCTGGCACACACTTGAACGTGGTTATCTAACAGGACTGACGGACAGGTTATAAGGCTGGCGCACACTTGAACGTGGTTATCTAACAGGACGGACTGACCAGCCGTCGTGGCGAAGTGGTCAGCGTTGCGGACTGACCTCTGGGTGGGTCGGGGTCACACTGGTTCCAGCCTAGGAAGAGGCTGGGGTTTCAGTCCGTGGCTGTGGGATGGAATGGGAAGACTGGAAGTGTACAACGCAGGACTGATGTGGATTTAGATTGCATATGAAAGTACGAGACAGAAACAGACACACAGACTCACTCTCTCTCTCTCACACACACACACACACACACACACACACACACACACACGCACACAGGAGAGAGAGAGAGAGAGAGAGAGAGAGAGAGAGAGAGAGAGAGAGAGAGAGGCAGAAAGGGAGACAAAAAGACAGAAACAGGAACAGAGACAGATGTCAAAAAACAAAAACATATCCCTATAACAAAACACTCATTTCCTTAACACAAAAGAAATCCAGTCTTTAAAAACGAATAAAACACGGTGACATTGTCCCAAATGACAAAAACGTCAACAGCAGAGCCAGTGCAATGTTTACACAGCACACAACCAGGGGGTCAGGAGATGTTTATGTTGAAGGAGGAAAGAGAGAGACTCCTGCGACCCAAGAAGTGTCCTCTCTGTCCACAATTCTTTGTATGTATCGATTACCTGGCCATCACAAGCCGAGAACGATTTGATTTGGTTGACGGCACATGTGGGAAAATGAGCAAATGGAGAGTTTCGCTGAAGGGATGTGGGATGGGGTGGGGAGCTTCTGCGAACTGCCTGTGTGCCCAGCCCTGGTGTACAGAGCTGCCTGTGTGCACAGCCCTGGTGTACAGAGCTGCCTGTGTGCACAGCCCTGGTGTACAGAGCTGTGTGCCCAGCCCTGGTGTACAGAGCTGCCTGTGTGCACAGCCCTGATGTACAGAGCTGACTGTGTGCCCAGTCCTGATGTACAGAGCTGACTGTGTGCCCAGCCCTGGTGTACAGAGCTGTGTGCCCAGCCCTGGTGTACAGAGCTGTGTGCCCAGTCCTGATGTACAGAGCTGACTGTGTGCCCAGTCCTGATGTACAGAGCTGACTGTGTGCCCAGCCCTGGTGTACAGAGCTGACTGTGTGCCCAGCCCTGATGTACAGAGCTGCCTGTGTGCCCAGCCCTGGTGTACAGAGCTGGCTGTGTGCCCAGCCCTGGTGTACAGAGCTGACTGTGTGCCCAGCCCTGATGTACAGAGCTGACTGTGTACCCAGCCCTGATGTACAGAGCTGTGTGCCCAGCCCTGGTGTACAGAGCTGACTGTGTGCCCAGCCCTGATGTGCAGAGCAGAATGTGTGCCCAGCCCTGATGTACAAAGCAGAATGTGTGCCCAGGCCTGATGTACAGAGCTGACTGTGGAGCTGTGTGGAGTGGAGTGGATTGGATCGGAGTAGATTTGAGTGGGGTTAGGAGAGCAGAGTAGAGAGAGTAGAATGGAGTGGAGTAGAGGAGGGTGAAATGGAGTAGATTGGAGTGGAATGAAGTAGTAGTAGTAGTAGTAGTAGGCCTCCTTCGGTCATGGCTGACCATGGATAGAGTATATCCGACCTAATGTCTAATTGGGCTGTCTGCTTGGACCAAGAAGCGTTGCCTGTGACTGTAGAGACCGATGCGAGAGAGACAGTCTCTGTCGCAGCGATCACATGTGTAAGCTGATGCTGGTCTGTCGGCTGCCGTCCCTTTTCTGCGAGCTCGCTTTTCTGCAGCAGCAGCTGACAGTTTGTCCTCACCAATCCGTAGCTGATTCTTGAGAGTGCTTCTCCATCTGTTGCGGTCACCTGCAAGGTCCTCCCAGGACTCAGTGTTGATCTCAAGTGCCTTCATGTCACGTTTGCAAACGTCTTTGTATCTCAGCTGTGGGCAGCCGATGCTTCTCTGCCCCGTGGCGAGCTCTCTATAAAGGATGTCTTTTGGGATGCGACCATCTTCCATGCGGCGAACGTAGCCCAGCCAGCGCAGCCGACGCTGTCTCAGCATGGTATACATACTCGGGAGGCCAGCGCGAGTCAGGACTTCGGTGTTTGTCACCTTGTCTTGCCAGGAGATGCCGAGTATGCGCCGTAGGCTTCTCATGTGGAAGGTATTGAGCCTTTTCTCCTGACGAGCATGCGTGGTCCACGCCTCACTGCCATACAGCAAGGTGCTGAGGACGCAGGCGTTGTATACAGCCATCTTGTCTTCGTGGTCAGCTTGGGATTTGTCCACACTCTTTGTGTGAGGCGGGCTAGCGTTGTGGCTGCCTTCCCGATCCTCTTGTCGATCTCGGTGTCAAGGGAGAGGTTGTCGGTGATGGTGGACCCAAGGTAAGTGAATTGATGGATGGCTTCAAGCTCGTAGTCATCAATGGTGATGGCTGGTGGAGATGGCGCGCGGCGCGGCGTGTCTTGGCCTAGGACATTAATTTTTGTCTTCTTGAGACTGGGAGAAGCGGTCCATTAGTGACTGCAAGTCCCGCTGGGTGTGGGTCACAACTGCGGCATCGTCTGCAAAGAGCGTCTCTGATGAGGGCTTCGCGGACTTCTGTCCTTGCTCTAAGGCGGGCGAGATTGAAGAGCCTGCCATCTGATCTGGTCCACAGGTAGATCCCTTCTTGCGCTGTGTTGAACGCATGTCTCAGGAGACGAGCAAAGAAGATTCCAAATAGGGTGGAGGCGAGGACACAGCCTTGTTTGACACCGCTGCGTACGTCGAAGGACTTGGAGAGTTTACCATTAAACTGCACCGTCCCTTTCATGTTGGAGTGGAAGGACTCAATCAAGCTGTGCAGTTTTTGGGGGCAGCCGATCTTTCGAAGAGCCCTGAAAAGGCCGTATCTGCTGACTAGGTCAAAGGCCTTGGTGAGGTCAATGAATGCGACATATAGGGGCATCCTCTGCTCTCTGCACTTCTGGATTTGGCGAAGGGAGAAGATCATGTCTACCATGGATCTCTCTGCTCGGAAACCGCACTGTGATTCCGGGTAAATGCGTTCGGCCAGTTTCTGCAGGCGAATTAGGAGGACCCGAGCGTAGACTTTGCCTACAATGCTGAGAAGTGAGATGCCTCTGTAGTTGTTGCAGTCGCTCCTTTCGCCCTTGTTTTTGTAGAGGGTGATAATCTTGGCGTCCCTCATGTCCTGCGGTACAGCTCCCTCATTCCAGCACTGACAGAGGACTGTGCAGAGGATGCAGAAGAGTAGTCTTGCAGTGTTTAATGAGATCTGGGGGAATTCCGTCACTGCCAGGTGCCTTGCCTGATGTCTTCTGTTAATGGCCTTGCTAAGTTCGTCCTCAGTTGGCTCGAGGGCTGAGTTGGACACCATGTTTTCTGTGGAGTAGAGGTCGGAGTAGTGTTCCGCCCATCTCTCCATCTGCTGGCTAGGATCGCTGATCATTTATATGTATCATGTTACATGACTGTGTGAGTACTGGTCTGTACACATGTCCACACACACACGTGCACATGCACACACTTACACATGCACACACACACGCACATAAGTGTGTGTGTGTGTGTGTGTGTGTGTGTGTGTGTGTGTAGATTGACCTGAGACAGTGACAAAGAGTAGCACACACACACACACACACACACACACACACACACAGACGCAGACGCAGATGATTTATTCATAAGGCCATAGCCCCATATGAATGAGGGGCGATAACAAGATATGCATACATTACCGTAACTGGCAATAAGCATTCAACTGCTTACACAGTTAAACTATAGAAATTAGGACAATACGATTTCTCTTAACTTAAAAGCTTTATATAAGTACAATGCGAGATTTCTTATAACACCGTCGTCAGATGATGCCATCAATAGACAAAATTCAAACAAACAAGGACGTTCATAATATTTCTTTGAAAAAAAACTTTACACGAATATTATGCAATACAGGACACTTCAGAACAAAATGAACTTCATCTTCCGTTGACTCTTTGCACAAAGGGCACAGGTTCTCTAAATGATTAACATTTTTATAGCGATACCTGTGCAAATTGATTTCAGAAATACCAAATCTAAATCGTGTTAATATGAATCGTAAGTGTTTGTCAATATTAAGCAACAGATCAGCCTACGGCATGGAGATCAGTGCCGAGAAGACCAAGGTTATGACCAACAACAGCCAAGGCGTAACGTCCAACTTGCACGTAAACGGTGAAAAACTGAAAGAAGTCTCCTCCTTCAAATACTTGGGTGCCATTGTGTCAGACGAGGGTTCGAAACCAGAGGTCCTGTCCAGAATCGCGCAGACTACTGCCGCACTGAGTCGATTGAAGACTATATGGAAGGACAAAAAGATCTCCCTCTCGTCCAAAATCAGACTAATGCGCTCCCTCATCTTCTCAATATTTCTATACGCTTGCGAATCCTGGACCCTCACTGCAGAACTCCAGAGAAGAATCCAGGCCCTGGAAATGAGATGCTTCCGCAAGATCCTGAACATTACATACAAAGACCACATCACAAATGAGGAAGTGAAAAGAAGAGTCCAAAACGCCATTGGCCCATTCAAAGACCTGCTAACCACAGTGAAGGAACGCAAGCTCCGCTGGTATGGACACGTCACACGATCAGACGGCCTAGCCAAGACCATCCTGCAGGGTACCGTACAAGGAAGGAGGAAGAGAGGCAGACAGAGAAAGCGGTGGGAGGACAACATCAAAGAGTGGACGGGCCTGCCAATTGCCACAACTCAAAGGGCCGCTGAGGACCGAAGCAGGTGGCGCGAGCTGACCAGGCAGTCATCCATGGTGCCCCAACGACCCACCCACGGGTCAAGGGATAGATGAGATGAGAATTTTTAACTAAATGTGTAGAAGTATAAGCTCTATAGAAACAAAATCGATCACTGGATTGGATATGACTTTCCCAGTTTTGCCATCTACAGTCTATTAAACGTTGACGAAAAGATTTTAAAAACATATTCTCATTACCGACTCCTTGATATTCCCATACATATCCAAATCCCAATTCACATAGACAAGTTCGTATATTTGAAGCCCAGTTTCTTTTTCCTCTAACATCTAAATCATACAACATATTATAGGATTTCCGTGGTAGTCTATCTTCGTTCATTTTTAATAGTTTCAACCAGTATCGAACACATCTCACAGCAGAATTTATATTTATTGGATATCTATTCGTCTCACCGTATACTAAATCGTTTGGTGTTCTCATTTCAACTCATAGAAACCTTTTAAGTCCAAATAAGTGAACAGATTCACATTGTAAAGTAGCATTCGTATCTAAGCCCCATAATTCTGAGCCATATTGTACTATGGGTTGTATCTGGGTATCAAAAATCTTAATAAAGATATCCAGAGAATTGTTATTCAGTACAAATAATTTCTTCATAACATGTAACAATGCATTTTTTGCCCTGCTTGAAAGATCCCTACATGCAGCTACAAAACTCAAACGTGTAGAAAAAACAATTCCAAGATATTTGTAAGCATTAACAACTGGCATGACAGCACCATCATATACCTACCTTTCCCTTGCTGCCAAATAACCACCTTTCCTGAAAAGAATTATATTACTTTTATCCAAATTAACTTTTAATTGCAAGTTAGTAGCTGAATTTTTCAGGTTATTTAGTTGCGTCTGTAGACCAGTAGTAGTAGTAGTAGTAGTAGTAGTAGTAGTAGTAGTAGTAGTAGAGAGAGAGAGAGGCCTCGTGTGTAGCATGTACTTAGCGCATGTAAAAGAACACACGGCAACAAAAGAGTTGTCCCTGTCACAAACGCGTAGAAACATCCGCTTTGTAATGCACTTGCAAACTGAACAAGATGTGGCTGGCCCCACTGAAAAATACGTTATGACCAAAGAGTCATACAATACAATACAATACAATACAACACAATACAATCAGAGACAGAAACAGAGCGACAGACTCACAGAGACAGACAGACAGAGAGACAGACAAACAGAGCAGACAGAGAGAAGGATCAGATAGTGCCCAGTATGGATGGTGTCTCGCACTTTATGGTCTCTCCTCTGGCAGACGTTTTTAGGGCAGACAGTCAGCAGAGAGCTATGGGCAGTCATCAGCACTAATGGGATAGTGCCACTCAGCATCAGGCATGCCATCTGAAACATGTACGGCATGTGTAGCGAGTACCAATTTGGGGCATCTCCTGGACTCACACTTCCTGGACTCACACTTCCTTGATCTCTCTGACTGTCTTTCAGAATGAGCTACATCAGGTGGGTGTGAACACACACACACACACACACACACATCTGTGCGCGCGTGCTAACACACACACACACACATGCATATACATTAGATCGAGAGAAATATGGTCTCTAACTTTATGATGTGTCTCCGGCGCCGTGCCGAAGACCTAAAGCACCAGAGTCTTGCCACCAGCAGAAAACATAGCGAAGTTCAGTGTCTGCACTGAAGTACCCATCTGGGACATCTGGCAAACTTACGGTTGCTTCTTCTGTCTGAGTGTCTTTCAAAATAAATTACAACAGGCGTGAACACGTGAGCGTGTTTGTAGGAGGGGGGTAAGGGAGGGGAAAGAGAGAGAGAGAGAGAGAGAGAGAGAGAGAGAGAGCATACTGCTCTCTCTCTCCCTCTCTCTCTCCTGGGTGTTTGTCTCTTTGTCTCTCCCTCCCCCTCCTCACCATCTGTCTCCCCCCTCCTCACCATCTGTATTTTTGTCCCTCCCTCCCCCTCCTCACCATCTGTATTTCTGTCTCTCCTTCCCCATCCTCCCCATATTTCTTTCTGTCCCTCCCTCCCCATCCTCACCATCTGTCCCTCCCTCCCCCTCCTCAACATCTGTATTTCTGTTCCTCCCTCCCCATCCTCATCATCTGTCTTTCTGTCTCTCCCTCCCCATCCTCACCATCTGTCTCTCCCTCCCCCTCCTCACCATCTGTATTTCTGTCTCCCCCTCCCCATCCTCACCATCTGTCCCTCCCTCCCCCTCCTCACCATCTGCATTTCTGTCTCTCCCTTTCCATCCTCATCATCTGTCTTTCTGTCTCTCCCTTCCCTTCCTCACCATCTGTCTTTCTGTCTCTCCCTCCCCATCTGTATTTCTGTCTCTCCCTCCCCATCCTCACCATCTGTCCCTCCCTCCCCCTCCTCACCATCTGTATTTCTGTCTCTCCCTCCCCATCCTCATCATCTGTCTCTCCCTCCCCATCCTCACCATCTGTATTTGTCCCTCCCTCCCCCTCCTCTCCATCTGTCTTTCTGTTCCTCCCTCCCCCTCCTCACCATCTGTCCCTCCCTCCCCATCCTCACCATCTGTCTTTCTGTCTCCCCCTCCTCACCATCTGTCTCTCCCTCCCCATCCTCATCATCTGTCTTTCTGTCTCTCCATCCCCATCCTCACCATCTATATTTCTGTCTCCCCCTCCCCATCTGTCCCTCCCTCCCCCTCCTCACCATCTGTATTTCTGTCTCTCCCTCCCCATCCTCACCATCTGTCCCTCCCTCCCCATCCTCACCATCTGTATTTCTGTCCCTCCCTCCCTCTCATCACCATCTGTCCCTCCCTCCCCATCCTCACCATCTGTATTTCTGTCCCTCCCTCCCCATCCTCACCATCTGTCCTTCCCTCCCCATCCTCACCATCTGTCTCTCCCTCCCTCTCCTCACCATCTGTCTTTCTGTCTCTCCCTACCCATCTGTATTTCTGTCCCTCCCTCCCCATCCTCACCATCTGTCTTTCTGTCCCTCCCTCCCCATATGTATTTCTGTCTCCCAATTCACCCTCCCCTTTCTGATCATCGGGACAAGTCAAACTAACATGTCTGCATCGTATTCACGGCACTCTCTGCTTGGGACATTTTCTCTGGAAATTTCGTTCACTTCTTGCTTTGTCGGCGGCAAATTAGATGCTGTTGGTTTCCCTTCTTTACAGATCCATCGTTTTGATTAAATCTTTGTTTCGAAAATGCTTTTGTGTGAATCTGTGGATTTAAACCTGTCCTTTGGCCAGCAGAAACAACAGCTCTGTTGTCTGATGCTAGTTTGATCATTTCGATAAATTCATTTTTTCTCATGCAAATGCCATCTATCGTGTTCAGTTTCTAACATTTTAGCTTGTTCTCTTTTCTCTGACTGACATTCACTATTCTTTAATTTCGTGTCCATTCGGAAAGTTTCAATATCCACCCAATCAGATATATTGCAAGCATAAACTGGACTTATTCCACTGACCTACATTATGCACTAACACATGCAGAACTTTGTGGCGCGTTCCATCGGCATTGTGGCCAGGTCTGTTGTTTTTCCCCCATCAGCCAAACAGCCCTGTGTATTAACATCTGCCTGTTTTGAAAGGATCATCCTGGAAATTGGTTTGCACGTGCTTTTCGTCACTGGGCCAGAGAAGACCTTGCAGGGACGGCTGGTAACTCCCTTTCCCTGCCGACCTGTCACGTGCTTCACGATGTCCATTCACTTGGGTCATGACAAAGAAAAAGGGCTGATGAATTCGTAGGGAAAAGAGAAGGTCGTTTTTCAGACAAAAACCCGGTAGTTAGAGATGGTGTGTGCGTGCGTGCGTGCGTGTGTGTGTGTGTTTATATATATATATATATATATATATATATATATATATATATGTGTGTGTGTGTGTGTGTGTGTGTGTGTGTGCACGCAAACACACTGTCACATGCAAGTGGTTGTAAACTGTGTATGAACAGACATGAACAGGCAATGTCACATTCACCAGGTCTCTCTGGACTTGTCACGGAAAAATAAACATATTCACACTCTCTGTCTGCCTCTGTCTGTTTGTCTCCGCTTTTCTCTGTCTGTCTATCTGTCTCCCTCTGTTTTTTTGTTTTTGTTATTTTTTAGATTCTTGACAAACATTTATGCCCAGGGCTGGGTTGAAAAAAGCACATGTATTTGCTTATCTCATTACCCTGATAAAATGAAATTTCGTTCATTCGTTCGTTCGTTTTTGTTTTTTTTCTCTCTCTCTGTGTTTGTCTTCCTGTCTTCTCTCAATCAGCTTTCACTCGTCCTGTCAGTTAAGATGTTTCATCCTTTTTTTTTTATTGGATTTCCTAAATCACAAGAGTTTTCTCTGGTCATTTAACTTAATTCCTGTTTAGTCATAGACAAATAGGAACCTCTTTTCACTTCGGTATTCAGAAAACTGTCACCGTTAGTTCAAAAGCTAAAACACTTCGCTACCTGACGACTCCATTAATGTGTCCATTAATCTGTGGACTTGTGGATTTTTTAAAATACATCTTTTTTATCCTTCATTATGAAGAGTAGAGATAATTTTCGATTCTGGTCAGAACGTTTCAATAAATCTATGGCCGTTATTTCAAGGGTATGTTCTTAAACACGTTTGGTTTCTTTCACATTTTATATCTCACGTGAGAGCATTTACTCAAACGGGACTAGCATTGATGATTCCTCCATTCTGTATCAGTATAAACAACGTAAAAAATATCCTGTTTGTGATAATGCACGCCTTTCACCTTTTCACTCTGCTAACAGATGAAGGATCAACCGAGAAAAACAACAACCATGAAACACATATCTACCAAGGTTTCTTCAGATTCTGAATGAAAGTGACCAGTGCATGAAACTTAATGTTTTCCACTTCTTTGTTTCAACGCTTCTAGCAGGAAGTGTTGCAGGGATATGAAGTTGACGATCTACAGCAAGACGGGAGGCCTGCTGTCACGCTGTGGGCATGGGGTGTGTCTCAAACTCCACCAGTCCATGGCAGACGTGGTCTTCCTCTGACTCTGAAGCCCCCATGGTGGTGTTGTGGGCTGACAGGGCTGGCTGGTTGACGGCATTCTTGTTAGGTGACCCAGCCACTCTTAGCGTTGGTGTACCGTTTACTGCTTCACATCGTGGTGCCATGCAGCTTTCTAATGTCGTCATTTCTAACCCGGACCCTTCTGCGTTTGCTTACTGCTGGACGGAGTCATCTCATCTCACGAGTTGTGTAGTATGCGATGGAGGCTTTGTCCAGAGTCCAGGTTTGGCACTGTTAGGTCAGGGTAGGTATGAAGACTGGGTTGTTTATTTTGGCTTTCGTTTCCATATAGCCTGTGCAGAATACCAGAGCCAGACAAAGTGAGAGAAACCACCACTTCAAGTAAACTTAGGCATCTTGGCTAAGCCTGTTGTTTTTTTCCCGCCTGCGAGAGAGCCCTGTGTCTTGACAACTTGCCTGGTCCAAAGGATCACCGTGGAAATTGTGTTGCACGTCCCGTCCATCACTGGGCCAAAAGGAAACCACACAAGGACGCCTGCTAACTCCTTTACTCCCCGCGGACTTGTCAAGACCTTCGTGAAGTTAGATTCATTCTGGCTCGGAAAGGGGGCTGGGGACTTGGAGGTAAAGTGTGAAGAAGGTCCTTAAAAGGAAAGGCATGTGCGCGCGCGCGCGTGTGTGTGTGTGTGTGTGTGGCGTGCGGGGAGAAACAGAGACAGACAAACAGAGAGAAACAATGAAAATAACAATGGCGATGACAATGATAAATGTTTTATTAAGTATAAAATTGATAAGCTGATAACTTCTTACATCACGAACTCCGAAAATGAATGTCTGTTTATGAATAGATGAATAAATAAATAAATAAACAGATAAATAAAGTATTGATAAAATATTTTTTAAAAAGAAAAAAATACAAACAAAAAAACAAAAACAAAAACGGATTCAAGTAATAAAAGTCTAAACAAAAACTTTCTATGTTTCATTGCAAATATTCATATATAACATGAAAATCTTCACACACACACACACACACACACACATGCGCGCGCGCGCATGCATGCATGCACACACACGCACACACAGGGAGAATTGTGCATGTGTGTGTGTGTTTCAGTCAGTTATCTCGCATATGGAATCAGCTGCGTCTTCCCAAAAGTTTATGCATCGGGGTTTAGGTTGAGGCCCCTTTAGCAATGCTTTCTCTAATAAAAACACCATGAGTAATACATGAGAAACAACTCCCGACCTCCCGTGTGAATGACATCGGACTGTATCCACCATTTATCTTGCACGTCGTTTTGTTGCTTATTTCACAGGTTCTTTGGTCACACACTGTCTTCGTCTTGGCTGGCTCTGAGGACGGTCAGCCTCACAGTCTTTGTTACGAGAGTGAAACCAAAAGACACATCACAAATGAGAGTGAGAAAAAACCCCTGACTTTTGTTTTTTTAATTTCATGTAACCTCTCTCTCTCTGTCTCTGTCTGTCTGTCTCTTTCTCTCTGCCTATTGTGGCCAACCAACCAACCAAAGCGCATTTTGATCTGGTGACATATAAAGCAATTTAATGTGCGAAGAAAGAAATCAACGCGAATCCAAAGCAAAAAAGCTGCACAAAATTATGAGTTTATAATTAAATACCATGAAATTAACTTCAGAAGCATTCGAGGGGTTGATTTAATTTATTTTCTCAACGTCATACTTGGGAAAGCATGTCATTGAAAAAGTGCGTGCGCGCGCGCGCGCGTGTGTGTATGTGCGCGTGTGTGTGCGCATGCGCGCGCGTGTGTGTGTATGTGTGTGTGTGTGTGTGTGTGTGTGTGCGCGCGTGTGTGTGTATGTATGTGTAAGTGTGTGTGTGTGTGTGTGTGTGTGTGTGTGTGTGTTTAGCATGTCTGTGTTTCTGTCTGTTTGTCTGCCTATCTGTGTATGTGTGTTTCTGTGTGTGCAAGTGTGTGTGTGGTGTGTTTCAATTTAGACACAAAGAAAATACAGAAAGAGTCACCAGACGCCGTGGCGAAGTGGTTATCGTCGCGGACTGACGGCGGGGAGGACGAAATTTCGATTCCCAGCGGAAGTGGGTTTTTCGACCTTGTGGCGGCTCCTACCCAGAGCTGAATGTGCTAACGGCTTGAATGGGACTGGGATCACACAGTCGAGTATCATCCACTTCACGGATGCATCTTTAGGTGTGTTGTTCTAATTTCCTGACTAACACTGCAAGTGTTTGTGTCGCTCGTGCACGGTTGACGCCGGGGTATCATTCTGACAGCAAGCCTCGTCACGTAGTCCCAAACCAAAATAAACCTCCACAGCAGCATCGTCATCATCATCATCGTCATCCTCCTCCTCCTTCTTCATCATCAATATAAAAAAGTCCCAAATCATGCGGCCTTTTAATTCCCTGCTTTCATGGTGACCTCAGTTCCGATATTCCGCGCTTGGTGTGAGTTTTGTCAAGGCCTTCAGTGGCGGTGGATTCATGGGGGACTGCCGTTGGGTGGGAGATATGGGCGTATGTGTGTGTGCTTGTACAAGTAAGTGTTCATCTCTGTGAGTGTGTGTTTGTGTGTGTGTGTGTGTGCCGTGGAAGCTGCGATACGTAGACTAGAAATGAATGTGTGGAGGAGGGGGTAGAGGAGGTGCAAGGTAATGTGTGTGTGTGTGTGTGTGTGTGTGTTGGAGCTCATGTACGTTTATATGTATTTGACTGTGCTTTCATATGTGCTTGTACAAGTAAGTGTTCATCTCTGTGAGTGTGTGTTTGTGTTTGTGTGTGTGTGTGTGTGCCGTGGAAGCTGCGATACTTAGACTAGAAATAAGTGTGTGGAGGAGGGGGGTAGAGGAGGTGCACGGTAATGCGTGTGTGTGTGTGTGTGTTGGAGCTCATGTACGTTTATATGTATTTGACTGTGCTTTCATATATGTGAAACTGCATGTCTGGTGCATTTCTGTTATGCATGTGTGGGTGTATGTGTGAATGTGTGTCTTCATTTTTTACATTTATTTGCTTATTTATCACCATTGTTGTCTTATTTATTTATTTATTTATGTTTTATTATTATCATTTTATTAGTATTACTAATATTATTACTACTACCTTTTTCTATATTATAATTATTATTTATTTATTTATTTATTTATTTATTTATGCAAGCTTATCTATTATTTATTCCCCCGTTTTTTTTTTTTTGTTTGTTTTTTTGTTGTTTTTTTTGTTTTTTTGTTTTTGTTTTGTGTGTGTGGTTGTGTGTGTTTGTTTTTTTTTTTTTTTTTTTTTTTTTTTTTTTTTTTTTTCCCAAGGCCTGACTAAGCGCGTTGGGTTACGCTGCTGGTCAGGCATCTGCTTGGCAGATGTGGTGTAGCGTATATGGTTTTGTCCGAACGCAGTGACGCCTCCTTGAGCTACTGAAACTGAAACTGCCGTTGGAGGGACGTGGTGGCGGGCTCGACTGGAGGAGACACTCGCTCAGTCTGGCTCCGCGACTAAACCATTACTGTCGTTTGTAGGGGGCTTAGAGGGTGGTGTCTTTATTAGGTTAAATCAGAACAGGCACTACTGAACACCGCTGAAGTGACTCAGCAGCAGTGCACGGTCTCCTCTGGTGTGTGGTCTCTTGGTGATCTTACATTGATGGTTCCTTGTGGACTGCCGACGCTGGGACTGCGACAAATAAACACGGGTGATCGTGTATGGAGCACTCGGTTTGAGCGGCGGAGTACTACCACTGAAACGGTGCACAAAGATGGGCCAGCAAATGTAATATTGATATAAATCATTTAGTATATGTGGGATTGATACGTTCGATTAAAAAAATATATTTTATCACACATTATATCAATCTTAGCGATAAAACATGCAATGGAAAACTGAAAGCACTACAATTAACATTCTGCATTTAGAAAGACTCGAAAATTTTTATCTGACACACTTCTTGAACCACTTTTTATATACAATATAAATTGTTTTATTACGTGGGAGCAAAAATGAGACCTTATCGTTGATTGGGAAACCACCATTAAAACAAACAAACAAAAAACAAAAAAAGGAAACGAAGAGAGAGAGAGAGAGAGAGAGAGAGAGAGAGAGAGAGAGAGAGAGAGAGAGAGAGAGAGAGAGAGAGAGAGAGAGAGAACTAAGATGGTTTCAAATAAACAGAATTTGTCATAACATTTTAGTTACAAACAAAAATCTGAAGAAAATGGGTGTACCAACCAGTAACATGTACACTTTCTGTAAAAATGAGACACATTCTGTACAACATGATCCATGGCTTTGCAGGTTCTCAACTGTTTTGGAGGGACCTGGAGAAAGTTTTGAAAGAAACATGTAATAATTGCTCCAGTTTGTAGTTAAACATAGAATAGTACACTTTGGAAATGATGACATCATAAAAACAGATGAAATATTCAACTCTATCATTGTTTTTACAAAATATTTTGTCGGTGAATACAGAACAAATAAAATCAAACCATGTGTAGACCATTTCTGAATGATATCAGGAATAACGATTAAGGAGAAATACATGTGCATCAGTGGAGATGTTAAACACGGTTTTCGCTAGAAAATGGTGTGTATAATATATAAAACGTGCTGAAAACAATAACCCATTAAAATGTGGTCAATGATCAAAATGCACGACATAAGTAAAGGTTTAATGATTATTTTTTTTACACCTGAAGTACAGGTATATGTTAATGTATGAGTAAGCGTGTATGTAAATGTATATGTATATGTATTTTATGTGCATGCATGTATGTGCGTTTATTCATTATGTTTATCATGACTATGCATTTGGTGTATTATGTTTTGGAGGGAACGTGTTGATACATATGTTCTTTAGAAATCAATATATGAATTGTATTCTTTTTCCATGATGCTGCTTGACGCGCACTCTCACCAGCTGAGGAAAATGTGTTCACCTTTACCTTGAAAATAAAAGCACCCCAACCTAGCAAACAACAATCTAAAACAAACACAAACCAAACCAAACCACGCACACACACACACACACACACACACACACACACACACACACACACACACACACACACACACACACACACACACACACATATGTACATACACAACACACACACACACAACACACAACGCACACACACACACACACACACACAAACACAAACACACACACACACACACTAACAATGACATACATGCATTTCTTGGACAGAAGCATAAAACGGTGTGCTTACAGTCTCGCGACACCCAGCCACACCCGCCACACACACGGGTAGAGACCCCCATCAGATGACTCCCAAGCCGCCCAACATTTCCACACAGCGCTCCCAGACAGCGCATGCACACACACACACACACACACACACACACACACACACACACACACACACACACACATATATATATATATATATATATATATATACATACACATACACACACAAGCCCCGACGCGCGCGTGGGCGCACTCACACACACACGTTTACGCACGTGTGCGCGAGCAAACATACACAAACACACACAGACACACACATGCTTTCCATCTTTTCTAAAATGATTACAAAGTGGCTATTTCTTATGAGGCTGCACATTTATCGGACATCAAACTGTATAACAATCGATCTGAAGAAGGAAAATGTTATCAAGCGGGTGGGGGAAGGGGGCGGGGGGGTGGGGTGGGGGCAAAGAGAAAGACTAACAGACAGACAGACACAGAGAGACAAAAAAAAAAAAAAAGACAGAAAAACAGACAGAAAGAGACAGACAGGCAGTGACAGACAGACACGGAAAGAGACAGACAGATAGACAGACGCGGACAGACAGACACAGAGAGGCAGGGACAAACGACGAGAGTGGTGTTAAATGCGCGGAAGGAAAAAAGCGGGACAAGGAATTTCCGTGTGATTAATGCCAGAGAGGGCAGGCCATCCGAGTCCTGAGTGCATCACGTCCTGCCGCAAACCTCATCTGACGCAGAGCTGCAGCAGTGGTTGGCCACTTCCACACACGCCATCCCTCTGGCCTGGCACTTAGCACTGCCGTCAGAAAGACCGCAGTTTTTAGGTGCCCATCATTCTGCACACGGCTCCCGCGCCGCTCATTCTCTGTCCCCTACACACTCACACCCCTTACCCTCCACCCCACCCCCAACACACCCACACCGCTTACCCTCTCCCCCTACACACCCACACCGCTTACCCTCCCCCACCCTCAACATACCCACACCACTCACCCCCACCTACACACCCACACCGCTTACCCTGCCCCCCTCCCAACACACCCACACCGCTTACCCTCCCCCCGGGCCCCCTACACACACACACCGCTTATCCCCCCCCCAACACACCCACACCGCTTACCCTCGCCCCATTCACACCCACACCGCTTACCCCCTACACACCCCTTACCCCCTTCACACCCACACCGCTTACCCCCCCTACACACCCACACTGCTTACCCCCCCACCTACACACCCACACCGCTTACCCCACTACACATCCACACCGCTTACCCTGCCCCCCATTCACACCCACACCGCTTACCCCCTACACACCCACACCGCTTACCCCCCCCCACCTACACACCCACACGGCTTACCCCCCCTAATATCCACACCGCTTACCCTCCTTCCCCCCTACACGCCCACACCGCTTACCCTCCCCCCTACACACTCACACCCCTTACCCTCTCCCCCAACACACCCACACCACTTACCCTCCCCCCAACACACCCACACCGCTTACCCTCCTCCCCCCAACACCCCCACACCCCTTACCCTCCACCCCACCCCTAACACACCCACACCGCTTACCCTCTCCCCCTACACACCCACACCGCTTACCCTCCCCCCACCCCCAACACACCCACACCGCTTACCCCCCACCCCCCAACACACCCACACCGCTCACCCCCACCTACACACCCACACCGCTTACCCTGCCCCCCCCCACACACACCCACACCACTTATCCCCCCCCCACACCCACACCACTTACCCTTCCCCCCTTCACACCCACACCGCTTACCCTCTCCCCCAAGACACCCACACCGCTTACCCTCCCCCCCACACACACACCCACACCGCTTACCCCCCCCCTACACACCCACACCCCTCCACACCCACACCGCTTACCCTCCCCCCTACACACCCTCACCACTTACCCTATCCTCCAAGACACCCACACCGCTTACCCTCCCCCCCTACACACCCACACCCCTCATTCCCTGTCCCCCTACACACCCACCCCCCTCATCCTCTGTCCCCCTACACATCCACACCCCTCATTCCCTGTCCCCTACACACCCACACCCCTCATACCCTGTCCCCCCTACACAAGTAGTAAGATTTAAAGTGGTGTTATAAACAGAAGACTCCAAACATGGATAGAAGAAATAACTTTACAGGTGAATGGCAATCTGGTTTCAAAAAAGGTTACTCTACTATTGACCATTTGAATACATTGTTAGCGTGTGTACAGAAACAGCTCAGTTTAAACTGAAAGTTAAATGTTGCATTTGTAGATTTTGAAAAAATTGACTCGATTGAAAGAAATTTACTTTGGCCCATACTTTTGAAAATTGGTGTGAAAGGGAAATTATTTTGATGTATAAAAAGTATGTATGATTATGTTAAAACGAAAGTGGGATGTGGAGCCAAACTGTCTCCGTATATAAAAGTTCTGCAGGTGTGAAACAAGGAGGTATTTGTAACCCGGTCCTTTTCCCTTTGTTTATAAATGAACTTGCCTTGGAGAGAATAGAAAAGGGAAGATATAGGGTGACATTCTTATCACATGTTTTTGAATTGTTTATTCTTTTATTGGCAGGTGATGTTGTTGTTTTTCCGAGACAGTGATAGGACTTCGGACAGAGTTAAATGGTTTAATGCGTGCTTCCTCTTCATTGGGACAAATATAATTGCTTTAAGGAATGGGGGATATGTACGTAGCATAGAAGGTTGGACACATGGTGGTTATGTATAGCCAGTTGTAAGCATTTATAAAAACAAAACTTGGGGATTTACATTTCAACCAAGCTTAGTTTTACAACTGCGTGCATAGATTTAGCAAGCAAAGCAAAGAAAGCTCTCATAGTGGTGATGCAGAGGTTTTATTTTTTATGCTTTTGATAACAAAAATCACCCAAGCTCTTTCTAAAGTTGTTTGATTCTCAGGTACAGCCTATAATGCAATATGGTTATGAAATTTGGGGACAGCATAGTGCAGCTGAACATCATCAAAACGCTCATTTATTTGCTTTAAAGAAGTTTCTTGGCGCAGATAGGCGTAAACATAATGATTTAGTCTATGGAGAAATTAATAGATATCCAATCATAATAAACTCCGCTGTTAATTGCATTCGTTATTGGTTAAGGTTAACACATATGGAAACGGTCAGACTGCCAATGAAAGCTTACGTAATGCTTTGTGAGTTAGATGTTCGAGGAAAAATAACGTGGGTGACAGAGGTAATGAAATGTCTTTGCCAGTTTGAGCTTTTGATTTGATTTGACAAATCATGGTGTTGAGTCTGTTCATCATTTTTAAGAGTTTAAAAAAACGATTAATTGATTGTAGATGGCAAAATTGGAATGAATATGGACAAACTAGTGGCAGATTTAATGCATATCGCACTTTTAGTAACCCTTTACATTGTATGGAGACCTATCTATTGATGAATATAGACATTTAAAGACCATAATGACCAGGTTTCGTTTTGGAATATTTGATATAAATGTTCATGCTTCATGCTTATCGGTACAGGCATCACACAGATCATGATTTGTTATGTCCTCTTTGTAAAGTTACTAAAGAAGATGAAATGCATTTTCTTTTGTGTTCTTTATTTCTAGAATCTGATAGAAGTACATATATTGCCCAAATATACTAATGACTCAAAGGCTTTAGATTGAAGTTATTGATGTCATCTACAGATGCTGATACTGTCCGAAATATGTGTCTTTATTTGCATAAAGCGTTTAAAGTAAGAGAAACCGCGCTGACATGGTATGTTTTAGAGAAAAAAAGATATCTGTACACTCCCCTTCACAAGGGTCAGTGCATTTGTCAGTTGAATAAACCAGTCGTATTCTCGTATTCTCTCTCTCTCTCTTCTCTGTCTGTCTGTCTGTCTCACTCTTTGCCCTCCCCCCTCTCTCTCTCTCTTTGCCCGCTCTCCCCTTCCCTTCCCTACCCTGTAACCACAACCCCCAGCCCACCCCCTCCACCCACCGCTCCCACGGCCTGAGTGTTGGTCCGGTGCCAGAGAAGTGTTCAGTTTGGGATCCAGTTGGCACGAACGTTAGAGGGAGATCAATGACTGGCCTGGGTCACAGCCACGCCCCTCCTCTCTCGCCCCCCCCCCCCTTCATCCCCCTCATCCTTCACCCCATTCCCCATCCTCATGCTCCCGCCCACCCCTCCCCTTCTCCTCCTCATCTCTCATCCCCACATGATTTGTCCCCAGTGTCCAAGCCCAAAACTGCACCCACTACCTTCCCCCCTCCTCCCCCTCCCTCCCCCCTTCATCCCCCGCCCCCCCCCCCTCCCCCGCTCAACATGTCCCCAGGGACACTGTGGGTTTGTCATGACTGTCTCAGGAAGTGTGTGCATGGACAGGTCCAGTGTGTCTGCGGGTCACTTTAAGCTAGGCCATTCTTTGCTTCCACCATCACCTACATCTTTACCCCCTTCCACCTCTCCCCGGCCTCACCCCCCTGGTGACAGCTTCCTGCCGGACAATTCCCACCACCAAAACTGCCCCGGCTGCTTCTGGCGTTTGCCTTAGTCAGATATGTTAAATGGGAAAGTAATATGATGTCTCGTTTGTGTTCTTGTGTGTGTAAGTGTGTGTGTAAGCGTGTGTGTGTGTGTGTGTGTGTGTGTGTGTGTGTGTGTGTGTGTGTGTGTGTGTGTGTGTGTGTGTGTCCCTCTCTCTCTGTCTCTGTCTATCTCTGTCTGTCTCTCTCTCTCTGTATCTCTGATACTGACACACGGGGGTCAGGGGGGCTTCACTGACTGTCACGGGAAAAGCGATGTCCAGACACCGTCCTTATCTAGTCCGGACAATCAGGAAACGTCTATTTCCATTCGCCCCTTCCCCTTCCTTCCTCCCACAGCCGACAGATAGCAGCCTACAGGGACAGACAGGGGGGGTACCTGTTTGCTGATAAGCCGGGTTCCACCTCTTCCTGGGAAGGGGCGAGAACTCCACGGACACTTGGCAGCACGGCACGGAATGCAGGGTGTGGGCCACAGCAGACACTGCGCGGAAAGAGAAGGAAAGAAAGAACGGAAAAACAAAGCTGACAGGCTGACGGGAAGGAAAGAAAGGCTAGAATAAAAGAGGAAGAAAAAAGAAAGGGAAGGATGGAGTAAAAGAAACAAAAACAGAGACTCAGACTAGATTCACGTTGTGCAATGTGGGTCGTGGTATACTTGTGGCTGTTGCTTGATGGGGCAATGTCTTCATCAGTGCAGGGGCCCAGAACGCGAACAACAGACATCAATGTGGGGAAGATTAAGAAACAAGAGAGGCAAGGCCTTCAAGACTCACTTGTGACACACGCTAGATCCAGTAAAGGAACCATGAAGGAGAAAAAGATATTTAAAAATCGTTAAAATGGGTCCTGTATTAAATATCAATAAACTTTGAAAAAAAGAAGAAGAAGGAAAAAAAGAAAAGAAAAAAGAACAGGCCTGCTAGCAAGATCGAATCATGAATGTTCTGTTCAGAAACAAGTCGTCTAATCCCCAACGATACGCCGCATCTGACATCACTCGACCACGGCACACTGCACGAACTCGTCCGAAACTGAAAGAAACGCTTGAATCAATTTTTTTTTAATGTTCATTCCTTCATTCCTGTTAATTCAGTATCCACTTTAGAATATTCATATGCAGTAAACACGTCGATGGTGTAGTTAGTGTCACTGTATGTGTTCTGTCCAGAATTTGTATTTCTTTTCTAGAAATTGCGAACAAGTAAAATGATGTCATGCCGTTTTCTTACCAAGCATAGCCTAAGTTCCGCCAAAGGGTTATCGCATTTCCGGACTCCGGAAGTAGCCTCAACAAAATAAACCGTTAATGATCCGGAAATACGATTTAATTCGGAACACTTACTATCTATGACTGTGGCGATTGTTTTTCCTATTATATTTAAGCCCCTTTTTTACATAATAGTAAAATTATAGATTCCATCCAATCATCCGGGAAAATAAAGATATCGAAAATAACATGGAAACTTTTACAAAGAATGCAGCTATTTGTGTGGATGCGTTTTGTAACAGTTCTCCGATTATGCCATCTGGATCTGCAGCTTTTCTTGGTTTTAGTCTACGAATAGTCAACAGCACTTCTTCCTCAGATATAGATCGATTAACTAAACATTCATCTTCTCCATCATCGTCATTATTGTCTTCGAACATTTCCTCTGCATCATCTTTCTCTAACAATGCTCTGAAGTGATCATACCATTGTTCTACAGAAATCTGATTTCTAATGTACTTTCTCTCTGGCGTTGTTTTGTGCATGGTTTCCCAGAAAGTTCTGTGACAGTCAATAGAAGCGAGTAGTATATCAATCATTGTAGTGTTGTGCCTTCTTCCTAACTAGTAATTTCATATATTCTGTTCTGTCTGTACAGTACGGGTTCCTATCCCTGTCATCTGCGGTACAACGGTATTTCCTAAAAGCTGCACACATTAACCTTTTCTTTCAAACGACATTCCTAGTCGTACCAATTTTCATTTTCATTTTTCCTATTAAAGGAAAAAGTAATTTCCTTTGAGAGAGAGAGAGAGAGAGAGGAAATTAACCCGAACATGTATGTACGCAATTTCAATTAACTGGTCGCTGTCTTAAGACGCGTCAAAGATGATTCTTCCAAACAATGTCCAGTCATACCCAAGATGATTCTTCCACTGTTAAAACAATGTCCAGTCATACCCAAGATGATTCTTCCACTGTTAAAACAATGACCAGTCATACCCAAGATGATTCTTCCACTGTTAAAACAATGTCCAGTCATACCCAAGATGATTCTTCCACTGTTAAAACAATGTCCAGTCATACCCATTATGATTCTTCCACTGTTAAAACAATGTCCAGTCATACCCATTATGATTCTTCCACTGTTAAAACAATGTCCAGTCATACCCAAGATGATTTTTCCACTGTTAAAACAATGTCCAGTCATACCCAAGATGATTCTTCCACTGTTAAAACAATGACCAGTCATACCCATTATGATTCTTCCACTGTTAAAACAATGACCAGTCATACCCAAGATGATTCTTCCACTGTTAAAACAATGACCAGTCATACCCAAGATGATTCTTCCACTGTTAAAACAATGTCCAGTCATACCCAAGATGATTCTTCCACTGTTAAAACAATGTCCAGTCATACCCATTATGATTCTTCCACTGTTAAAACAATGACCAGTCATACCCAAGATGATTCTTCCACTGTTAAAACAATGTCCAGTCATACCCAAGATGATTCTTCCACTGTTAAAACAATGTCCAGTCATACCCATTATGATTCTTCCACTGTTAAAACAATGTCCAGTCATACCCATTATGATTCTTCCACTGTTAAAACGATGTCCAGTCATACCCAAGATGATTTTTCCACTGTTAAAACAATGTCCAGTCATACCCAAGATGATTCTTCCACTGTTAAAACAATGACCAGTCATACCCATTATGATTCTTCCACTGTTAAAACAATGTCCAGTCATACCCAAGATGATTCTTCCACTGTTAAAACAATGACCAGTCATACCCAAGATGATTCTTCCACTGTTAAAACAATGTCCAGTCATACCCAAGATGATTTTCCACTGTTAAAACAATGTCCAGTCATACCCATTATGATTCTTCCACTGTTAAAACAATGACCAGTCATACCCATTATGATTCTTCCACTGTCAAAACAATGACCAGTCATACCCAAGATGATTCTTCCACTGTTAAAACAATGACCAGTCATACTCAAGATGATTCTTCCACTGTTAAAACAATGTCCAGTCATACCCAAGATGATTTTTCCACTGTTAAAACAATGTCCAGTCATACCCAAGATGATTCTTCCACTGTTAAAACAATGTCCAGTCATACCCAAGATGATTCTTCCACTGTTAAAACAATGTCCAGTCATACCCAAGCCGACGATACACGGACCGTTGTGTCAAAAGTAAAAGGCCATGAATCCCACTGGTAGTGCCAGTGGTTTATGTTTACTACACAGCTTTAGTGAAGAACGTAGGGTGTGCCAATACAATACACTGGATCTGGATATCGTTATTTGTCACTAGAGCGTTCATTCAACGATTTTTCACAATATCGTCTAAAATCAGTGAGGAAGTGTGTGTGTGTGTGTGTGTGTGTGTGTGAGAGACAAAGGCAGAGACAGAGAGACAGAGAGAGAGAGACAGAGAGTAAGCAGAGAGACAGAGGGAGAGAGAAAGTGTGTGTGTGTGTGTGTGTGTGTGTGTGTTTGAAAGAGAGAGTGTGAAAGAGTGTTCGCGTGTTTTCTTTCTCTCACTCTTTTTCTCTGTCATGTCGTATCAGCCCCCCCCCCTCTCTCTCCTTTCTCGATTATCTGCACGTGCTTTCTCTTCCACACACTAACCTCCCCCTCTTCATCGCAAACTTTGTCTGCCAGCTCTCTTTGTCTCTCTGTTTCTCTGTCTCTGTGTCTCTCTCTCTTCCTGCCTCCCCCCTCTCTCTCTTTTCCTTTCTCTCCAATATCCGCTGGTGTCTATTCTGGCACCCACTAACCCTTCACAGTTCCAGAAGGCGGACTATCTTACTCCCTCCTGCAGGGCTATAATTAGCTTTCGATCCAAGGAGGCGAACTCTTTGGGGAGTCACTTCGTAATGACCGCCCCTGGTGAGCAAGAGGAAATAACTCGTGGACCACAATCCGTACAGAAATAGAGAACGGGGAGAGGGGGAGTGAGAGGTTGAGATCCACAGGAGATAGTCCGTGTATGTAACTGTGACTTGTGGCTGCAGGTTGTCATGTGTGGAATCTACATCAACGTTGAGCCACGATTTACACTGTGCAGGTCGTTTTCTGCCCCGAACAGGAGTACTTCAGTCACAGTTTTTGCTGCTTGTACAACAGTCGGTCACACTTGGTGCTGTGCTTTTATGGCTGTAATTAAAAAAAAAAAATTCTCTGTGTCTTGTACGAGGTTTCGTCGTCGTTGTCGTTGTGTGTGTGTGTGTGTGTGTGTGTGTGTGTGTGTGTGTGTGTGTGTGTGTGTGTGTGTGTGTGTGTGTGTGTGTTCTTTCTTCAGTTTAACGTCTTTTCAATTTTTAGACACCCCCACTCCCTAAAAAGCAAACAAACAAACAACAACAACAACAAAAACCGTGCGTATGTGTGCAAGTGCGCCTGGGGGATGGGGAAGGGTGGTGCATGGGAAGAGGGGGTGGGATGACTGTAGTAACAGAATGGTGGAAAAGGAAGAGCTACGAAGGACTCGACTGACAGTGAATTATAACAGTTTGCAGCATCTCTTTAACAATATAAAGCATGCCCACTGACACAAAAACATGATCAATCAAAGGTGGATACCAACTGGAGTTCAAAGATTCAGATTTGTTTCGAAGTAACTGAAATTTACAAAAGCTGCTTTTCCATCATCAAGAACCGAACCATGTGTGTGTGTGTGTGTGTGTGTGTGTGTGTGTGTGTGTGTGTGTGTGTGTGTGTGTGTGTGTGTGCGTGCGTGTGTGCGTGCGTGTATGTGTGTGTGTGTGTGTGAGTGTGTGTGTTAAGAAGGCAGATATTGTCGAAACATGACCTGTCTACATGTACATTGTATCGTCCGTTCATGCTGTGCTTTGTTGGCACAGCGTTGGATTGCTGTGACAGTTTCCCCAATCTCAGTTTTTCCCTCCATCCCACATGGCACTACTACTACTACTTCTACTTCTGTTGCTGCAGCTACTACTACTACTACTACTACTAATTTGATGATTATGATTAGAAGAAGAAGAAGAAGAAGATGATGATGATGATGATGATGATAATGGTGAATCATGCTCAGTTTAGCTGTTGGCCCTTTCACCACTCTCAACGCGATTCTCTCTTATAATGATGATGATAATAATCGTGATAATCCTCCTCCTTGTTGTTGTTGTTATTGTTGTTATCATCATCATTATTATTGCGTTTAACACACACACACACACACACACACACACACACACACACACACACACACACACACACCCTCTCTCTCTCCCTCTCTCTCTCTCTCTCGCTGTGAAGCTTTAAAGCCCCCTTTTTACCCAGCTTTCCGGAGTAATCGTTTTAAGATATTGACGATACTTCAGTTTATTTTTGTTTTGGGTTCTGGCTCCTTTGTACTGGGATGTTTGTTTTTCCTTTAAAGTCACACTATGTGAATAGGCATTCAACTGAACAACACACACACACACACACACACACACACACACACACACACACACACACACACACACACACACACACACACACACACACGTACAACCCCCCCAACACACACACACACACACACATAGCACCCTCCCTCCCCACACACGTACACTCACACACACACACTCACACACACACACGTAACCCCTCAAGCCACCCCCCCCGACACGCACGCACACACAGACACACACACACACACGCATGCGCGGCCCAGTCGCCCGAGCGGATGTGGAGATTATCATGAGAGTAAAACTTCACAAGGCAACTGTACGACCGTGACAGTATAAAAATCAATACATGCCCAGCACAACAGATTGCTGTGTCCAGTTTGTCTCGCCTCATGATTCCACAGCTTTGTGTCACATGTGACTTCACAGCAACAATGGACTCGTGATTCCACAGCATTGTGTCACATGTGACTTCACAGCAACAATGGCCTCGTGATTCCACAGCATTGTGTCACATGTGGCTTCACAGCAACAATGGACTCGTGATTCCACAGCATTGTGTCACATGTGACTTCACAGCAATAATGGCCTTGTGATTCCACAGCATTGTGTCACATGTGGCTTCACAGCAACAATGGCCTCGTGATTCCACAGCATTGTGTCACATGTGACTTCACAGCAACAATGACCACGTGATTCCACAGCATTGTGTCACATGTGGCTTCACAGCAACAATGGCCTTGTGATTCCACAGCATTGTGTCACATGTGGCTTCACATCAACAATGGCCTAGTGATTCCACAGCATTGTGTCACATATGGCTTCACAGCAACAGTGGCCTTGTGATTCCACAGCATTGTGTCACATGTGACTTCACAGCAACAATGACCACGTGATTCCACAGCATTGTGTCACATGTGGCTTCACAGCAACAATGGCCTTGTGATTCCACAGCATTGTGTCACATGTGGCTTCACAGCAACAATGACCACGTGATTCCACAGCATTGTGTCACATGTGGCTTCACATCAACAATGGCACGCTTCACCAACCTTCTACAGTGAGACATCGCCTCTCAGAGAGAGAGAGAGAGAGAGAGAGAGAGAGAGAGAGAGAGGGTGGAGAGAATTAAATTGACACAGTCTAAAGAAATCCGAATAATAACATGAAAACGATGCACTCAGGCACACAGACAAACACATACATACATACACACCTATAGATAGGCAGGACTGACAAACATATGGACATGTCCTTAAACATTTATGATGGAGAGAAAGAGACAGACAGACAGACGGACAGAGATAGAGACAGTGAGCGACAGACAGAGACAGAGAAACAGAGATTGAGACAGAGAGACGGAGAAAGATAGAGACTAAGAGAGAGAGAGAGTGAAAGAAGGAGAGAAACAGAGACAGAGAAAAAAGAGAGATACAAGAAAAATGAGAGAGGCAGAGACATAAAGAGAAATACATAGAGAGACAGAGACAAAATGATATTTCAGATAATTTATTCATCTCAGGCCGTAGCCCCATATGAACTGTCTGTCTGTCAAAAGACAAAATGAGAGATACACAGAGAGACAGAGAAAAAAGAGAGATACAAGAAAAATGAGAGACAGAGACAAAAGAGAGATTCATAGAGGGACAGAGACAAAAAGAGAGATACATAGAGGGACAGAAGCAAAAAGAGAGATACATAGAGAGAGAGACAGACAAAAAGAGAGATTCAAGAAAAATGAGAAAAATAGAGACATAGATAGAGATACACAGAGAGACAGAGACAAAAAGAGAGATACATAGAGAGACAGAAACAAAAAAGAGAGATACATAGAGAGACAGAGACAAAAAGAGAGAGTCGAGAAAAATGAGAGATACAGAGACATTGATAGAGATACATAGAGAGACAGAAACAAAATGAGACACACACACACACACACACACACACACACACACACACACACACACACACACACACACACAGGGAGAGAGAGAATTTAATTTTGAATTAATTTTATTTCAGAGGGTAATAGAATAAGCAACAATACTTTTTTTTTCATCCAGCCCTCAAAAGGAGAAAACTGGATGAAAAAAGGGATAAAGGAAGGAAAGAAAAGTATTGAAAAATGTAAATAACATCATATAAATCAAACAAGAAAGGGAAAAAATTCAAAGCATCGCATTCATTACAAATCATGGAAAGGACCATGAAAATTGCACACACAAACGCAAACATGCTATTAAAGAATAACTTTATTTAAGAATAGACAGAGAACGAGAGAGAGAGAGAGAGAGAGAGAGAGAGAGAGAGAGACAGACAGACAGACAGACAGACAGACAGACAGACAGACAGACAGAGAGCTCCGCTGTGGACATCTGAGTGATTGATGAGGGGATGTTCTTTTGAACAGTTTTGATCAGATTACAGAGAATACCTGCTTCATGTCTTCCGTGTTTATTTTCTTCTATGCTTTTGTGTTTCATCTTATTTCATCATTTTGTCTATTTCTTTTTTTGTGTGTGTGTGCTTGCGCTAAGGATTTAATTTCCACCACAAAGTTTTAGTTCACTCATTTGCTGTGTATGATTGATTGATTGATTGATTGATTGGTGGTTGATTGATTGGTGGTTGACTGTACTTGTAATTGATTGATTTTTTTTGGATTGGCCTATTGATGGGCGGTTGACACTGCTCAATGAGGTTAACGGTATGGATTTATGTAATCTGAATTTGGAAGATGCAGGAATTCAAAAACATTAAAGTAGTATTAGTAGTAGTAGTAGTAGTAGTATCAGCATTAGTAGTTGCAGCAGCAACAGCAGTAGTTTCAGTAGCAGTAAAGGTAGTAGTGCTAATTGCAGCTGGAGCAAGAGCGGTAATAACAGAAGAGAGAGAGAGAGAGAGAGAGAGAGAGAGAGAGAGAGAGAGAGAGAGACAGACAGACAGACAGACAGAATGAATGAATGAATGAATGAATGAATCTTTATTTTCCAACTGTGAAGATAGTAGCACTTTGTCCGACTTACACTTCTGCCGTTGTTCTAAGAGACACACAAACATACACGCATATAAATGTTGTTACACTCAATACATGTGTAATGTATAAGAGACAGACAGACAGACAGACAGACAGACACACACACACACACACACACACAGACACACACACAGAGGGAGACAGACAGAGACAGAGAGACAGACAGAGAGACAGACAGAGGGAGTGAGAAACAGAGACAGAGAGAGAGAGAGACGGAGACAGAGAGAGAGATAAAGAGAGAGACAGGGGCAGAGAGACAGAGACAGACAAAGAGAGACAGAGAGAGGCAGACAGATAGAAAGACAGACAGACAGACGGAGGGAGACAGACTGGTGGTGAGGCGTTTAATATCTTGCCCATTATTTACTTGACATCCAGACATATTGAGTCTGTCACAACCTCTCTTCACAAAATGATTTGACATAATAACTCTCTCTCGCTCTCGCTCTCTCTCTCTCTCTCTCTGTGTGTGTGTGTGTGTGTGTGTGTGTGTGTGCTTCATGTAATACGTTTTGTATTCTCTGTTTCTTTGCTCTGTTTTCAGTTCTTTCTTTCTTTCAGTCTGTCTGTCTGAGAGAGAGAAGGTGTTGGGGGGCAAGGGGGTGGGGGGGGGGGGAGAAGAAAAGGTTTTACGAGACTTTAGAAGAGGGTCAGTAAAGCCCAGAACAACTCCTCCTATTTTCCAACAGCCTTATCAATAAAACACGTAGCATGGAGGTAGTTTGAACCACAGAACTGGGAGGGACTGAATGATCTCCACTAACCATAAATGACCCGGGGTATCACTGGAGGCCGGCCCGGAATGACCCGGGGTGAAAGCCAGCGGTGGGTACATTAAGACTGTTACACCGGGCCCAGACAGAGGGAAGGACATATATAATGTAAGTCACGCAATACACATGGGAACATTGTGTCTTCTGCAGCCACCCTGGCTGTCCACACAGAAACAGGGACTGATGAATGCTGGGAGAATACGTCAGGCAGAGAAGATGCAAGAGCTGTTGTGGCAGCTTTGACATCTCTTTTCTCTCTACCCCGCACATAACACATGCCGGTCCTTGTCTTCACGTATTCCTGAATTCCTGATCAAACGTCAGGTGCTGCCTTAACATTTTAACAGTTTCAAACACTGGCATTTATATCGTGCCCAGAGAATCATTTAACAACAGATCTTTCTTTATCTATCTTACATGAACTCTGTGAAGAGTTATTGGGCGCCGCATTGCACCTTTCATCAGATTCCTGTTTTAAATGCGTTTTTCTGCAGAAGTTGTTAGGTTGGGTAGTGGTAGTGTTATTTTAGACGTCCCAGAATGACTCCAACAGTGTTTTTCTTCTTTTATGTATGTATCTAAGTGTGTCTGAATGGCATGGCTGTATTTATACAACGTTTTGTTATTTTTGTGAATATTTTCATTTCACTTTCTCTTTGTCCTGAGCGCTGGGTTTAAAGATGCATATGCATGCTTATTCCACTTCGCTCTTTCAATGATCTCGTACATTCGTTCTTTGTTTCGTTCTTTCGTTCGTTCTTTCATTCCTCCAGGTCTGTCGGCTGAGCGTCAAAGTCTGGGTTTTTGCATGTTTTTCCTGTTCATTCTGCAGTGTTGTCAGTCCATCGTTTGTCTGTCCATTCTGTAGTGTTGTCAGTCCATCGTCTGTCTGTCCATTCTGTAGTGTTGTCAGTCCATCGTCTGTCTGTCCATTCTGTAGTGTTGTCAGTCCATCCTGTCCATTCTGTAGTGTTGTCAGTCCATCCTGTCCATTCTGCAGTGTTGTCAGTCCATCCTGTCCATTCTGCAGTGTTGTCAGTCCATCCTGTCCATTCTGCAGTGTTGTCAGTCCATCCTGTTCATTCTGTAGTGTTGTCAGTCCATCGTTTGTCCATTCTGCAGTGTTCTCAGTCCATCGTTTGTCTGTCCATTCTGCAGTGTTGTCAGTCCATCGTTTGTTCATTCTGTAGTGTTGTCAGTCCATCCTGTTCATTCTGTAGTGTTCTCTCAGTCCATCGTTTGTCCATTCTGCAGTGTTGTCAGTCCATCGTTTGTCCATTCTGTAGTGTTCTCAGTCCATCGTTTGTCCATTCTGCAGTGTTGTCAGTGCATCGTTTGTCCATTCTGCAGTGTTGTCAGTCCATCCTGTTCATTCTGTAGTGTTGTCAGTCCATCGTTTGTCCATTCTGCAGTGTTCTCAGTCCATCGTTTGTCTGTCCATTCTGCAGTGTTCTCAGTCCATCGTTTGTCCATTCTGCAGTGTTCTCAGTCCATCGTTTGTCTGTCCATTCTGCAGTGTTCTCAGTCCATCGTTTGTCTGTCCATTCTGCAGTGTTCTCAGTCCATCGTTTGTCCATTCTGTAGTGTTCTCAGTCCATCGTTTGTCTGTCCATTCTGCAGTGTTCTCAGTCCATCGTTTGTCTGTCCATTCTGCAGTGTTCTCAGTCCATCGTTTGTCTGTCTTCCCCTGTGTCCCCATCACTCAACAGTTCCTTGGAGGATAGTTCAGCAAGGCCACTGTATGTTTTTACGCGGCCATGCATTTCTCTAATGATATCAGCACATCTTTATAATGTCCCATGTACTGAACTGAACATGGGACTGACAAATACACATGCAGTTAATTTTTTCAACTATTTTTTTCAACTGAGCATGCTTTCGTGTTGCATTTATGACACTGATCCTATTCTTTGTTCTCTTGCATGGATATTTGTTTCTGTCATATGAAGTGTTTCATTTCGGTACAACAGCTTCCTCTTTTTCGCGTGGAGAGAGAATATTGCAGTGTTGCGCTTAAAAAAAAATCCTGACTGTGCGTACATGCTTTTCCCTTCCGGAATTTTTTTATTTTTTTTTATTTTACAAAAAACAGGTCGTTTGTTACCATGGGTTCATTTACTTACGATAAGTACACGCAGCATACTACAGTCTGTTGTTGGTTTCCTATCATATTAAAAACACACAAAGACACATTCCTGACACCCTAACAACCATTCAAGGTTGCAGTGAAGAAGGGAGCACATCTTAATCCTCGTCTCCATGGTAATTGAACCCTGACCCTCGCCGGCTCCCTTGTCTAGGCCACCACCCATCCTCTAGCCCTGTCTGATGATATACCAGTGATGTATTTACCCGTGTGCTGTTCTCTCTTCTTTGCCATGTTAACAAAATGCATATTTAAAGTCGTGCAACGCAAGAAAATCTGGTTTCGCCATTATGCATTTGTTATCAGTTGCAAAGTCTTGACATGAAATATTCATCTTGTTCCTCTTCACTCCTCCCCTCTCTGTCCTAATCTTCTTTAGCTGTCCATCGGTAACGGAACATTCCAAGATTCAGAACTTGGAGAGGAGTTGGGGGGCGGGGGATGGGGATAATGAAGTTTGAACTGGAAGCTGAGCAGAACTTGCTGTTCCAGCCTGCACTGCCTCTGAGGTGCATTTTGTTGGTGGACCTTAGTTCAGTCCGGCACCCTCACCACAACCCTTCCGGCACCCTCATCTTCCCCGTAACCCACCACGCCCTCAACACTCCCCCTCCCACCTTCCACACACATGCACTCCACCTCCCCCCCCCCCCTCCCCTCAACCCCTCTCCCGTCCTGACATACTCTGTCCAACTTTCGCACATTTCCGATCCCATGCCGAGAGCACTGGGATCCAGTAAGAGGCTGGCCCTATGGTGATGAAATCGAGTTCTTCACTTTCCCCAGCCGGCTCGCCTGTCCACAGTTCTGCTGTGAGAAATGAACTCACACATATTTCCCTTTTGCTGAGGTAACGCCGATTGAATGTAATCTTTCCTTAATTGGAAAGACGTTCAGGTGGGCAGTCTTTGTTGCGAGTGGAAATTAGCAAGCAAAATAAGGGTAACATAGTTTTGACCACAATATGATTTAATGGTATCTACGAAGGTATCAGTAAAAAAGGCCAGAGACATTCTTCTACTTCTTCTTTATTCATGGGCTGCAACTCCCACGTTCACTCGTATGTACACGAGGTCGAGTGGACTTTTACGTGTATGACCGTTTTTACCCCGCAATATAGGCAGCCATACTCCGTTTCAGCAGGCCAGAGGCATTTAGTAGTAACTGGTAAACATGAACAGTAAATGTAGTCCATTAAGTACACACAACGTCACGTCAGTGCTGTTTTGCTGGGTCTGTTTGTGTACCAATCAAATCAGGACGTTGAACAATTTCCATGTGTCCACAGACCACCACGCTCCTACAGGCCGTTCTCAGACATATCAAAGATCGGGGCTGGACATCACTTGTGTGGAAAACATTGACAGCTTTCCATGAACTTTCCTATAGCATCGACAGAGCAGAAAATACCCCCCTCTCTCTCTTCGCACACACACACACACACACACACACAGACACAGACAGACAGACAGACACACACACACACACACACACACACACACACACACACACATATATATATATATCCTGTTGCAAACCAATCATTATTGCACATTATCATGCTTCGCGTGGTATACGTTACCTATGACGTATGAAATATTATTTTGACTTACACTGATACAAAAATAAAATCGATCACACATGGCATTCCTGCGAATTAGAACAAGATGAACGATGAACACTGTGACTAAAACACTGAGCAAGATCATACAGACAGCGATCAAGCCACCACAGTGACTGTCGACCAATATTGACTGCACCTCTGGTTTATCCATAATGACTCATGACGAGTATTGACTGGTTGTTCTTCTGAATTAACCATATTGACTGATGACCAGCATTAACTGATTGCACCTCTGTTTCTGTCCATTTTGACTGATGACCAGTATTGACTAGTTGCACCTCTGAGTCTATCCATAATGACTGATGACCAATATTAACTGGTTGTACCTCTAGTCTGTCCGTATTGACTGATGACCAGCATTGACTGATTGCACCTCTAGTCTATCCATAATGACTGATGACGAGTATTGACTGATTGCACCTCTAGTCTGTCCATAATGACTGATGGCCAGTATTAACTGATTGCACCTCTAGTCTATCCATAATAACTGATGACCAGTATTAACTGGTTGCACCTCTAGTCTATCCATAATGACTGATGACCAGTATTAACTGGTTGCACCTCTAGTCTATCCATAATGACTGATGACCAGCATTAACTGATTGCACCTCTGAGTCTGTCCATAATGACTGAAGACCAGTATTAACTGATTGCACCTCGGAGTCTATCCATAATGACTGATGACCAGTATTAACTGATTGCACCTCTAGTCTATCCATAATGACTGATGACCAGTATTAACTGATTGCACCTCTGATTCTATCCATAATGACTGATGACCAGTATTAACTGGTTGCACCTCTAGTCTATCCATAATGACTGATGACCAGCATTAACTGATTGCTCCTCTAGTCTATCCATAATGACTGATGACGAGTATTGACAGATTGCACCTCTAGTCTGTCCATAATGACTGATGACGAGTATTGACAGATTGCACCTCTAGTCTATCCATAATGACTGATGACCAGTATTAACTGATTGCACCTCTAGTCTATCCATAATGACTGATGACCAGTATTAACTGATTGCACCTCTAGTCTATCCATAATGACTGATGACCAGTATTAACTGATTGCACCTCTAGTCTATCCATAATGACTGATGACGAGTATTGACTGATTGCACCTCTGAGCCATAGAAAGACAACCTGTACAATGATAATGAAACAAGGTATTTATTTTCCTCAGTTGGCCCGTCTTCCAACTGCATATCCATTCTCCTATGCAAAGTAATTTCACCTAGTCTAGGCCTTTTACTGAGGTAACACTGACTGAGAATGATTCTTTTGATACTATGCTCATCATGCAATATTCTATTTCTGTTTAGACAGCCTTCTATATTCATAGTTCCCTCAGCCTCCTTTCCCAGCCCCCGACTCTCCTTCCTCTTCCTCTCGCTTTGAAACGAGTTAACCTGCAGATTAATAGGAGGGATTGCTGTTGATTGCTTGTGACTACCCCCCACCGCTCCCCCATCTCTCTCTCCCACTCTCTCTCTCCCATCTCTCTCTCCCTCTCTCTCTTGCTCTCTCTCCCGCTCTCCCCCCCCTCTCTCTCTCCCTCTCTCTCTGTTTCTCCCCCTCTCTGTGTATGTCTGTTTCTCTGTTTGTTTGAAAGGAAACCCCCTTGCCTCATCTCTTGAAATGCACAGCTACAAAACAGAATGTTCCCTCGTTCAAACAATTATCATTATATTACTACTACTATGCTCATTTATATAGGAATACAAATTGGTCATAACGACCGACGGTAATTAGACATCTGGATATAAAAACAAGAACTGAAAAAAAAGGAATTGAGTCGTACAGTGACTGTGACATGTGGTTTTTGAAAGAAACTTGTTATTGTTGTCATATTCTATCAAAACAAATGTTGGCAGTTGTAATACTTTATTGGACTCAATTCAGGTCAGTTCAGTTACTCAAGGAGGCGTCACAGCGTTCGGACAAACCCATACACGCTACACCACATCTGTTAAGCAGAAGACTGACCAGCAGCGTAACACAACGCACTATCAGGCCTTGAGGGGAAAAAAGAAAGGGATACATAAACAAACAAATGATATAGTTCATTCAAGCACGACCTCATTAGAAACTTCACATCTTTGTTGACCTGAAATTGACTAGCTATGAATGTTTCTTTTGCAGATGTGAGCAACAATCAATTCACCACCGTCTTCATCCCCTCAGAACAGAAGTATGGTGTTCATAAGATGCTGAGATTGTGACCTCCAGAGGTGTGCTGCACCAGTGAAGGGAATGCCAGAGCACATCTCAAAGAGTGGGACTTGATATTTGAAACACTTCGTGTCACACTGTGTCTGGTTCAATGACACATTTCAATATATCAGCTGTGCTTAATTCATTTTCCCTTTTTCTCATTAAAAAAAGAATTCAGTCCCACTAAACTTTGGCTATGTTTACTTCAAACACTCAATCCACAGGCTGATCTTGGGTCAACTCAGTGGAACTGCTGGATGTAACTGAAAAGTGAATGTGTCTGTCAGGAGACAGGCATGTGTCCAGCCTTGGAAATGGTGTTTAGTTATCGTGAGGTTGTGGCCATCGGATACTTGGGTATTTGAAAACCTGTTCAAACCGTGATCCAACTGTCGGCTGGTAATGTACCTGAATCTATAGAAAGAACAAAGGGAGGGGGGTGAGATACTCAGGCTGCACCTGGTGCCGGAATCTTCTCACATGGCCGGTCGGTGAAGGAAACTCCAAACTGTTACTGCCATGAGTTCTCCAACCTGCACGATGTACTGTCTTCAGCCTGACGTCAGCCTTGTGATGGACACAATCAACAATTGTTCGCCATTAAGACATCCTGTGCAGTCGGCTGATTTTCAGATCATCTTACACATTGTACAACAGAACAGCGATGTCTGCCAGAATTAATTCATTTTCTGATGCAGACTTTCTTTCTTCTTAATTGTCAAGTCCTGCAGAAAACTGTAGTTCACAATACTACATTAATTATTATATATATATTTTTTAATCAAACTGACTTTCAGCGTACAGTGTGTACATCAGCAGGGGAACGAAGCCGTCCTCACAAACTCCTGTGTTCAGAGCTGACCTTTGACAGCCATACCCAGTCCACAGCAGCAGCAAGACTTTCCCCACACCCTCACTGCGTGATGCAAGGACCCCAGCCTATCACCACCAGCACCATGAAATGCTCGGCCTACAGCCTCACCTTCGCCTCCTTCGCCATCGCCTCGGCTTCCGTGGTGGTGCTGTCCCTGGCCGTGGCTACAGACTCTTGGCTCCGCACACGGGAGCGGCTACCTATGTCGACGCTGCCTGAGGGCGAGGAGAACCCCATCCCCATGAACGACACGTGGGTGCGGGTGTGGGCCGGCATGTGGAGGGTGTGCATGGAGGTGGAGGGCTGTGAGTACACCCAGCTTATCTCCCTTGCGTCCCTCTGTCGGGCTGTCCTTGTCCTCATGTCTCTCTGTCGTGGCTGTCCTTGCTGTCCTCGTGTCTCTCTGTCTGGATGTCCTTGTCCTCATGTCTCTGTCTTTGTTGTCCTTGTTGTCCTCATGTTTCTGTCTTTGTTGTTCTTGTTGTCCTCATGTCTCCGTCCTTGTTGTCCTCATGTCTCTCTGTCCTTGTTGTCCTCATGTCTCTCTGCCTGGCTGATCTTGTTATCATTATGTATTTGTCTGGCTGTCCTTTTTGTCCTCATGTCTTTCTGTCTGGCTGTCCTTGTTATCCTCATGTCTCTCTGTCTGGCTGTTCTTGTTCTTGTTGTCCTTGTTGGAGCGAACACAGCAGGGTAAGGCACTGTGCACAATGTTGCAGTCCCTGGGGTGGCACCGGACTGCATGGAGATCAACTACAAGGTGGGAGGCAGTCGCGGAGAGAACATGACCATCACCTCCATCACCATCGTTGGTAAGTTGGCTTGCTGGACAATTGCTGAAAATGTATCCCGAGAGAATGCTGAATTCTGAAATACTTGGAAATTCTAGAAGTACCGAAAGCACATTCTATCTCAATGTTTCATAGAATATCAAGAATTAGAACTACATAAATCATATTCTATCACAATGTTTCATTGAATATCAAGAATTAGAACTACAGAAAGCATATTCTATCACAATGTTTCAAAGAAAACCGAGAATAAAGTCCTCTAGCTTTTATTTGAAAACCATATTCTGAGACCATGTTGAATTCAATAATTTTTGACAGGCATAAACCTTTTGACATGCACTTTTAATATGCACTTAAAAAAACAAAACACCTCTAACATATATCGAACTACATACGATTTTCATGGCGACAAAGAATAAAGAACGTTCTTCTCTGTAAATATTCCTTGTATGAAAACGAAAAATCCCAGCTTGTTTTTCATTCAATCCCTAGTCCCTTCCTAAAAACGTCGGGTTCTCCACTGCTGTACAGCCATCAGATTCAGGGAGGTTTCACGGCGTGCGGACTGATCCATATAAGTTACTCCACATCTGCTTCCAACAAAGGAGCAGATACCCGACCTATGCACACCACAACGTGAAGGTCATCACAGCAAACCACAGTGTTTTTTGGGTTTTTTTTTAAACATTTTTTTAATTCCATTTTGGTAGGTTGACATTTTACAACAACAACAGCATCTTAATGGACATTTATAAAGAAGAAAAAACAAACAAAGAACAAAAAACAAACAAACACACACCATAAATACTTTGATAGAAACAGCCAAGCAGCTGGATTATACACTGGTTGGTTATCATCATGGAGTATTATCATTCATTTCTTAAGATCTTACACAAGCTGTCAAGGAATACAAACTGTCAAGTATCTTAGAACACGTTTACGGAAAGTGAACACCTCAATCATTTCTTATGAATATCAATAAAAAGAAAATAAATATGGGTGGTTATTTTTCGTTAATCATGAACAGGTTACTAATCATTTGTGATCAATAATTTGTAAGGCAGCCATCTGGCAGAGAAAATGGTATGGTTAAAGTTAATATATGCATTATATTCTTCAATTCTATATCGAGTTTTTAATTTGTTCAAAAAAACTGATATTTGTGGAAAGCTGTCTTCAATTTTACATAAATATAAGTAATACTTTGCAAACAATATTATAAAACACAAAACAGCATCAGTTGTTATTGTCACATCATGTCCAAATAGCACAAGTGCTTCTGTTAACTTTAAATTTCCTGCGTTTACACATCTCTCTTTTATCAAGTCCGTTAAAGCGTTCCAAAACATTTGCACATCATTACATTTCCAAAAAGCATGATCAATACTGTCTTTGTGTTCTCTACAAAAACTACAGTTGTTATTATCCGTAACACCAATTTCTTTTAAAACAATTTTTGTACATAAACATCGGTGTATTATTTTCAGCTGAAACCATTTCAGTTTACATCAACTATCTTGTGTGCATGCATAAAACAAGATTTCCAGTTATGATGCATCAAAAGCTTTAAGTCCCATTTCTCACAACATTTTGGTTTCATATCATTTTCAATCAACACATCATAATATGGTCTTGAGCCTTTAGAAACAGAAAACAAGTGTTTGAAGCAGAGCGAAGTATTTGTGTGTCTGTTGCTATCCACATGAATATTATGCTTTTTAACTAATTCGTTTATTGTTGATTTATATCCAGCATAAGTAAGGAAATCAATGTGCAAATCATATTTTTCTTTGAAGCGTACATATGAAAAAACTTTACCATCATCATCAAAAAACTGTGCAAGACAATACACATCATGATTACTGAGCAGTCTGGATATAATACACCTTTTACCAATTTGAACACGATTATTATAACACAATGGCTCTGCAAGCAGTTCCGCTGAGTTTTTTGGTTCACATTTATAAAAGAAAATCTTATAACTTTCAAACACATTTGTCCAGAACTGGTTATATTTGGCAAAATTTAAGATAAACTCTGGACCGTATTTATCAATAGCTGGCCATTGGGGGAAGTTACACAACAAGAGGTGCTTCCACTTGTGATTTGAATTTTCAGCTTTACGAATCCAGGAAAGCTTTAAAGATAAGGCAAACAATTTAACATCAGGAAGACCGATGCCACCATTTTTTTACACTTTTATGAGCAGTTTTACGGCTAATTTTATCTGGTTTATTGTTCCAAACAAACTTATAACAAATATGTTGACATGTATTAAAAAATGTATCCGGTGGGTTTGGCAAAAGCAACCACAGATGAGTCAGTTTGGAAAGAATAACAGATTTCAGAATTGCTACTCTGCCTAGAGGCGTTAACTGGCGTTTTACCCATATCTTATACAAATATCTTATTTCTGCTAATCTCTCTGAATAGTTTATAGTTACACATTCTTTTAAATCATTAGTAAACCAAATCCCTAAAATTCGGAATCTTGTAGGATTCCAGTCCATACCTAAATGTTCCATATAACGCGTCTTAGAATTCTTTTTGCTCCCTAACCAAATAGCACTAGTTTTGCTTGAATTCAAATAGAGACCTGAGACACAGCCAAATTTATCAAGAGAGAGAGAGAGAGAGAGAGAGAGAGAGAGAGAGAGAGAGGATAACGACGATCGTGACATTAATGATGGCGTTAGCGAAAGCATACTGGGTGATGACACTAAAAGTGATACCTGTTTATTGCCAGCTCACCTTATTCAAACCACGGCATTAAGCTTTTCACAATCCTTCACACCTAACTTCTTTCCAAACTAGCCTCCCTCCCCTCTCTCCCACCCTCCACACAACGTTCCCCCATCTTCCAGGCCTACAGGTTCGATGGCTTTCCATCTGCATGTAGGCCTATTCGTAAATGTTTATCTTTCATTGTTCTGAATTTGAGTGTGTATTTAAGCGATTTGACTTGCCTCTGCTCACGATTCATCACCATATAACTCTTCTCCTCCTCCTCCTCTCTTCTTCTCCTCCTTCTCCTCTATTCTCCTCCTCCTTCTCTCTTCTCCTCCTCCTCTCTTCTTCTCTTCCTCATCTCATCTCCTCCTCCTCCTCTCTTCTCTTACTCCCCTCTTCTCCTCCTTCTCCTCTCCTCTTCTCCTCCTCCTTTCCTCTTCTCCTCCTTTCTCCTCCTCCTCCTCTTCTTCTCCTCCTCTATTCTCCTCCTCCTCTCTTCTTCTTCTCCTCCTCCTCTTTTCTTCTTCTCCTCCTCCTTTCTCCTCCTCCTCTTCTTCTCCTTCTCCTCTCTTCTTCTCCTACTCCTCTATTCTTTTCCTTTTCCTCCTCCTTCTGCTCCTCCTCCTCCTCTCTTCTTCTCCTCCTCCTCCTTCTTTCTCCTCCTCCTCCTCGCCTCTCTTCTCCTCCTCCTCTCTCCTCCGTCTCCTCCTCCTTCCTTCTTCTCCTCTCCTCCTCCTCTCTCCTCCTCCTCCTCTCTTCTTCTACTCCTTCTCCTCCTCTCTTCTCCTCCTTCTCTCTTCTCCTCCTCCCCTCTTCTTCATCATCTTCTTCTTCTCCTCCTCCCTTCTTCTTCTCCTCCTCCCTTCTTCTCCTCCCTCTCCTCTCTTCTCCCCCTCCCCTCTTCTTCTTCTTCCTCCACTCTTCTCCTCCTCCCTAGCCTCAGCCAGGAGGTCCGTGGCGCTGCCAGTCAGTGCCCTGATCGTCAACGTGGTGGGCACCATCTTCACCTTTATGGGCAACGTCCGGAAGGACGTCAGGACGCTGGTGGGGGCCATCTGCTTCGTGCTGGCAGGTGCGTGTCTGGCTTGTCCCTTCTGTCTCACCTTCTGTGTCTGGCTTGTCCCTTCTGTCTCACGTTCTGTGTCTGTCTTGTCCCTTCTGTCTCACGTTCTGTGTCTGTCTTGTCCCTTCTGTCTCACGTTCTGTGTCTGTCTTGTCCCTCATGTCTCACGTTCTGTGTCTGGCTTGTCCCTTCTGTCTCACGTTCTGTGTCTGTCTTGTCCCTCATGTCTCACGTTCTGTGTCTGTCTTGTCCCTTCTGTCTCACGTTCTGTGTCTGGCTTGTCCCTTCTGTCTCACGTTCTGTGTCTGTCTTGTCCCTTCTGTCTCTCCTTCTGTGTCTGGCTTGTCCCTCATGTCTCACGTTCTGTGTCTGTCTTGTCCCTTCTGTCTCACGTTCTGTGTCTGTCTTGTCCCTTCTGTCTCACCTTCTGTGTCTGGCTTGTCCCTCATGTCTCACGTTCTGTGTCTGGCTTGTCACTTCTGTCTCACGTTCTGTGTCTGTCTTGTCCCTCATGTCTCACGTTCTGTGTCTGTCTTGTCCCTCATGTCTCACGTTCTGTGTCTGTCTTGTCCCTTCTGTCTCACGTTCTGTGTCTGGCTTGTCCCTTCTGTCTCACGTTCTGTGTCTGGCTTGTCCCTCATGTCTCACGTTCTGTGTCTGGCTTGTCCCTCCTGTCTCACGTTCTGTGTCTGTCTTGTCCCTCCTGTCTCACGTTCTGTGTCTGTCTTGTCCCTTCTGTCTCACGTTCTGTGTCTGTCTTGTCCCTCATGTCTCACGTTCTGTGTCTGGCTTGTCCCTTCTGTCTCACGTTCTGTGTCTGTCTTGTCCCTCATGTCTCACGTTCTGTGTCTGGCTTGTCCCTTCTGTCTCACGTTCTGTGTCTGGCTTGTCCCTTCTGTCTCACGTTCTGTCTGTCTTGTCCCTCATGTCTCACGTTCTGTGTCTGTCTTGTCCCTTCTGTCTCTCCTTCTGTGTCTGGCTTGTCCCTCATGTCTCACGTTCTGTGTCTGTCTTGTCCCTTCTGTCTCACGTTCTGTGTCTGTCTTGTCCCTCCTGTCTCACCTTCTGTCTGTCTTGTCCCTCATGTCTCACGTTCTGTGTCTGTCTTGTCCCTTCTGTCTCACGTTCTGTGTCTGTCTTGTCCCTTCTGTCTCACGTTCTGTGTCTGTCTTGTCCCTCCTGTATCACCTTCTGTCTGTCTTGTCCCTCATGTCTCACGTTCTGTGTCTGGCTTGTCCCTCCTGTCTCACGTTCTGTGTCTGGCTTGTCCCTCATGTCTCACGTTCTGTGTCTGTCTTGTCCCTCCTGTCTCACGTTCTGTGTCTGGCTTGTCCCTTCTGTCTCACGTTCTGTGGCTGTCTTGTCCCTTCTGTCTCACGTTCTGTGTCTGTCTTGTCCCTCCTGTCTCACCTTCTGTCTGTCTTGTCCCTCATGTCTCACGTTCTGTGTCTGTCTTGTCCCTTCTGTCTCACGTTCTGTGTCTGTCTTGTCCCTTCTGTCTCACGTTCTGTGTCTGGCTTGTCCCTCCTGTCTCACGTTCTGTGTCTGTCTTGTCCCTTCTGTCTCACGTTCTGTCTGTTTTGTCCCTTCTGTCTCTCCTTCTGTGTCTGACTTGTCCCTTCTGTATCACGTTCTGTCTGTCTTGTCCCTTCTGTCTCTCCTTCTGTGTCTGGCTTGATTCTTCCGTCTTTCCTTTTTCACTTTCTGTTTCACTTTCTCAAGGAAGCGTCACTGCGTTCGGACAAATCCTTATACTCTACACCACACCTGAAATGCAGATGCCTGACCAGCAGCATAACCCAACGCGCTTTTCACGCCTTGAATGCATGCGTATATATTTGTGTACCTATCAGAGTGGATTTCCTTTTCAGAATTTTGCCAGACGACATCATTTTTGTTGCCGTGGGTTCTTTTTCTCTGTGTTTGTCTGTCTGTTTGTCTGTCCGCCTGCCTGTCTCTTTCTCTGTCTGTCTGTCTCTATATCTATTTATCTATCTACCTCGTCCTCTCTCTGTGTCTCTCTTCTTTCGATTTGCAATCTAAACAATAAGGAGAAAGAAATCAAAATACATTTCATAATAAGTTGTACTATCCTGCATGATTTAAAAAAAAAAAGTATTATGGCATAAATCTTAGAAATTCCCAAGTCAACACAGGTTAGCATTACTCGCGGCTTCTGGGCATTAACATACCATACGTAATTTGTTTATGTCAGTATGAAGCACTGAGACTGCGATCAGCTGATGTCTTTATCAAACACTAAACTAAGTTTTTGTCCTGATAACATGATAGCGTGTTACTTGTTGTTTGCACCACTTCATCAGAGGCAATGGCCTATACTTGACTGAATTCTCTCTTTCACAAATCAAACACACACAAATCAAACAAACAAAAAAACACAGAGTGAAAATGATATATTTCTCTCTCGGGAGTCACACACACGGACGTAGCATTTTAGTCTGTTGTGTTCAAGATAGGAATCACTGAATAAAATAAGTTTGGGGAGAATGGGGTGGAGGTGAATGTGTATGTGTGTTTCCTTTTTTATGAGTGGAAACATGTGTTTATATGATAAAGACAGTGGTTGCTTCTTAATGCATGGTTGTCTTCCGAGTATTTAAAAGTGTATGTTCACATATTTGTTAAAATATTCTGATTTGAGCATACCCACTGTACCTGCGATTCTTAAAGAATTTCTAATAAATTGGACGAGGGTTTCTTATTCTGGAATCAGTGTGTCTTAATATATGTGATAAAATGAAACATATCTCTTTTGTCGCGTCCACGAATGTGATATTTTCATTAGACAAAATACCACTGAAAAGTTTATAACAACAAAATGATAATTCTCTTATAGTGTGTCTTAGTTGGAAATAGCGTTTCTTAGTTTATATTTAAAATGCATGTTATAATTTCTTTTATGTGTTATAAATCAAGCTGCTACGTTTTTATCTCTTTCACGTCTTAATTCAACCTTTTCGCATTAAAGTTAAATTTTTGCCATGTTCATATATCATATGTTATACTGACTTCGGGATTAGAGACTGTGTGGTGTGAGTGACGAGCCTTTGAATGCACATGTTTCAAATCGGATTAATAAAGATGTATTGTATTGTAAAAGAAGAATAAGAAGGAAGAATACCAGCAACTCTTTTATCAGTTTCAAGAAGCAATCAGATGCTCTTGTACTGACAAGAGAAGCTGGTGGTAGTGGTGGTGGGGTTTGGGAGGAGGGGGGCTGAGCATTATCCTTCTCCATCTCCGTTCTGAGTAACGATTCCTCGATTCCTCAAGCTATCAGCCCATCCTGCGTCACTGAGGCGATCGTGGAAAATCACTCCATCCAACTCGGCAGAAACTTTGCTGGAGCACGTTAATGTGGTTCACGGTGCCATCAGCAGTGATCCCAGGGGCAGTGTGAGTGCCAAAGCTTGTTGAAGTGACCAGACACCTTTTTCTGGGAGACATCTTTGGCTGTGCCGGCCTTCTTCGCTGCACGTGCCTGCACATTCAGATATGCCTTCAGGCAGCTGCACATCATGTGCCTGCGCAATCACACACGCACACACACACGCACACACACACACACGCACACGCACGCACGCACGCACGCACGCACACACACACACACACACACACATTGCATAGGCTCCTACATATGCACATACACGCGGAAAAAAACAGCAACTAAACTAAACAAAATAAACAAAAAACAAAAAACAACCCCCCAAAAAAAACAAAATCAAAACAAAACAAAACAAAAAACAAAAAACAACAACAAAAAAACAAGAACAAAACAAAAAAAACCCACGTGCAATCAGTTTCTGCGTGAAGGAGCCGACAGACCATGGAGCCAGGGCTTGTCAATGAACACAGGCTGGTGGGTGGCAATATTCTGCTACTGTTGTTTTGGCTCTTGGGCACTGGGCTGAAGATACATCATACTGCTAGAGAGACCATGCATTTCTCCGTCTCTGTCTGTCTGTCTGACTGTCTGTCTGTCTCTCTGTGTATCTGTATCTGTGTTTGTCTATCTCTCTGACTCTCTGTATCTGTCCCCATTTATGTGTCTCTCTACATGTCTCTCCATTTGCCTGTGCCTTTCTCTAGCTCTCTCTCTCTCTCTCTCTCTCTCTCTCTCTCTCTCTCTCTCTCTCTCTCTCTCACACACACACACACACACACACGAAATTTTTTCTTGCCAAATGTTTATTTCTTCGCACAGTCTACTTTTCCTGAGAGATTGAGAAAAAAGAAAGAAAGAGAAAGAGAAAAAGATAAATAGTAAAAGAGAGAAAGGGAGGGTGGGGGGTCCTAGGAAAGCAACACCCCTCATATCGTCCTTCTCCCAGGAACACGGTCCACATCACTGACACACTGTCATCAGCACCTCCAGTCTCCTTCAATCAGAAGCTAAAAAATGAGATTCAAACAATGCCAGCCAAATAAAGCAGATAAAGAAGCAAGCAGATATTTTGCTTCGGGCTTTCATCCTCGCTTCTTTTTTGATGGGTATCAGAATGATATCATCCCGGTTTTAAAAAAGTTTACCCCAGCTGTGTGGCAGGTCTTGAAATTCCCATTGCTCTCACCCTCCTCGTTCCGCCCCTCCCCCCCCCCCCACCCCAACATCATCACCCCCAGCTCCCACACTGGCGTCCCGTTCCCCCCTCAATCCCTCCCTCCCTCAACCCCTCCCCACCACCAACCCCACACCTCCCCCCCCCCACACACACACACTTTCCCCTTCAGTGTGTGCCCTGGTGGAGGGAAGTGATCAGAAAGCGATATTCCTGTTTGATTGATGGGAGTGTGGCTGGCTTTCTGTGCCCCGAGACAAGTTTCCCAGGGACTAACGGTCAGCTTTCCTCTGTGGGAACACCAGTACCAGCCTGGTCCCTGCTGGATTTCTGGCTTTTGATGACATGGGTAGTTCAGTACTTACATGATAGGTATCTCATTTAGGAAAAACTGTTGGTTATTTTATTGATTAATTCATTGTCACATTTATGTAGTTCTCCATAAAAACAATATCCTGGTTTCGTTTTGTGGGAAGATTTGTTCTTGTGTCGAAATATCACTTTATAGCAAATCACGGTGCTGGTCCAAAATGGAAAATGAAAGTGAAAAAAACAAAACAAAAAAACAAGCACCACCAACAACAAAATAATAGAAGACTGTTTATCATTCGTTAATGAAAAATAAGATTAACTTTGTATTCTGAGTATCATGAGGGATTGATTCACCAGTTGAGGATGAAGACATGACTGAGTTTTCAAAACCCTTCCTCCTATTGCTGAAACCAGTAACCGCTAACTGTGACATATTCAACCGCTAACTGTGACCTATTCAGCCGCTAACTGTGACCTATTCAGCCGCTAACTGCGACCTATTTTAACCGCTAACTGTGACCTATTTAAGCGCTGTGACCTATTTTTACTGCTAACGGGGACCTTTTAAACCACTGTGATCTATTTTAACGCTAACTGTGACCTGTTTAACAGCTAACTGTGACCTATTTAACACCACTGTGTGAACATCCTCTGTCCATCGCTCAGACCAATTTCCCATTTCTGTGATCCACCCAGAATCATCTCCACTTGTCGACAGTAAAATACACACACACACAGACATGGAATCTGGAATCTCAGCTACTTTTACGGTCCACCCCATCCCTTCGTTGTGTTTAACTATCACCCCAACTTGCCCCCCAGCCCCCACCCCCGTCCCCCATCGTCCTACCACTTCTTCTTCCCCCTCACCCTCTCCTTATTCTCAGCCCTCGACAAAACTGGTCGAAACCCAATCTTCTTGCTCGATTACCGCGGGAGACCTGAAGTAGCTACCTATTTCTCGACACGTTTGTCAGACTCTGACAGCGTGCTATATTTCCTGGCCTGATTGTCAGCACCTCTTATCCTTCCTCTCGTTTACAGGCCCACGGGCCACTCAGGGCCATTTCAGAGTAAAAAATCTATTCCAGTGAAAAATTTCCAGTAAGAAATAATAGAAAAAGCATCCACAAAACTGTGTCAAAACTAACTGAAAACTACTGAAAACGGGTGTGGGACGGGGGTCGGGTGCGAGGGGGATGGGGGGGCGGGGGGGTCGGGGGTGGGCGGGGGTGTGTGTGGGGGGAGTGGGTGGTGGTGGAATTGGATACAGTTATACTTAAACTCACCACAGGAATAAAACAAAAATATGATAGTATGATAGATTGTACATACTGTGGAACAATGTATTAGATACGTCTGTACTGTGCAACCAAAACAACCAACGGGTGACTGATTAGCACACACACACACACACACACACACACACACACACACACACACACACACACACACACACACACACACACACACACACACACACACACACACACACACACACACACACGGAGATGATTTAGTTATGGCCATAGCCCAACAAAAACAGGGGACGATAACAGAATTTAACATACATCACAATAACTATGTAACCACAGCAGTTAGGATACAAGTGTCTCTCTCAGCTGAAGTGCGTTGTATGAATACAGTGCTAAACTGCACTCACATCTTCATCATTTGATGGAATCAACAAACGTAGTTGAAATGAACATGGGTATTTGTTTCTTGCTGTTTGTTTTTTTTGGGGGGGGGGGGGGGGGGATAAATTTAACACGAAGGTCTGTAAGGGCAGGATATTTCAAAACGAAATGAACTTCATCCCAGCTGGATTCATCACTCAAATGGCACAATAATTCTGATGATTTACGGTTTTATGACTTTATCGATATACCTTAAGATTAGAAATACCAAATCTGAATCTGGTGAGAATAAGCTGCAGGTGTCTCACAAAAAATCATGGCTTTACTGTGTAATTAAAACATAAATTCATGCCAAACATTTCACTTGGCGTGTTTTCCCACTCTTGCTACCTTTAAGAAAAGATCATTTTTTATCATGTTGGTTCAAGCAACTGACCATTCTCTCATTTTCTTTTATCAGGACATTGGCTGAATAATCATTACGAAAATCATTTTATCTCATCCATCTGTTCCACATTCCTGCATTCCACACACACACACACACACACATGCACACACACACACTCACACCCCCCATCCCACCCCCCAGCTATGTGAGGTCAGAGCAGCCAGCTATGTGTGGTCAGAGCAGCCAGCTATGTGTGGCTATGTGTGGTCAGAGCAGCCATCTATGTGTGGCTATGTGTGGTCAGAGCAGCCATCTATGTGTGGCTATGTGTGGTCAGAGCAGCCAGCTATGTGAGGACAGAGCAGCCAGCTATGTGTGGCTATGTGTGGACAGAGCAGCCAGCTATGTGTGGCTATGTGAGGACAGAGCAGCCAGCTATGTGTAGACAGAGCAGCTAGCTATGTGTGGACAGAGCAGCCAGCTATGTGTGGCTATGTGAGGACAGAGCAGCCAGCTATGTGTGGACAGAACAGCCAGCTATGTGAGGTTATGTGTGGTCAGAGCAGCCAGCTATGTGTGGACAGAGCAGCCATCTATGTGTGGCTATGTGTGGTCAGAGCAGCCAGCTATGTGTGGTCAGAGCAGCCAGCTATGTGTGGACAGAGCAGCCAGCTATGTGTGGACAGAGCAGCCAGCTATGTGTGGACAGAGCAGCCAGCTATGTGTGGCTATGTGTGGACAGAGCAGCCAGCTATGTGTGGCTATGTGTGGACAGAGCAGCCAGCTATGTGTGGACAGAGCAGCCAGCTATGTGAGGACAGAGCAGCCAGCTATGTGTGGACAGAGCAGCCAGCTATGTGAGGACAGAGCAGCCAGCTATGTGTGGCTATGTGTGGACAGAGCAGCCAGCTATGTGTGGCTATGTGTGGACAGAGCAGCCAGCTATGTGTGGCTATGTGTGGTCAGAGCAGCCAGCTATGTGAGGACAGAGCAGCCAGCTATGTGTGGACAGAGCAGCCAGCTATGTGTGGCTATGTGTGGACAGAGCAGCCAGCTATGTGTGGCTATGTGTGGACAGAGCAGCCAGCTATGTGTGGCTATGTGTGGACAGAGCAGCCAGCTATGTGTGGCTATGTGTGGACAGAGCAGCCAGCTATGTGTGGCTATGTTTGGTCAGAGCAGCCATCTATATGTGGCTATGTGTGGACAGAACAGCCAGCTATGTGTGGACAGAGCAGCCAGCTATGTGTGGCTATGTGTGGACAGAACAGCCAGCTATGTGTGGACAGAGCAGCCAGCTATGTGTGGCTATGTGTGGACAGAACAGCCAGCTATGTGTGGACAGAGCAGCCAGCTATGTGAGGACAGAACAGCCAGCTATGTGTGGCTATGTGTGGACAGAACAGCCAGCTATGTGTGGACAGAGCAGCCAGCTATGTGAGGACAGAGCAGCCAGCTATGTGTGGCTATGTGTGGACAGAACAGCCAGCTATGTGTGGCTATGTGAGGACAGAGCAGCCAGCTATGTGAGGACAGAACAGCCAGCTATGTGAGGACAGAACAGCCAGCTATGTGTGGCTATGTGTGGACAGAACAGCCAGCTATGTGTGGACAGAACAGCCAGCTATGTGAGGACAGAACAGCCAGCTATGTGTGGCGATGTGAGGACAGAACAGCCAGCCATGTGAGGTCAGGACGGAGTGGCCGATGAACGAGTTCACATCCCATTCCGTCTCATTCAACAAAAATCAAAACACATGGGACAAACTAAATATACTGAACAACCCACGACCCTTTCAGGACAGGGGCAGTAAAGAAAACTGCCGAAGTTTACATACACAAGCACACTTATGGGGACACAGTTATGAGGATATACTGCCTGGAAAAAAAGAGGATTTTTTTTCATCGCGAATGTTTTATGGACGAAGTAAAGAAATTCCACCGGGAATTTTGTGGATGGTATGGCTACAAGTGAATAAGATTCAAATGACATGTATAACATGAACACAATCTGTTTTAAATAAGATTCAAATGATGCATGTATAACATGAACACAATCTGTTTTTAAACAACGACAGAATATCATGGTCGATAATATGCAGACTGCATTGAATTCTTGAAGAACACAGCCAGAGTTTCAAATTGCTTTTTACCAATGCTGTTAATGTGTTTTGTATGTATGCGAGACACACACACACACACACACACACACACACACACACACACTCTCTGAGTATGTGCATACATGCATACATGCACACACACACACGCACAAACACAAACACAAACACATACACACGCGCGCGCGCAAAATTGGACCCAAGAAAATGGAAGAAGCGAAAGTCAATATTGAATCTATCACCAATATACAAGAATGCAAACACAAGAGAGAACATAAAATCAGAATCTATGGGCTAAGAATATGGATTTCCTCTCGAAGTGGTTTTTCATCATGATTAAAAACAAACACTCCTCCTCCTCCTCTCCCCCCCCCCTCCTCCTCCTCCCCCTCCTCCACCTCCTTCTTCTTCTTGGGAGAAAGATGGTGGAATGGTAAAGATGCCAATGCAGTGTCCGTGAGGGTCTGGGTTCGAATCCCTGTCTCGCCCTTTCTCCCACGTTTGATTGGAAAATCAAACTGTGCTTCGAGAAGAGAAGATATACCGAGGTCCCGTGTGCAGCACGCACTAGGCGCACTATGTAAAAGAACCCATGTCATCATGAGTCATGTCCTCTGGCACAATTTTGTAGAAGAAACCCACTCTGATTGGTACACACCAATATAATTAATTAGTATATATGCGTGCACTCAAGGCCTGATTAGCGCCTTGGGTTTTTGTGCTGGTCAGGCATCTTCCTAGCAGATGTGGCGTAGCGTGTATGGATTTGTCCAAACGCATTAACACCTCCTTGAGAAACTGAAACTGTAACTTCCTATTCTTCCCCTCTCTTCTTACTCGTCTCTCCCTTCTCTCTCTCTCTCATCCTCTTTCCCCCTTCCCTCTCTCTCTCACCCTCTCTCTCTTCTAACAGCTGATTTTATGCACAACACGGAGTGTTAACGAACACTGTTTGTAGAGAAACATTCTTTCTGGGTACTTTTGAGAGAGACAAAGGGAGAGACAGAGACAGAGACAGAGATACTTTAATGTCATTGGCCATGAGGTCCTTATGACATGGGTGAATGTGCCAACATTTTTGCATCGCATAACGAAACGTTAGAATACACGAATGGATATGGTGATAGCAAATATTGATATAAAACAAGATTCTTTCCTTCAAGAAAAATGGTAGAATCCAACAGGTTACCCCAACACGTTAACAATTCCGTTCATTCATCATCAGTGAAACTGATTCCACCAATTATTACAGAAAAAAGTCAAATCTATCTAACCACGCAGTTTGTAGGTGTTTGTTGTGATATTTGTATAATCTTGAAAGCTTCTGATATATATTTATCTCCTTGTGATCTGATGTTAACATGCTGATGAAATCCTTTCTTTTAGAGAGAGAGAGAGAGAGAGAGAGAGAGAGAGAGAGAGAGAGAGAGAGGGCAGAGACAGAAAAATAGAGACATGCAGAGTGATATACTGATAATAATGTAATTACCTATACATTTGTATATTTTGTAGAATATATCGGACAGTGTGTTAATCATTAAGTGGAGTGTGCAAACTATTTGGAGAAGAGCATAAATCATTTACATTCATCGACATTTCAAGAACCCAGCAGTTCTGTCAATATCTCGACGGTGATTGTTTCGTCAATCTGAATTCATTTTGCAACACGAGCTCAGTGCACATCACACGGAAGGCGGGGAACTTGCTATACGTTCCCACGGCCCGTAACTGCCATTTCCCAGCTTGACAAAACTGCAGTGTCATATCTGTACAAGCACACGCAGACCAACGTGTAAGCATGTCCGCATAAACATTCGCTCCGTCGTTGAAATCAGCAATGCCTAATGCAGTATATCGGAAATCACTCTTTCCTATTATGATGACCAACGCGTTGTTGAACATTATCGATACATACTCATCCAGAATTCCGCTGACCTAATGCAATCACTTCCGCGTTACTGAACATATCGACAACTAATCAGACATCACAACCGCTGTAACCTAATCCCATGGCAATGCTGATTACTCTCTTCCCTCCTCCTTTCTCCTTCTCCTGCTCCCCCCTCCTCCTTCCCTGCTCGCCCTGCCCCTCTCATCCTCAACCCTCAACGAATAGTGGAGACCTAATCTTCCTGCTAGATGAACGGCGAATGAAGCCAGTTACCCAGTCCTCCACACCTTGGCCACAGGATGCCGGCACCACTGACATCGCCCACTTCCCAGCAGGAAAGAAGGAGGGTGGTGTGCAGCAAACCGTGAAATGAGGACGGGTGACTGGTGGACAGTTCTGGGTCCAGTGGACACCAGGCTGGGTGGAGGATGGGGGCATGTCCTGGAAACACGGTCCTGGGTGTCTGTGGAAGGAATGAAACACAGAGGCAGGGTCTGCAAACACCACACGTACATGGGTGAAGAAATGTCGTTACGTTATTTCGTAAACCACTTAAATGATCCGTGGATCTTTAAACCACATTTACTACCACTGACAAGATTGCTGATAAAATGTGAAAGATGAAGATAGGTGTAGTTCAATTCATCACCACTGACAAGATTGCTGACAAAATGTGAAAGATGAAGATAGGTGTAGTTCAATTCATCACCACTGAAAAGATTGCTGACAAAATGTGAAAGACGAAGATAGGTGCAGTTCAATTCATCACCACTGACAATATTGCTGACAAAATGTGAAAAATGAAGATAGGTGTAGTTCAGTTCATCACCACTGACAATATTGGCTGACAAAATGTGAAAGATGAAGATAGGTGTAGTTCAATTCATCACCACTGACAATATTGCTGACAAAATGTGAAAGATGAAGATAGGTGTAGTTCAATTCATCACCACTGACAAGATTGCTGACAAAATGTGAAAGACGAAGATAGGTGCAGTTCAATTCATCACCACTGACAATATTGCTGACAAAATGTGAAAGATGAAGATAGGTGTAGTTCAATTCATCACCACTGACAATATTGCTGACAAAATGTGAAAGATGAAGATAGGTGTAGTTCAATTCATCACCACTGACAATATTGCTGACAAAATGTGAAAGATGAAGATAGGTGTAGTTCCATCCATCAGGTCATGCAAGCAAGCTTCTTTATGGGAGAACTCATACTTAAACGATTTAATATCGCAATGTAAACAGACACTTTCACTAAATCGAAGGGAAACGAGGCAAAACAAAAATAACAAAGAAAATAACAAAAACAAACAAGCAAACAAACAAAAGTATAAACATCGATTTAAGTGTGAGCAATACTGAGAGGCACCACTTCCACTTCTCCCGACCGCTTCAGATAAAACAAGACAACTTATATGAAATTAGACAACTAGTTAAGTTTTACCCATTCACCCATTTACTAATCTATCTATCTATCTATCTATCTATCTATCTATCTATCTATCTATCTATGCATGTTGTCTATCTATCTATTATCAACTTCAACAGGATCAATGCATAGTTTTGGTTTTCGATAATATTCAAGCATTATAATTTATTTTATTTCTCGAAGACCGTTGAAGACACAAAAAAGCCAACGCTGTCGATTGAAATGTCCTAGATGAACAGGTAAGCATGACAAAGGGTGATGAAGGGAATCATTGACTACTGCCTGACAGGGCTGACTGTCTGCCTCCTGTGGCAGCTCCTGTTGGTGGTGCTCCAGCCTGGTCTGTCCCCCTCGTGTGTTTGCTACATTCTGTTCCCTCCTTGCAATGACACCTCCATGCTCACTGGTGTTGTTAGCTACATTCTGTTCCCTCCTTGCAATGACACCTCCATGCTCACTGGTGTTGTTAGCTACATTCTGTTCCCTCCTTGCAATGACACCTCCATGCTCACTGGTGTTGTTAGCTACATTGTGTTCCTTCCTTGCAATGAGACCTCCATGCTCACTGGTGTTGCTAGATACATTCTGTTCATTCCTTGAAATGACATCTCCATGGTCACTGGTGTTGCTAGCTACATTGTGTTCCTTCCTTGCAATGACACCTCCATGGTCACTGGTGTTGATAGCTACATTCTGTTCCTTCCTTGCAATGACACCTCCATGGTCACTGGTGTTGATAGCTACATTCTGATCCTTGCAATGACACCTCCATGGTCACTGGTGTTGTTAACAAGCTACATTGTGTTCCTTCCTTGCAATGAGACCTCCATGGTCACTGGTGTTGTTAGCTACATTGTGTTCCTTCCTTGCAATGAGACCTCCATGGTCACTGGTGTTGTTAGCTACATTATGTTTCCTCCTTCCAATGACACCTCCATGGTCACTGGTGTTGTTAGCTACATTCTGTTCCTTGCAATGACACCTCCATGGTGACTGGTGTTGTTAGCTACATTCTGTTCCTTCCTTGCAATGACACCTCCATGCTCACTGGCGTTGTTAGCTACATTCTGTTCCCTCCTTGCAATGACATCTCCATGGTCACTGATGTTGTTAGCTACATTCTGTTCCTTCCTTGCAATGACATCTCCACGCTCACTGGTGTTGTTAGCTACATTCTGCTCCCTCCTTGCAATGACACCTCCATGCTCACTGGTGTTGTTAGCTACATTCTGTTCCTTCCTTGCAATGACATCTCCATGCTCAATGGTGTTGTTAGCTACATTCTGTTCCCTCCTTGCAATGACACCTCCATGCTCACTGGCGTTGTTAGCTACATTCTGTTCCTTGCAATGACACCTCCATGCTTACTGGTGTTGCTAGCTACATTCTGTTCCTTGCAATGACACGTCCATGGTCACTGGTGTTGCTAGCTACATTCTGTTCCTTGCAATGATACGTCCACTACCACTGGGCCAAATGACATGTGTCCGTGTTTGTGCACGGCTGCAGCAGTTCATCGGTAGCTCGCAGTAAAATAGATGCATTTGCAAATTCAGGAAAAACAAATCTGGGTGTCGCTGCACTGCAGTGACGTGCTGTCACACAGATAAATCTGTTGTGACAAAAAGTGATACAACGCAATACTATACAATACTGTTTGACTTTTTGTGAGTAGATTTTGTAAGCGTATCTCAAACAGATCTTAGGTTGCAACAACAACAGCAAAAACAATGAAAATAAAAAGAAGAACCCACTTGGATATCATTTTCTCATTCGATATGTTGATTTTGTAGCACGCACACCATGTATTGTACACGCCACTGGTCGAATATAAGCCGGACCGCAAGCAATGGTGTGGACGTTTCTGGGAATAAAGACATTTATTTCCGAGTATGAGTCTTCCCTCTGAAAACTGACAAATTCGGGGACTGGAGACACTGGGAAAATGGATGTGAATATTTTGCTGAAATGAAAACAGACGGGTCCATCAAGGGTGTCAAGTATGTGTCAGCGTACCTTTCTTCACTGCGCTAAACCCGGTGAGCAGAACATCAACTTGTGGGGTGCTCTGGGGCGACTGAGGATAGGGGGCGCTGCGACTCCACTGAGGTATGTGGATACAGGGGGACGGGGAACTCCACAGGGGTACGTGGATACAGGAGGGGGTACTCCACAGAGGTATGTGGATACAGGAGGAGGGGGAACTCCACAGAGGTATGTGGATACAGGAGGAGGGGGAGGGGGAACTCCACAGAGGTATGTGGATACAGGAGGAGGGGGAACTCCACAGAGGTATGTGGATACAGGAGGAGGGTGAACTGCACAGAGGTATGTAGATACAGGAGGAGGGGGAACTCCACAGAGGTATGTAGATACAGGAGGAGGGGGAACTCCACAGAGGTATGTGGATACAGGAGGAGGGGGAACTGCACAGAGGTATGTGGATACAGGAGGAGGGGGAACTGCACAGAGGTATGTGGATACAGGAGGAGGGGGAACTCCATAGAGGTATGTGGATACAGGAGGAGGAACTCCATAGAGGTAAGTGGATACATGAGGGGAAACTCCATAGAGGTATGTGGATACAGGAGGGGGAACTCCATAGAGGTATGTGGATACAGGAGGGGGAACTCCACAGAGGTATGTGGATACAGGAGGGGGAACTCCACAGAGGTATGTGGATACAGGAGGGGGAACTCCACAGAGGTATGTAGATACAGGAGGGGGAACTCCACAGAGGTATGTGGATACAGGAGGGGGAACTCCACAGAGGTATGTGGATACAGGAGGGGGAACTCCACAGAGGTATGTAGATACAGGAGGGGGAACTCCATAGAGGTATGTGGATACAGGAGGAGGGGGAACTCCACAGAGGTATGTGGATACAGGAGGGGGATCTCTACAGAGGTATGTGGATACAGGAGGGGGAACTCCACAGAGGTATGTTGATACAGGAGGAGGGGGAACTCCACAGAGGTATGTGGATACAGGAGGAGGGGGAACTCCACAGAGGTATGTGGATACAGGAGGGGGAACTCCACAGAGGTATGTGGATACAGGAGGAGGGGGAGGGGGAACTCCACAGAGGTATGTGGATACAGGAGGAGGGGGAACTCCACAGAGGTATGTGGATACAGGAGGAGGGTGAACTGCACAGAGGTATGTAGATACAGGAGGAGGGGGAACTCCACAGAGGTATGTAGATACAGGAGGAGGGGGAACTCCACAGAGGTATGTGGATACAGGAGGAGGGGGAACTGCACAGAGGTATGTGGATACAGGAGGAGGGGGAACTGCACAGAGGTATGTGGATACAGAAGGAGGGGGAACTGCACAGAGGTATGTGGATACAGGAGGAGGGGGAACTGCACAGAGGTATGTGAATACAGGAGGAGGGGGAACTCCATAGAGGTATGTGGATACAGGAGGAGGAACTCCATAGAGGTATGTGGATACATGAGGGGAAACTCCATAGAGGTATGTGGATACAGGAGGGGGAACTCCATAGAGGTATGTGGATACAGGAGGGGGAACTCCACAGAGGTATGTGGATACAGGAGGGGGAACTCCACAGAGGTATGTGGATACAGGAGGGGGAACTCCACAGAGGTATGTAGATACAGGAGGGGGAACTCCACAGAGGTATGTGGATACAGGAGGGGGAACTCCACAGAGGTATGTGGATACAGGAGGGGGAACTCCACAGAGGTATGTAGATACAGGAGGGGGAACTCCATAGAGGTATGTGGATACAGGAGGAGGGGGAACTCCACAGAGGTATGTAGATACAGGAGGGGGAACTCTACAGAGGTATGTGGATACAGGAGGGGGAACTCCACAGAGGTATGTGGATACAGGAGGAGGGGGAACTCCACAGAGGTATGTGGATACAGGAGGAGGGGGAACTCCACAGAGGTATGTGGATACAGGAGGGGGAACTCCACAGAGGTATGTGGATACAGGAGGGGGAACTCCACAGAGGTATGTGGATACAGGAGGGGGAACTCCATAGAGGTATGTGGATACAGGGGGAGGGGGAACTCCACAGAGGTATGTGGATACAGGAGGAGGGGGAACTCCACAGAGGTATGTGGATACAGGGGGAGGGGGAACTCCACAGAGATATGTAGATACAGGGAGAGGGGGAACTCCACAGAGGTATGTGGATACAGGAGGAGGGGGAACTCCACAGAGGTATGTGGATACAGGGGGAGGGGGAACTCCACAGAGATATGTGGATACAGGGAGAGGGGGAACTCGACAGAGGTATGTGGATACAGGAGGAGGGGGAACTCCATAGAGGTATGTGGATACAGGAGGAGGGGGAACTCCACAGAGGTATGTGGATACAGGAGGAGGGGGAACTGCATAGAGGTATGTGGATACAGGAGGAGGGGGAACTGCACAGAGGTACGTGGATACAGGAGGAAGGGGAAGGGGGACTCCACAGAGGTATGTGGATACAGGAGGAGGGGGAGTACTCCATAGAGGTATGTGGATACAGGAGGAGGGGAGGACTCCATAGAGGTATGTGGATACAGGGGGAGGGGGAGGGGGGGCGGCGGAAAGGAGAAGGGACAGAGGAGACTGTGATGGAGGACTGTGGAACGAAAGGCAGTTCCCAGCCGGTAAGACGAACAGAAGCCGACATTGTGCCGACTTTGTCCAGACAGCCGGATAATTCCCTACGTAGTCTGCCTGCATACAGCTGGTCAATGGAAGTAATTTCAGCCATCTCGTCTCCAAGTATGGAAACAATTCCCTCGTTGTCGTTCCAAACATAGCCTAAAGAGTTTTGTTCTATATCAATTGATTGTCCAAGTCTTGTTTTGTCTGAGACATATGGGGGGTTTGGGGGGAGGTGGGGCGTGGGACGGGGGGTCGGTGTAGCCGGATATGTGACTTTGCTGTGAGTGATGACGGTGGGGTTAGAGAAGAAGTGATGGGATCAGAAGAAAAGATGATGTTTCCAGGGTCCACCAAACACATGAAAGGAGCATTTCTTTCTGCTGTGTGGCCTGCCCAAGTATTTCCAAACAGCTCAAATGAATAATGAAGCCGGAACAGGCACTGCAAAATGAGATGACCCAACTCAAAATGAAACTGGAACCCAACAAGGGAGGGGAGGACGACGTTTTCACAACTCGAAATCACCTCCACCTTCTCGTTGGATCTTTCACAGTCATCCATTGTTTTGGGAGGCTTCGAAGCACAGCAGGATACAATACTAATTAATGAAAATCCGTGCATTTGATGTAATATAATACAAACCGATGAATGAAACATGTACCGTATTCTTTACCCAGTGAATATTAAAGACGGTTATGTCAAAGACCTTAACACAAAGCTGAGGTATCAATCCAAATGGCTGAGTAATGTGAACACACAGGGCGTTTTGTTTACCAACTCCACCCAAAGCACCAACAAATCGGCCCCCAGTTCAGATGACGTGCTCTCCGGCACCCGAGCGAGGTATCAGTGGAAGGTTCGGGACTGACTACTCTCTTCATTACAGTAATTAGTGTTAATCAGCCAACGGTCCACTGAGCCACTGTCGACTCATGTGATTGAACTCATGTACTCGACCACCACGGATTACATTACTGAGGTCAAGGTCACCAGGGAATCGTCACACGTACCATGGCATCTGTTGCACTGAATCAGCCCCCTTCACCATTCCACCCGCTACCCGGTATCTTTACCACATACCCTCTACCCGACATTGTTGTTCTGGTTGTTTTCAGTCCACCCGCTACCCGGTGTCTCTACTACATACCCTCTACCCGACATTGCTGTTCTGGTTGTTTTCAGCCCAGCCGACTGCACTGGCCCATATCAGGACTGTCAAACCACACAAATACTCAACCGTGTCAACACTAAGCTTTAATCTTAAAAAAAAAAGATAAACAAAGAAAAACAAAAACAAACAAACAAACAAAAACACTAAAACAAACCCACAAAACACAGTTCATGATACAGTATCCCAACCATTTAACTCCTCGTGGCAAATAAGACAAAGCCATGCTGAGGACGCCAACAATTCCGCTTAATTTATCATCCCCATATTACAAAAAATCATAAAAAGGGGGAAAAAAAACAACACTTCAAAGCCAAACAAAAAATACCAAATAGGCAAATAACACTGCAGAATGGGCCTTTAGTGCCCACCCCAGTGTTTACATTTCACTACCTAATCACCAGAGCAAAAGAGCACAGATAGTACATCACAGACTGTGGAAAAGAGACAAAAGTATCAAGGCTTGCTTGAAAAAAAGAAAGGGACTGGGAAGGAAGAAAAAGGAGACAACAGTGAAGGAAGAAAAAGGCAGAAACAAAGAGAGTGATAGAAAAGAGGACATTTCTCGCACAGAATTTCCAGAAGGCGGGGATACTATTTATACTGAAAGACCCCCGGCATCCCCACAGGGGACTGCTACCCGACATTGACGGGTACAACTTTGAATGAAATAAAGATATTACATCATAATTATTTCATCCAGCCATTCCAACATGGAGCATGTCGCTATGCTCCTCAGCATGCTGCCCCACTGCTAAAGCAATGCGCTAAGGTGCCCTGGGATGCAAACAGTCTGCAAGCACGGCATTGTATACAGTGGGTGAGCACAGAGCAACACAGTGCATTGTATACAGTGGTGAACACAAAGCAACACAGTGCATTGTATACAGTGGGTGAACACAAAGCAACACAGTACATTGTATACAGTGGTAAGCACAAAGCAACACAGTGCATTGTATACAGTGGGTGAGCACAGAGCAACACAGTGCATTGTATACAGTGGGTGAGCACAAAACAACACAGTGTATTGTATACAGTGGGTGAGCACAGAGCAGCACAGTGCAATGAATACAGTGGGTGAGCACAGAGCAACACAGTGCATTGTATACAGTGGTGAGCACAGAGCATTACAGTGCATTGTATACAGTGGGTGAACACAAAGCAACACAGTGCATTGTATACAGTGGGTGAGCACAGAGCAACATAGTGCATTGTATACAGTGGGTGAGCACAGAGCATTACAGTGCATTGTATACAGTGGGTGAACACAAAGCAGCACAGTGCATTGTATACAGTGGGTGAGCACAGAGCATTACAGTGCATTGTATACAGTGGGTGAACACAGAGCAACATAGTGCATTGTATACAGTGGGTGAGCACAGAGCAACACAGTGCATTGTATACAGGGGGTGAACACAAAGCAACACAGTGTATTGTATACAGTGGGTGAGCACAGAGCAACACAGTGCATTGCTATACAGTGGGTGAGCTCAAAGCAACACAGTGCATTGAATACAGTTGGTGAACACAAAGCAACACAATGCCAGTCAACCAGGCCGATCCTCTGCAGCTGTCAGGTCAGGAGAAGACAACTGAACAAAACGCATACACCACTTCATTGATAGTTTCCCCAGTCTCCATTCTATGCAATTGCAAGAAGAGATGCTGTCCCCTTTTAAGTCTGCTCATTCTCTCCCAAGCCTGAATTAACCGCAGGGGTCAATGGAAGTAATTTTATCAGTCTCCACGTCTGGCCACAAATACCCGCTTGTCAAACGAAGCGCGGCGCGTGCGAGTTGATAACATGTGGTCTATTTGAGACTTCCTCAGGGGCCAACAGCAAGGCTCTCAGGCTGTCTGGGGACTAAGGCGCCCATCGTGGGTGTATGGAATCGGTGATAAGATTATTTCCACGACAAGGAACTTAACATCACAGGAAAAATCGGCTTCAGACAGCTCGCGGGACTGTGCTTTTTGGTAGATAGTGGGACCACTGATGTTTAGGATAGGATAGAGTGGGATTGGATAGGACAGGATAGGATATGACATGGCAGGGTAGAGTAGGGCAGGGTAGGGTAGGACAGGACAGGGTAGGGTAGAATAGGGCAATACGGGATATGATAGGAAATAGCAGGATAGGGTAGATTAGGATATGGCAGGATAGGATAGGATATGGCAGGATAGGGTAGATTAGGATATGGCAGGATAGGATAGGATATGTCAGGATAGGGTAGATTAGGATATGGCAGGATAGGATATATTAGGATATGACAGGATAGGATAGGATATGTCAGGATAGGGTAGATTAGGTATGTCAGGATAGGGCAGATTAGGATATGGCAGAATAAGATAGGATAGGATGTGTCAGGATAGGGTAGATTAGGATATGTCAGGATAGGATAGGGCAGGACAGGACAGGATAGTGCAGGACAGGACAGGATAGGGTAGGATATGGCAGGATTGGATAGGATAGGATAGGGCAGGACAGGAAAGGGCAGGGCAGGAATGGATATAATACTATACAATGGAAACAAAACAATACGATACAATTCAAACCCGTTACAAAAACGACCTACTTTTCAAACTATCGACCGAAAAAAAGACGGTAGCGGGCATTCTCCAGACAGACTGTCAAGTCCCTCGTTGTCTGCTGTACACTGAACCGGTCAATGACAATACTCTCGTCCATCTCATCTCCTCCTAGTCTGGACACAAATCCCCCGTTGTCAATAGAAGCTGAGAGTGGAGAGGTTTACAGCTTCCTGAAGCTCCACATCACGCCTTGTTTGAAGAGCTGAGCACACGGACCAGGGACAGTCCTGTCACTGCTAACGTTGGGTTTGAAGAAGAAAGAACGGGACGAGGCCAGAAAGCATTAGGTTTTCCGGACTTCACCAGACACAAGAATGGAACAAACCAGTCCCTTGTATAATCAATTCCAGTCAGCATCCGCCTCCCTCCTCTCAGAGCCTTACCATTCAGATGAAACCAACTGGTGAAGTGCGGCAAAAGGAAATTTCCCGCTCAGAAAACACGAGTCCTGCAGGAAAAACTTTGTACAACAGCCATTTATATTCTGCTTGTTGTCTGGTCTTTCACTGTCTTTCACTGGTCTGAGAAGGTAACACAATACAGTGTGACGACACGCAAAGCAATGGTAAAGAAGAAACAGTGGATACTGGATGCAGTGCAATACAAACTGACAAAAGCATTACTCTTACAAAGCACTGCCACAGTACCTGGTCCCGCTACCTGGTTAGTTTGGTCGTGGGGTTGCTGCACTGCTCAACGCATCACCAACATCTCCATTTCTGGCGGTCGTGGTATAGGGCCGGAGTTTTGGCTAAGTTCCTCACTGTCCACTCAGTGATGTTTTGTCTGCCCACTGAAAATATAAAATAAGTTGAATCTATACTGTGTATGTCATCCAGCAGATTATGCAAAACACGATGCGATGGTACACAAACGAACACAGTATATGACAATGCAACACTTACACATGTACCTCATATATCATTCAGCAAATGCAAATCCAGTCTGAAGTCTGAAAATGCAACATGACACCATAGATCTCAACACAACACACAGCAACATCACAGTGCAGTCAGACAACATACTGCAGCACAGTACAACCACAGGCAACATCACAGTGCAGTCAAACAACACAATGCAACACAGTACAACCACAAACAACATCACAGTGCAGTCAGACAACACAATGCAACACAGTACAACCACAAACAACATCACAGTGCAGTCAGACAACACAATGCAGCACAGTACAACCACAAACAACATCACAGTGCAGTCAGACAACACAATGCAACACAGTACAACCACAAACAACATCACAGTGCAGTCAAACAACACAATGCAACACAGTACAACCACAAACAACATCACAGTGCAGTCAAACAACACAATGCAACACAGTTGAACCACAAACGACATCACAGTGCAGTCAGACAACACAATGCAACACAGTACAATCACAAACAACATCACAGTGCAGTCAAACAACACAATGCAACACAGTACAATCACAAATAACATTACAGTGCAGTCAGACAACACAATCCAGCACAGTACAACCACAAACAACATCACAGTGCAGTCAGACAACATCACAGTGCAGTCAAACAACACATCCAGCACAGTACAACCACAAACAACATCACAGTGCAGTCAGACAACACAATGCAACACAGTACAACCACAAACAACATCACAGTGCAGTCAGACAACATCACAGTGCAGTCAGACAACACACTGCAGCACAGTTACAACCACACCCAAATCAGGACGATCCAGCAGACTGCAATCCAGCAGTGTCGTATCGACTGACGCGGTCAATGGAAACAATCTTGTCAATCGCTGCGTCTGGCCAGACAACGTAGTTGTCAAACTAATCATGATGCCCGCGAGTTGATAGCGTGCCGGAGGAACTTTCTGAGTTAGGTTCATGTTTGAGGACTCACCGGGACAACCTACAAGGCTCTGAGACCTGGGGACTAGTGCGCCTTTTGTGTTTTTTTTTTAAATGAGTTATATGATTATTTCCACAATAGGGAACTTGATATCGCATGAATTACTGGCTTCAGGCAACTCGAGGGACCATTGATGTGGACTTTTATAGTGGGTTTGTGTACTCAGTGTGTGTGTGTGTGTGTGTGTGTGTGTGTGTGTGTGTGTGTGTGTGTGTGTGTGTGATTCACCCTTTCTGTTTGTTGTTGTTGTTCTGCCTGTCTTCTGTGTGGGTGTACTGCCATGATCACATCTCGAGCAGCAGGTCTCAAATAGCCAGACTCTGTGCTACGTGTGGTATGTTGAGGTCAGTTTATAGAATGGATGTATCGCTTGAATTTATCAGAAAGCCGGGCATAAAACACGAACGAGGTGGTGGTTAGCGTGGCGTGGGGATGACCGCCACACGTTCTGCCTAGTTCACCTATTTTGTCCTGACAGTCGTTTTGTCAGAGGACAGGATTCATGGCCGTGATGTCAACGTGTGGCATTCCCCTACCTTACGGACAGACAGAGGTGTGACGTGAGGAAAACGTGTGGGATTCACTTACCTTACGGACAGACAGAGGTGTGACGTAGTGACAACGTGTGGGATTCCCCTACCTTACAGACAGACTGAGATGTGACGTGGTGACAATGTGTGGGATTTCCCTGCCTTACAGACAGACTGAGGTGTGATGTGGTGACAACATGTGGGATTTCCCTACCTTACAGACAGACTGAGGTGTGACGTGGTGACAACGTGTGGGATTTCCCTACCTTACAGACAGACTGAGGTGTGATGTAGTGACAACATGTGGGATTTCCCTACCTTACAGACAGACTGAGGTGTGACGTAGTGACAACGTGTGGGATTCCCCTACCTTTGAGACAGACAGAGGTGTGACGTGGTGACAACGTGTGGGATTCACCTACCTTATGGACAGACAGAGGTGTGACGTAGTGACAACGTGTGGGATTCCCCTACCTTACAGACAGACTGAGGTGTGACGTGGTGACAACGTGTGGGATTTCCCTACCTTACAGACAGACTGAGGTGTGACGTGGTGACAACGTGTGGGATTTCCCTACCTTACAGACAGACTGAGGTGTGACGTGGTGACAACATGTTGGATTCCCCTACCTTACAGACAGACAGAGGTGTGACGTGGTGACTACACAGAGATGCAACATCATTGGTATTCCCGGATATTTTCAAAAGGTTGGCATGCTGTAGAGCGATGTGACATGGTGAGAGCTTGTTGCAGACTCATCAGCAGGAGTGTCGTGGTAAAACGCCCCCTTAGGAAGCGGTGGCCCCGTGGTAAAACGCCCCCTTAAGAAGCGGTGGCCCCGTGGTAAAACGCCCCCTTAGGAAGCGGTGGACTCATAGTAAAACGCCCCCTTAGGAAGCGGTGGCCCCGTGGTAAAACGCCCCCTTAGGAAGCGGTGGAACCGTGGTAAAACGCCCCCTTAGGAAGCCAGTGTCCTCGAGTTCGAGTCCTATACACAGAACGGATTTTTTCTGCCCCCTCCACCAGGCCTTGAAGGGTGGTCTGGGCCTTGAAGGGTGGTCTGAGCCTTGAAGGGTAGTCTGAGCCTTGAAGGGTGGTCTTGAAGGGTGGTCTGAGCCTTGAAGGGTGGTCTGAGCCTTGAGCCTTGAAGGGTGGTCTGAGCCTTGAAGGGTGGTCTAGGCCTTGAAGGGTGATCTAGGCCTTGAATGGTGGTCTGAGCCTTTAAGGGTGGTCTAGGCCTTGAAGGGTGGTCTGAGCCTTGAAGGGTGGTCTGGACCCTGAAGGGTGCCTTGAAGGGTGGTCTAGGCCTTGAAGGGTGGTCTGAGCCTTGAAGGGTGGTCTAGGCCTTGAAGGGTGCCTTGAAGGGTGGTCTGGGCCCTGAAGGGCAGCTTGAGCCTTGAAGGGCGGTCTTGGCCTTGAAGGGCGGTCTGAGCCTTGAAGGGCGGTCTAAGCCTTGAAGGGTGGTCCAGTCTCGGCCTTGAAGGGCGGCCTGAGCCTTGAAGGGCGGTCTGAGCCTTGAAGGGTGATCTGGTCTAGGCCTTGAAAGGTGGTCTAGGCCTGGAAAGGTGGTCTGAGCCTTGAAGGGTGATCTGAGCCTTGACGGGCGGCAACAAAATGGCTGGCCCTAGCAAATTCTGCGGGGAATTTCCAATTTGATAGTGAAACAAATGCACTGGCAGGTATTAAAGTTTCGGTAGCACTGTATAGTGGTCATAATTATGATCTTTCTCCAGGCATCTGACAGATACAATACATTGTATTGTGTCGTATCTTATCGTATCGTATCTCAATACTATACATTGCGATACAACCCGACACAACACAACACAACACAACACAACGCAGCGTAGCGCAAGGCAAAGTAACGCAACACATCACACCACACCACACCACACCACAACACAACACACCACACCAGACCACAACACACCACAACACACCACAACATAACACACCACAACACACCCACCACACCACACCACACCATAACACACCACACCACAACACACCACACCACAACACAATACACCACACCATACCACAACATAACACACCACAACACAACACACCATACCATACCACAACATAACACATCACACCACAACATAACACAACACACCACACCACAACACAATACATCACATCACAACACAACACAACGCAACACACCACAACCTAACACAACACAACACAACACAACAACACAACGCAGCAGAACGGCAGGTACATCATATGTCCCACAAATCCTCCCGGCTGTATCACACGGCGCCGGACCCTACGGCCAGATTCTGGTCACAGGCTGACCGCCCATTCCCCGCACACACTGTCCGCATAAAGCCCGGTGATCAATGGAAATAATCACATCCATCTCCCCGCCGCCGCACACACGGCCCATCGGCAAACACTGCACGAGGCTAAGGGAGTAATTGCATCTCGGAACGTCCCCGCTGTGTCCTCCTTGTGTCCCCCCAGGGACATAACTGACTGCACTTCACTTGCCTGGGCCCGTCCTGTGGGCGGAGTTGTCAGTTCTTGATGTGGGGAGCAACTGATGATATTTTGGGAAGACAAGGAATAGCAAATCACGAGAATAACTCACTTTTTTGCGAAAACACGGCATTGGGACGGTGTTAGAAGGGTGTTCGTGTCTCTGTGGATGCAGGGCATAACTGACTTTAGCTAACGTTGGGCACTATGTCAGTGTTAGAAGGGTGTTTGTGTCTTTTTGGGTGCAGGGCATAACTGATTTTAGGCAACGTAGGACACTATGACAGTGTTAGAAGGGTGTTCGTGTTCCTGTGAGTGCAGGGAATAACTGACTTTAGCCAACGTAGGACACAATGACAGTGCTAAAGGGGTGTTTGTGTCTCTGTGGGTGCAGGGCATAGCTGATTTTAGCCAACGTAGGGCACTATGACAGTGCTAAAGGTGTGTTTCTGGGTGCAGGGAATAACTGACTTTAGCCAACGTAGGGCAATACGACAGTGCTAAAGGGGTGATCGTTTCTCTGGGTGCAGGGAATAACTGACTTTAGCCAACGTAGGGCACTATGACAGTGCTAAAAGTGTGTTTGTGTCTCTGCGGGTGCAGAAAATAACAAGACTTTACCCAACGTAGGGCGCTATGGCAGTGCTAAAGGGGTGTTCATGTCTCTGGGTGCATCAACACAACTTGTCAGTGACAGGCGACGTTCTCTGCACGAACTGCACAATGTCGGCATCAACAGAACGTGTCAGTGAAGTGATCTCAGCCGTCCCCCACCCTCAGCAGAAAGCACATCATTGCTGAACGAAGCACGGAGCTTCCAAGCTTTCGGAATCGGGGTACCTCCCACGTGGCCTCTAATCGGAGACATCTTCAGGGTCCCGTGCCCGTGGCTTTGGGAGTACCCCGGGCCTGTGCCATGGGAGGTGAAGGCGGAGGGCAAGCAGCAGAGTTCTGCCAAGTCATGGAACATGCTGCAACACAGGAGTGGCAGACTTCAGTCAGCAGAAAATGGAGGCGGTGTCATTGATGCTTTTATCATTAGGGGACCTTCACACACACACACATACACACACCTCTCTCTCTCTCTCTCTCTCTCTCTCTATATATATATATATATATATATATCACATTCTCTCTCTCTCTCTCTCTCTCTCTCTCTCTATATATATATATATATCACATTCGCGCGGGCGCGAACGCGTACTCACAGTTATATGCCTTTTTCTTTCCTGCATACACATTGCTGGAGAGCAAACAAAAGTATCACTGACGTAATAAATACTCAGACACAATGTGACACAGAATTTGCTCGAATTTGAAAGGTGATTGTATGCAAGTATTTTTTAAATATCATTTCATAATTATGGTGTGCGTGCATGTGCACGTGCGAGCGCGCGCGTTTTTGTGTGCACTCTTACGTGTATAATTAACTATGCGTGTGCATGTGTGTGTGTGTGTGTGTGTGTGTGTGTGTGTGTGTGTGTGTGTGTGTGTAATTAATTGCGTACGTGCATGTGTGTGTGTGTGTGTGTGTGTGTGTGTGTGTTGATGTGTGTGTCCCAGGCCTGGCCCTGGCGGTGGGCATGATCCTGTACATCTCGGCAGTGAACGACGAGGTGGGGTACCGCACCAGCACCATGCAGGAGGAGGGGGGCTTCAGCTACCAGTACGGATGGTCCTTCTTCACCGCAGGTGTCGGCTTCCTCATCTCAGAGATGGCGGCCGTGGTGGGCGTCACGGTCTTCCTGCAGCGCTACGAGAAGGTGGAGAAGATGGTGGAGATCGTGCCGGGTCTGGAGGAGAAGGTGGACCCCGAGCTGCTCTACCACGCCCAGTGTGGCGTCAAGAATCCCGTAGTGTGCTCGTGAAACGTGACGTGGTGTGCTTGTAAAACGTGACGTCCTTACCACGCCCAGTGTGACGTAATGAACCACTTGGTGTGCTTTTGAAACGTGACGAGGACGTCCTTACCACGCTTAGTGTGACGTCATGAACCACGTGGTGTGCTCGTGAAACGTGACAATTCCTTACCACGCTTAGTGTGACGTCATGAACCACGTGGTCTGCTCGTGAAACGTGACAAGTCCTTCCCACACCCAGTGTGACGTCATGGGCGTCCTTACCACGCTCAGTGTGACGTCATGAACCACGTGGTGTGCTCGTGAAACGTGACGAGGACGTCCTTACCACGCTCAGTGTGACGTCATGAACCACGTGGTGTGCTCTTGAAACGTGACGAGGACGTCCTTACCACGCTTAGTGTAACGTCATGAACCACGTGGTGTGTTCGTGAAACATGACATGGACGTCCTTACCACGCTCAGTGTGACGTCATGAACCACGTGGTGTGCTCGTGAAACGTGACACGGAAGTTTTTTGTCTTTTGGTGCGTGATGTGTTATTAACTTCGTTCTTCTGTCAGTGAAGGATTGGTTGTTGAACTCAAGCACCCCGTGGTCTGCTCGTGAAACGTGAGAAGGAAGTCCTTGTCCTGTGGCGTGTGGTGTGTTATCAACTTCCTTTCCTCTGTCACTGAAGTAGTGGTTGTTGAACTCCGTGTGGCGTCAGGAACCACGTGATCTGCTTGTAATACTGTAAAATAAATAGGTTTCACTTTTCCGACGTCTGGTTGAAAAGAAAAGAAAAAAAACTTTCAGCATGTGTGTTAGAAGTTGCCATTCTACCAGTGAGTGAAAAATAGGTTGTTTTACTCAGTGTGGTGTCAAGAACCTGTGGTATGCGCGTTAACCGAGAGAAAATAATCTCTTGTCGGGGGAGCTGGTGTTTGTTTGAGAGAAAGAAAATGTTAGGTATTGTGTAGGAGCTTCCATTGTTTCAGTGAGTGAACTAATATAAGTTGTTTTAATCAGTGTGGCGTCAAGAACCTGTGGTATGCACGTTAAATAAGAGAGAAAAAAAATTGGTAGTGGGGGATAGTGGTTTCTTCGAGATAAAGAGAATGCTAGGCATTGCGTATGAGTTTCCATTGCTTCAGTGAGTGTGTTGTTTTCACTAAGTGTGGTGCTCCAAAAAGGGAAAGATGATTGATGTGCGCTTATTTTTCAAGACAGTGAACCAATGGAAGTTTTTTTTTGTGTGTGTGTTTTTGTATAAAAAAACAAAAACAAAACAAACAAAAAAACCCACAAAAACAAAAAGAAACAAAAAACAAAACGGGAAAAAACAAAGCAAATGACAAAACCGTCAGAACTGCTTTCTTTTCATGATTTATTTCTTCCACCACTTCACTCCCCAGTCAGCAGAGCTCCTTCATTGTGAGCTTGTCCTTCAACCCAAGAGGAACACATGCTTCTATAGACATTTGATCATTCCCAGTAGATACAAAACTCCGAACAACACCAATAGTTCAGAAGGAAACTTCTACAAATGAAACGTATATCTCAAGGCGGGTGAGGTTTGAAAGTTCACTGATACTGGAGGACAGCTTGGGGGGAAAGGTATTATGGAAAAATACAAACAACGATGTTTGATACCGCCATTCTGATCACTAATTGTTTTTACTGTGTGTCAAGGGGACTGAAAATCCACACTGTACAGATCTACTCCCTGGACTGACGATGGCCTGACAGCATTGACCCACCCACTGCTGAACCTTGGTGTATGAAATGAAATCAGTGTGAAGGGAATCTGAAGTGTTACAACTATTTTGTTAGTACCTTTGTAGTCTGACTGATTTCACTGAACACAAATAATGCAGTCCTAAGAGGATGGTGTCCGAACTGACTGGTGACCACCGTCCTGCCCTGTCCGAACTTACTGGTGACCACCTTCCTGCCCTGTAGCCCCAGTCTTGTCAGTTAGGTCACGGCCCTTCAAACAGCATCGTACTAAAAACTGTCGTGGTGAAAACAAAGGCAAAAGGGAAAGAAAAATCCAATGAAATGTTGCCGGATGTTTTTCAGCCATTGGTTTCACCCAGCCCCTTGCCAAACTGGTTCCCGGTCTGTGGGTACAGGTCTATATTTAGATACGCATGGTCACGTCCAGAAATGGTGATCACGTGGTAGGGTCACCTGTTGCTGTAACACCGGCCAGAAGTGGTGATCAGGTGGTGTTGCTGTAACACCGGCCAGAAGTGGTGATCACGTGGTTGGGCCAGCTGTTGCTGTAACACCGGCCAGAAGTGATCACGTGGTAGGGCCAGCTGTTGCTGTAACACCGGCCAGAAGTGATCAGGTGGTAGGGCCAGCTGTTGCTGTAACACCGGCCAGAAGTGATCAGGTGGTAGGATCACCTGTTGCTGTAACACCGGTCAGAAGTGGTGATCAGGTGGTAGGGTCACCTGTTGCTGTAACACCGACCAGAAGTGGTGATCAGGTGGTAGTGTCACTTGTTGCTGTAACACCGGTCAGAAGTGGTGATCAGGTGGTAGTGTCACCTGTTGCTGTAACACCGGTCAGAAGTGGTGATCAGGTGGTAGGGTCACCTGTTGCTGTAACACCGACCAGAAGTGGTGATCAGGTGGTAGGGTCACCTGTTGTTGTAACACCAGTCAGAAGTGATGATCAGGTGGTAGGGTCACCTGTTGCTGTAACACCGGTCAGAAGTGGTGATCAGGTGGTAGGGTCACCTGTTGCTGTAACACCGGTCAGAAGTGGTGATCAGGTGGTAGGGTCACCTGTTGTTGTAACACCGGTCAGAAGTGGTGATCAGGTGGTAGGGTCACCTGTTGCTGTAACACCGGTCAGAAGTGGTGATCAGGTGGTAGGGTCACCTGTTGCTGTAACACCGGTCAGAAGTGGTGATCAGGTGGTAGGGTCACCTGTTGCTGTAACACCGGTCAGAAGTGGTGATCAGGTGGTAGGGTCACCTGTTGCTGTAACAGCGGTCAGAAGTGGTGATCACGTGGTGTTGCTGTAACACTGTCCAGAAGTGGTGATCAGGTGGTAGGGTCACCTGTTGCTGTAACACCGGTCAGAAGTGGTGATCAGGTGGTAGGGTCACCTGTTGCTGTAACACCGACCAGAAGTGGTGATCAGGTGGTAGAGTCACCTGTTGCTGTAACACCTGTCAGAAGTGGTGATCACGTGGTAGGACCACCTGTTGCTGTAACACCGGTCAGAAGTGGTGATCAGGTGGTAGGGCCACCTGTTGCTGTAACACCGGCCAGAAGTGGTGATCAGGTGGTAGAGTCACCTGTTGCTGTAACACCAGTCAGAAGTGGTGATCACGTGGTAGGACCACCTGTTGCTGTAACATCGGTTAGAAGTGATCAGGTGGTAGGACCACCTTTTGCTGTAACACCGGCCAGAAGTGGTGATCAGGTGGTACGGCCACCTGTTGCTGTAACACCGGTCAGAAGTGGTGATCAGGTGGTAGGGTCACCTGTTGCTGTAACACCGGTCAGAAGTGGTGATCACGTGGTGTTGCTGTAACACTGTCCAGAAGTGGTGATCATTTGGTAGGGTCACCTGTTGCTGTAACACCGGTCAGAAGTGGTGGTCACGTGGTGTTGCTGTAACTCTGTCCAGAAGTGGTGATCAGGTGGTACGGTCATCTGTTGCTGTAACACCGGCCAGAAGTGGTGATCAGGTGGTAGGGCCACCTGTTGCTGTAACACCGGCCAGAAGTGGTGATCAGGTGGTGTTGCTGTAACACCGGCCAGAAGTGGTGATCAGGTGGTATGGCCACCTGTTGCTGTAACACTGGCCAGAAGTGGTGATCAGGTGGTATGGCCACCTGTTGCTGTAACACCGGCCAGAAGTGGTGATCAGGTGGTAGGGCCACCTGTTGCTGCAACACCGGCCAGAAGTGATCAGGTGGTAGGGCCACCTGTTGCTGTAACACCGGCCAGAAGTGGTGATCAGGTGGTAGGGCCACCTGTTGCTGTAACACCGGCCAGAAGTGGTGATCAGGTGGTAGGGCCACCTGTTGCTGTAACACCGGTCAGAAGTGGTGATCAGGTGGTATGGCCACCTGTTGCTGTAACACCGGCCAGAAGTGGTGATCAGGTGGTAGGGCCACCTGTTGCTGTAACACCGGTCAGAAGTGGTGATCACGTGGTGTTGCTGTAACATCGGTTAGAAGTGGTGATCAGGTGGTGTTGCTGTAACACTGTCCAGAAGTGGTGATCAGGTGGTATGGTCACCTGTTGCTGTAACACCGGTCAGAAGTGGCGATCAGGTGGTGTTGCTGTAACACTGTCCAGAAGTGGTGATCAGGTGGTAGGGTCACCTGTTGCTGTAACACCGGTCAGAAGTGGTGATCACGTGGTGTTGCTGTAACACTGTCCAGAAGTGGTGATCATTTGGTAGGGCCACCTGTTGCTGTAACACCGGCCAGAAGTGATCAGGTGGTAGGGTCACCTGTTGCTGTAACACCGGTCAGAAGTGGTGATCAGGTGGTAGGGCCACCTGTTGCTGTAACACCGGTCAGAAGTGGCGATCAGGTGGTAGGGTCACCTGTTGTTGTAACACCGGTCAGAAGTGGTGATCAGGTGGTAGGGTCACCTGTTGCTGTAACACCGGTCAGAAGTGGTGATCAGGTGGTAGGGCCACCTGTTGCTGTAACACCGGTCAGAAGTGGTGATCAGGTGGTAGGGTCACCTGTTGCTGTAACACCGGTCAGAAGTGGTGATCAGGTGGTAGGGCCACCTGTTGCTGTAACACCGGTCAGAAGTGGTGATCACGTGGTGTTGCTGTAACACTGTCCAGAAGTGGTGATCAGGTGGTAGGGTCACCTGTTGCTGTAACACCGGTCAGAAGTGGTGATCAGGTGGTAGGGTCACCTGTTGCTGTAACATCTGCCAGAAGTGGTGATCACGTGGTAGGGTCACCTGTTGCTGTAACACCGACCAGAAGTGGTGTTCAGGTGGTAGGGTCACCTGTTGCAGTAACACCGGTCAGAAGTGGTGATCAGGTGGTAGGGTCACCTGTTGCTGTAACAGCGGCCAGAAGTGGTGATCAGGTGGTAGGGTCACCTGTTGCTGTAACATCTGCCAGAAGTGGTGATCACGTGGT
>NC_134876.1:26213751-26276251 GCF_041734735.1 Babylonia areolata | reverse complement strand
ACTGGAACATTCTTTTACACCCAAGAACATCTAGCCAAATCAGACATCACAAGCAGCACATTCCCTCCAACAAATCGTTAAAAAGCAAGTTGTCCGTTTGGATTCTGTCCTGCAGCTTTTTGACTCGCTTGTTTTATCTATACTATCATGTGAAGCCCAGATTTGGTTCCCATGGGCTGATACTAGAACTACCACATCATTCAATGAATGAATGACAGATTTCTTTAGAAACTGTATTCTTCGAAACATTCCCATATGCAAATGCATATAATTTTTTGCAAATTGTTTCTTGGGATGCATTCTAAAACAACGAAACTGACAACTCTAGCAGAATAAGGCAGATTTCCACCCGCATGGTAAAGCTGGGCCCCATCCACTCCTTCCGTCGTTTTAAAATTCCTCAACTGAGGTCGGGTAGCCATTCACACCTGGGTGGAGTGAGCAAAACTGGAGTAAAGTGCCTCTCCCAAGGATGAGACATCATGTCGAAACAGGGTCTTGAACCCTGACCCAGAAGTCCAACGTCTAACCGATTCTGTCATTGTGATTTCTAGAACTCCAGTGAACAACTTGAGCTTTAAGGCACATATCCATCCATACACAGGGTGTATGTATTATCTTTAACGTTGGCTTCTCGGAATTTTGAAAAAGCTAGACTGGAAAAAAATAAAATAAACTTTATAAAAAAAATTCATGGGAAGAGGGAGGACGGAGCTGACAGAAACTGGGACAGAGAGATGACGGAGAGTAAGATATAAATACATATTTACACACACACATACACACACACACACACACACACACACACACACACATATATATATATATACACACATACATATGTGTGGATATGTGTAAATGTGTGTGTGTGTGTGTGTTTGTGTGTGTGTGTGTGTGTGTGTGTGTGTTTTGTATACATAGACAGAGACAGAGTTGGACACACACACACACACACACAAACATATATATATATATATATGTGTGTGTGTGTGTGTGTGTGTACATACATACATATATATATATATATATATATATATATATATATATATATATACACTGTCTATAAAGAGGGAGATACAGAGTCAGAAACAGACAGACAGACAGACAGACGCAGACCATCGTCGTACCGCTGCAGCCAGCAGGGAACAAGGGAGGTCAATACAAACGAACAACAAGAGTTGCTAACCTTGTTTTTGTGAAGTCTTCTCCTTTCTGCTGACATTCGCATGGATCCCCAAGGATGATCATCCCAAGTTTATGACAGTCAGATAAATAAATAATCAACCCAAGAACTGAATGAATAAACAAAAATAAATAATTAATGATATAATGCATTCCCCTACGCAGATAGATTTATAAATGAATAACTAAACAAAGAAAGAACTAAACAAAGAAATAAACAAAAGTAATTACTGGCTAAATAAACAAATAATAACCTGCATTCCCACAACGCAGATCAGTGACTAAATAAACTAATAAAGGAATACAAAAAACAAAAACCAATCAATGAATAATAATCACACAAATAAATAAAAGCCCACCACCCCTACACCGCACGCCCCACTCTCCATCACGGAGAAACACCCGGTGTAACAGCCTCAAACAACCCCCTGACAGGATCTTATCCCGGCGTCATTGTGTGCAACACTCGGGAACATTATTGTGTCTGGTGAAGGTCGGCTCTCCTCCCTTCAACCTAGTTATAACCCCCCTCACACACACACACACCCATCCCCCTCTGGGGTTTCGGTTTGTCAAGGAGGCGTCACTGCGTTTAGACAAATCCATATACGCTACACCACATCTGTTAGGCAGATGCCTGACAAGCAGCATAACCCAACGCACTTATTCAGGCCTTGAGTGCTTGCATATGTTTCTATGTACATATCCGAGTGGATTTCTTCTGCAGAATTTCGCCAGAATACACTCTCGTTGCCATGGGTTCTTTTTCAATGCGCCAAGTGCATGCTGACCTGGGTTTATCGTCTCATCCGAACGATATGACGCTTAGGATTTTCCAGTCAAACTTAGAGAAAGGGCGAGAGCGGATTTCGAACCCAGACCCTCACGAACTCTGACAGCGTCCTAACTATTCTGCCACCTTTCCTCACGGAAGCAATTTCCTGCTAATCTGGAATGACCACTATAGGGTAGGACTGTCTAATTGCGAACGATCCAGTCGAAGCGACCAGCTCAATGTGTGTACTGTAAAGATCACATGTCGTAGGATAGTCAAACGTAGTTCTTTTGTTTTCGAAGGCTTTCTCCGACAGGTTGCCCCAGGAAATTTTCGTCTGCTAATTCTTTTCAACGTTTTGTCGATGCTGGAATTAGCAAGGGTGCCTGAGGGTAAATGCGAACGAGCAAGTCTAATTGCGAACGATGGCTTTGGGAACATGATAACTAAAAGAGAAACAGATCTTTAACTCACTAGACATAAAATTATTGGAACATCGAACCAGACTGTTGCATTGTTGGTTTTGATCACACATACACACAAACAGGCATTTAAACACACACACTCCACACTGCACACAAACACACCCTTTTGAGAGTGCTCAGTAACTGTGCAGCATTGTTCGCAAATAGATTCACGTCAGAATATCCCATGGTCTAATTGCAAACGACACTTTTGCAGAATCCTGTCAAAATTGACGTTCTGGTCTGTCACCAATATGCTTTCTTGAATTATCCCGGCACTGGTAATGCACATTCAACACATCCGATCAAATCAACTATTTTAAATTGTGTCAAAGGTCAAGTCCTACAACTTGCTTCTCTTGATTTTATGATTTTGATAGCACGTTTGTAACCTTGATCGGCAGTGGTGCGCGAAGAGAAGAAACAGCGCAGAAACAGCCAGTAATAGCTGATGTTTGACTGGTTCTTGAAATGGATATTCATTAAGGTATTAGAAGAAGGTCGAAGCAGACGTTAAATTGTGAAATGCAACCGTTAAGAACGCTTCGAAGTGGGGCGATACACGAATTGTTCGCAATTACACGCTGTTCGCAATTACCCATACCTACCCTACCCATTACTGGGAGGTGTGAAATCCAACGAGGAGGGATCATTTCTGACCACTTGAAGTCTACTCCCAGAGTCATTCCAGGATAGTTCAATATGACCCCGCATTTTAAAAACAACAACGGAGATAAGAACAGACTGCTACATGGGGCCGGCCGTGTGGCCTCCCCGTGTCTGAGGTGCACAGGGAACGGTCAACGAGTGGCCAGCAGAAGGCCACACACCAGAGGAGACCCCTCCCAACCCTAGTCATCCCCGCATCGCTGCTGAAACAAGTCCGTGGTATTCAGTAGTGCATGTCCTCTCCATTCAGAGCACGTGATACACGTTCACTACAAAGCACTCTGATGACGACAACAATGGCTGAGCCACGAAGCCTGAGAGATGACCAAAGCGGTGTGACCTGGTGACAAGATCCAATGGCCATGCTGAAACATTCCTCCAGGGAAATGTTGAGGGAGGGATACGGAGGGGGAAGCAGTAAAATCTGATGGACAGTATTGCAGAATGGATACTTATTAACAACAAATTGAAGAGACCTAGGCTTTGACACACAACAGACACACCCAGAGGAATCTGGTGAACAGTTCTTCTGGGGCCGTATTCAAGACAAAAATCATTTTGCCTGAAGGCAAGTTACCCTTGACAGTGCAGGGACACGCAGTTAGTTTGCATTGAAGGCGTATTTCAAGACACACAAAGTGCTGCTAACCCGTAGTCTTTAAATCAAAATCCCGGGAATTCCCTTCTGCACACGCTCTTTTACTTCGCACCGCGTCACAGTGTAAAAAAAAAAAAAAAAAAAAAAAAAAAAGCTTCAGCGGCAAAGCATCGATTAGAGTCAGCAACTTGTCAAATCTAGAGACCACTTTCACATTCTGACACATTGTCTTCCCTGCTTTACAGCTAACTGCAAAAATGAACTAAAATAACGGAGTTCGGATCCAAATCTATCGTCTGCATGTGCACTCACTTCACAGCTGTTTTCGTAATTCATGTAATGACGCCTGCCAGTCTCAATATGTCCATTTTGACTGCCAAGCGAACAAAGGATAAGATCAAACTATCAGAGGCCGTATTCAAGACACGGTCTCTTCGCAAAACGCCTGTCTTCTCTTAGAATAACCACCGCAACAAAGGATTCGCCATATTTACCTTTGCTTCGTGGGCTGTCACCCTTGGCAGATAGTAAGGGTAAGTTGTCTTCGGGTTTGTAGAACCGCAGGTAGGTTTTTGTGTTCCTGAATACCGGATATTGCTAATCCTAAGCAGTTTGCCTTGCCTCAGGCAATTTACCCGCAGGCACACATTTAACCGCAGGCACGATGGTTTCTTGAATACGGCCCCGGTATCCCCGTGACTCTCCACAGTGTTGAGGGAAACAAGAAAGGACGACCGCCGCCACGTGTCCTCAACGACGGTCACGATGTTTGGTGTGCGTGTTTCACAGACTGACCACCACAGGCAGGGGATGTCAAACTGATGTCACGTTGAGGGCTTGGCATCAACTGCCACCAGGAAATGCACACACACATACTCACACACACACGCGCGCGCGCGCGCGTATGACTACGCATACATAAAGACATCAGCAACAGCAAAGGTTTCTTTAGATACATACAAATAGAGAGAGCAAGAGACAGACAGACAGACAGAGATTGAGACAGAGAGAGAGAGGCATACACACTCACTTCCATGTGGAGGTTTAAATACTGGTTCAAGGTGCTGCGAACCGGTTTTCACACACACACACACACACACACACACACACACATGAATTCTTACATAGTACACAAGGTCCTGGCAATGAAACGACTGACAGGGATCCAGTGTCAGTGTGGCAACTCCTGCCACCCCAGTTTGGTGAATCCACCTGATTTTCCTCACCTCACTTCCGGGAAACAAGGGGAAGAAAAAAAAAGGCAGAAAAATCAGAAAGGAAGGACTGAGAGAAAGGAAGGAGAAACGAAATGAAATAATAACCGTCACAAAAAGGAAAGAAAGTAGGGAAAAAAGAAAGAAGTCAGGAAGGAAGGAAAGTTAAGAAAAACGAAAAACAAAACAAAACAACAACAACAACAACAAAAAACAACAACAAAAAAACAACAAACAAACAAACAAAAACAAAAACAACAACACAACAACGGCAGAGCTTCATCGAAAGGGAGACCACCACGCCATCGAAACAAATCGTTCACCCGGTGCAAGATAGGCTTAAGTCCCTTTCAACTGAACTGAATTCAAACCACGATTGTTTTGTGCGGCGTTTCCATGGTGCTGGGTGTGTGCACAGTTCATCTTCCAGTCTTGAAGAGCGAAAGTGTGTGTGTGTGTGTGTGTGTGTGTGTGTGTGTGTGTGTGTGTGTGTGTGTGTGTGTGTGTGTGTGTGAGATATAATGGTTACTACAACTAAATGACAAAACAGTGAAATATAAACACAACAGCTTTGTACATGCAAACCAGGGCACTTATCTGAAGACAGACAAACACAAAGGGAAACGACCAAATGGCTGCTGTCATATCAAAGTGAAAAGACGTCAAATTACACAAAGAAATATTATCAGTTCTTGAAGAGAGACAAGAGATACTGATCTGGTTATTGTGGCTGTTTCATTGCGGATTAAGAATTTCACATTCTTAATTCAAAGAAAGAATGAATGGATGAAAGAAAGAGAGAAAGAAAGACAGCTGTGTTTGTTTGTTTGTTTGTTTGTTTTTTGTTTTGTTTTTTGTTGTTGTTGTTTGTTTTGTTTTTGTTTTGTTGTTATTGTTCTTTTGTTGTTGTTGTTTTTTTACGGGGAGGGAGATTGGGGTGGAGGGGGGGGGGGGGTAGGGGCATGTGCATCATTAATCGATCACTCGCTTGGTGTCGACAACATTTCTCATGTTCCATTTGTCAGTGTGAATAACATCAAAACTGCAAAATATAGCACATTAAATCACGCTTTTACGTGTGTTTTTTCCTCCCTAAAGACTGGTTGATATTTTTACTCCTCAAAATGAAATCATTGATATTATTACAGAGGAAATGAAGATTAGTTTTGTCAGACAATGCTGATGAATTGGACAAGGGAAGGAAAACGATACGAACAGATTATCAAATATTGATATCATGGGCTCAATGTGATTTCTGAAGAAAAACAAAATTTTAACTGAAATTTACTTTTTTTCTTTTGTAGTACTGGTCTCAGCACCTCAGTGCCTCAATGCTGCACTGCTCAATGCTGCTCATTAGCATTGCTTATCTTGGCACCCATCTAAACTTTAAGCAGTTGCGTTGTAGTGTGTGTGTGTATGTGTGTGTGTGTAGCATTGTGTGTGTGGCAGTGTGTGTGTGTGTGTGTGTGTGTGTGTGTGTGTGTGTGTATGTCTGTGCGTCTGTGTCTGTGTGTGTGTGTCTCTGTGTGTCTGTGTCTGTGCGTGTGTGTGTCTTTGTGTGTGTGTATGTTCTTGTCTGTCTTCATGTCAGCCTCTACGTCACCCCCCCCCCACACACACACACACACACAACCGGCCCCCTTTGGGTGTCCTTAGACAGCCTTGAACATTCATTCTTTCATCCAGCGCTATCCAAGGACAAAACTTTCGTTTTGTCTCCTTGCCTTCACGTCACTCGCACTAATTGGAAACTGAAAGCGATAAGGTTTTGTGAGGCTCGTTAGAGTCAGGAATCACACCGTCGCAGCTGGTTTCAACGTACAAAGGGGAGTTATTATAGAAAGCCAAAGAAAAGAAAAAAAAGATAAAAAGGTTTCTATACACGTACAAAAGGAATAACCATAGAAAACCAGAGAGAAAAAAAAGAAATGAAATAAAAGGTATCCTATAGTGCAAAAGGGAATTATCATAGAAAGACCCTCCCCCCCCCCCACCCCACGCCCCCCCCCCCCCCCAAAAAAAAAAAAAAATCAGAACTCAGAAGTGTCACTTTCAAGGTGTCATAGCGGTCGGGCTGATCCACATAGGCTGCATAAAATAAAGAAGCAGCAGATGCCAGACTTTCCCTTAAAGCCCACGTCAGGCCTTCACAGCCTAGCCCAGGTTTGTATAAACCATTAGAAATGAAATGATTGATCAAACAAAAAAACAACAACAAAAAAACAAACAAACAAAAAAAGAAAAAAAAAGAAATTATAAAAATTCATTAAAAAAGAAGAAGAAAAAACAAAAAAACAAAATCAAAAGCCGAAGACCTCCCCCCATCACTATGTTCCGCCTGTACCGTGTGGCAGTGTGGAAAGACAAGCATGAAAACAGTCCTTGGGCTGGAAGCGTGGAGATTGGTTCCGTAGTTGGCCATTCTATATTCCAGAAGGAGAAATGAAAAAGGAAAAGGAGAAGAGAAAAAAAAAGGAGAAAAGAAACGTTGCTAAGTGTGGAAGGAAGATCCTGTTACAGTTTCCCTCTCGGCGCAGCGCTGTGTGTCGCTTTCTCGCTCTTTCGGGCTAGTTTTTTTCCCTTCTGTTTATAGTTTGTATATATATATGTGTGTGTGTGTGTGTGTGTGTGTGTGTGTGTGTGTGTGTGTGTGTGTGTGTGTGGAGACAGACAGACAGACAGACAGACAGACAGACAGACAGAGACAGATACAGAGAGTGACTTCGGCTAACCCGCCCGGGGTCAATGGACAGGTCTTATCCTGGGAGACACCATTCTTGATCAACGTTTACTCCCAGAGAAAGTTGAGACAGAGAGAGACAGACACACAGAAACAGAGAGACATGTTAACTAACGACAAACAGAGACAGAGAAACCGTGATAAACTGCCAGAGAGAGAAACAGTGATAAACTGCCAGAGAGAGAAACAGTGATAAACTGCCAGAGAGAGAAACAGTGATAAACTGCCAGAGAGAGAAACAGTGATAAACTGCCAGACAGAGAAACAGTGATAAACTGCCAGAGAGAGAAACAGTGATAAACTGCCAGACAGAGAAACAGTGATAAACTGCCAGACAGAGAAACAGTGATAAACTGCCAGAGAGAGAAACAGTGATAAACTGCCAGAGAGAGAAACAGTGATAAACTGCCAGAGAGAGAAACAGTGATAAACTGCCAGAGAGAGAAACAGTGATAAACTGCCAGACAGAGAAACAGTGATAAACTGCCAGAGAGAGAAACAGTGATAAACTGCCAGAGACAGTGGGAAAACGGAAGGAAACAAAGGAACAGATATACATACATACATACATACATACATACATACAGACAGACAGACAGACAGACACACACACACACACACACACACACACACACACACACACACACACACACACACACACACACACACACACACACACAAAGACAGAGGGACAGAGACAGTCACACACAGACAGACACACACACACACACACACAGACAGACAGGCAGAAACAGACACACAGACAGAGACAGACAGACAAATACAGAGGGACAGAGACAGACACACAGACAGGCAGAAACAGAGACGAAGACAGAGAGACAGACAGATAGAGAGACAGATACAGAGATGGACAGATAGAGAAAGATCACGACAGAGACAGAAAGAGACAAACGAAAACTGAGACCAAGACAGAGGCAGACAGACAGACAGACACACGAACAGACAGACACAGAAAGAAAGACAAAGAGAAAGAGAGACGAAGACAGAGACAGAAAGAGCCCCACAGGGTTTGAAACACAAACAGTGCTGCACAACAAACTGGTTTGGAAGGAAAGCCAACTCGTCAAAGTCACAGAAATGTACACGTCATTCTTCCTCTTGTAATACCTGTTTTTCCTGTATTATATATGTGCCATCATTTCATCCTTGGCAGCAGTAATATCTGTCCTTCCTGTATTATATATGTGTCATCATTTCATCCTTGGCAGTAGTAACACCTGTCTTTCCATTATTATATATGTGCCATCATTTCATCCTTGGCAGTAGTAACACCTGTCCTTCCTGTATTATATATGTGCCATCATTTCATCCTTGGCAGTAGTAATACATGTCCTTCTTGTATTATATCAGAGCCATCATTTCATCCTTGGCAGTAGAAATACCTGTCCTTCCTGTATTATATTTGTGTCATCATTTCATCCTTGGCAGTAGTAACACATGTCTTTCTTCCTGTATTATATATATGCCATCATTTCATCCTAGGCAGTAGTAATACCTGTTCTTCCTGTATTATATCTGTGCCATCATTTCATCCTTGGCAGTAGTGATACCTGTCCTTCCTGTATTATATGTGTGCCGTCATTTCATCCTTAGCAGTAGTAATAGCTGTCCTTCCATTATTATATATATGCCATCATTTCATCCTTGGAAAGAAGTAACACCTGTCTTTCTTCCTGTATCACATCTGTGCCATCATTTCATCCTTGGCAGTAGTAATACCTGTCCTTTCTGTATTATATCTGTGTCATCATTTCATCCTTGGCAGTAGTAATACCTGTCCTTTCTGTATTATATCTGTGCCATCATTTCATCCTTGGCAGTAGTAATGCCTGTCCTTTTTGTATTATATCAGAGCCATCATTTCATCCTTGGCAGTAGTAATACCTGTCCTTCCTGTATTATATCTGTGCCATCATTTCATCCTTGGCAGTAGTAATACCTGTCCTTCCTGTATTATATCAGATCCATCATTTCACCCTTGGCAGCAGCAACAGCAACAGCAGTAGAGACATCCTCCCTGTGCTGTTGACAACAATTACGAGCTGGAATCCGGTGAATCAGGGGAAAGTCTTTTGCTTTACGATCACTGCCCAGAAATGTCGGAGGAATGATAGTATCTCTTCTTGTTTTGTTTATTTTGTTTTGTTTTGTTGCTGTATTGGTTTTGTTGTTAGTGTTGTGTGTGTGTGTGTGTGTGTGTGTGTGTGTGTGTGTGTGTGTGTGTGTGTGTGTGTGTGTGTGTGTGTGTGTGTGTGTGTGTGTGTGTGTGTGTGCGCGCGCGTTCGTGTGTGTGTGTGTGTTAGATTTTCATGCTGAAATTTGAAATTTTCGTTGGATTTTCGATACTTGTAATGCATTTGTACAATCATTCATTTATTTTTTATTCGTTGTTCATTTTACTTTAAAAAAAACCCCAAAAAACCCAACACTTTTACTTGTGTGAGGACATGGTGAAAAAAACGTCCCCTCCCCTTATTTAGGCCCGGGTTTCTGATAAATTCAAGCGATACATCCATTCAATAAACTGACCTCAACATACCACACGTAGCACGGAGTCTGATGTTTGAGACCTGCTGCTCGAGATGTGATCATGACAGTACACCCACACAGAAGACAGGCAGAACAACAACAACAACAAACAGAAAGGGTGAATCTCTCTCTCTCTCTCTCTCTCTCTCTCTCTCTCTCTCTCTCTCTCTCTCTCTCTCTGTGTGTTTTATTTCTATCGGTGCACCAGGCCAGACATTATTGTCACATGTCACAATCAGTTGGAAATATCATTTACATTTAACCATTGTTTTGCGAAATTTGATATTTGCATTTCCTGCCGTTCCCAACATATATTGATTTCTCAGAGAAACAGATATTGATTTGTCAGATAAACAAACGTTCATTTGTGTTGAGTAAAGGAAACTAAATAAAACAGGATAAGCTGAAATGGGGCAAAATGATGCAACAAAACCAGAAGAAGAAGAGAACGAAAAGAAATAAATAAAAATAAAATGAAAACAAAAGTGGAAAAGCAAAGCAAAATATTCAGAACCAATAGAAAACATTTAAAACCGAAATAAAATAAAAAGCACGACAAACAAACGAAGAAAACAGTTCACTACACACACGAAACTGGCTTGAACAGATATCTGGCATCATAAAAGTGAATGCAATGCGAATGGGAATGGGTTACACTTGTCTATCCGATCAAGAAAGGCAGGACGGAAGGAACAAGAAGAAGAAGAAGAAGAAGAAGAAGGAAGACAACTGCAATAACTACAACAACGACAACAACAACAGCAGAGGGGGTGAAAGAAGAAAAGCAAGAACACGTTGAGGGGTTGAACTGATGGGTGCGTGTCAATCCATTTTTCTTCTGTGTGAAACAGTTCGTGACAATGTTCCCAGAAGGAAGTTAAGGATGAGTAAATTTGTCAATGTCCCTGTCGACGTGTCACACATATACAGCGATTGTAGAGATTTGATTAAGTTTTGTTTTTCACACTTGAATTTGATCATTTAAAAGAGGAGAGGATCGTGGAGGTAAATGGTGAGTTGGGGGAACAGGGTTCATGGGGCTGGGAATCAAAGGTGAATATTTCAAATGATTACAAGTCCAGTTATAGAAAATTAGTTAATTCACTTCAGAAAAGGGAGGTCGCTGATTCATTAAGACAGACAACTGATAATAAATGTAAAAAAGACAAACATATAGGCAACTGATAATAAATGTAAAAAGGCAAAAACATCAACGTTCCCGGTGATTTTTGATGACGCACATCCGTTCAGTTTTGGCTTCATCAACACACTGTCGAAAATGATATGCCATATGTTCACCACTGATACATGTGCACGTGATATTAAGGCAATATTTATTTAGTCCGTGTGTTTATAAGAATCTGAAAATTCACTTGAAATAGGTCTGTGAATCGAACCAAAGCCTGAGAGAGTCCACTGACGTCTTATTGAGTCTTATTGATTTCATGACGTGGGTCATTTCTCTCTCTGAATGATACTTATTGTACACATGGGACATTACTACGGTTGTCCACTTTGGTTGAAAGCCAAATGATATCTGTTCTCCATTTCATTCCTGAACAGACGGCAGAGAGAGAGAGAGAGAGAGAGAGAGAGAGAGAGAGAGAGAGAGAGAGAGAGAGAGAGAGAGAGAGAGTTACTGCAAGCTATGATCAGTATGAATATATTTGTTATTACAACCCGCGCGTGGATAGATATGTTGGATATTCCAGAGAATGGCAGTTATAGCACAGAATGACGGTTGCTTATTTCAGAGACTGCCAGTTCGTTATAGCAGAGAATGGCAGTTGCTTATTTTGAGAGAGTGTCTGTTGGTTATATCAGAGAATGACAGTTGCTTATTTGAGAGACTGTCTGTTGGTTTATAGCAGAGAAGGACAGTGAGTACATGAGGTATTACTAGATGTTGCTAAGTGTAATTGCAGGAGCACGTAGTCAAGGGCACAGTTGAATTACTTTCCTCTGTGCTTAGAAAAAAAGAAAACCCTTTTTTTTTTAATTCACACACGCACACACACACACACACGCACTCTCTCTCTCTCTCTCTCTCACACACACACACACACACACTCACACACACACACACACACACACACACACACGCACGCACACACACACACACACACACACACACACACACACACACACACACACACGTACGTTCATCGTCACCTTTTAACTCATTCCTCTTTTTCTCGTGAAAAAACAAACAAACAAAAAAAAAAAAAACCCAAAAACCGATAAAGCCACATTTGACTATTTTTTTTATCCAAGGCACCGTCAGAAGAAATAAATCCACCTGAAGCAGCTGATTGAAGCAGACATGATGATGTATTGCTGGGTTCAGACAGAATGCAAATCAGAGTGGACGTTCAGGAAATTCCTTGACGAAGGCAACTTTGCAATGAAAGGGGCAGAGATGGAGACTGAGGCAGAGGGAGAAAGCTGGAACAGACAGCTCAGGTCTTCAGGGAGAAGACCCCTCAACCCCCCACCCCACCCTTTCCCCACCAAACCCTTCACCACTACTCCCACCACCACCCCCACCACCTCCCGATTTTCCTTCATGCCCGATTTCCTTTCGTGAGCATGGAATCACAGGAGCACGCAAAGTCCCATTGTATCTCTGTCTGTCTGCCTCTTAATTACGATCGGGTTTTACGCGACAATACAGGCCTGCCTTTCAGATTGAGCCTGTAGCGTAATGCCTGGCCATCAAGCTGTAGATCCAGAGTTGGCTGCAACATTGTTGTATGCCTGCTGTTTAAATCAACGAGAGTTGTCTGCAACACTGTTGAATGCATGCTGTTTGAATCAGTGAGAGTTGTCTGCAACACTGTTGAATGCATGCTGTTTGAATCAATGAGAGTTGTCTGCAACACTGTTGAATGCATGCTGTTTAAATTAACGAGAGTTGTCTGCAACACTGTTGAATGCATGCTGTTTGAATCAATGAGAGTTGTCTGCAACACTGTTCAATGCATGCTGTTTGAATCAGTGAGAGTTGTCTGCAACACTGTAGAATGCCTGCTGTTTGAATTAACGCAACACTGTTGAATGCATGCTGTTTAAATTAACGAGAGTTGTCTGCAACACTGTTGAATGCATGCTGTTTGAATCAATGAGAGTTGTCTGCAACACTGTTCAATGCATGCTGTTTGAATCAGTGAGAGTTGTCTGCAACACTGTTGAATGCCTGCTGTTTGAATCAGTGAGAGTTGTCTGCAACACTGTTGAATGCCTGCTGTTTGAATCAGTGAGAGTTGTCTGCAACATTGTTGAATGCCTACTGTTTGAATCAATGAGAGTTGTCTGCAACACTGTTGAATGCATGCTGTTTGAATCAATGAGAATTGTCTGCAACACTGTTGAATGCATGCTGTTTGAATTAATGAGAGTTGTCTGCAACATTGCTGAATGCATGCTGTTTGAATCAGTGAGAGTTTCCTGCAACACTGTTGAATGCCTGCTGTTTAAATCAGTGAGAGTTGTCTGCAACATTGTTGAATGCATGCTGTTTGAATCAATGAGAGTTGCTTGCATTGCATCTATTATACAACGTGCTATTGTCAAAACGATGAATATGATGATATTGATGGTGAAGAACATCAACGTCGCCACCAGTAATAATAATAATATTAATAATAAGTATTTTGTATTTCTTTTTATCACAACAGATTTCTCTGTGTGAAATTCGGGCTGCTCTTCCCAAAGAGAGCGCGTCGCTACACTACAGTGCCATCCCCCTTTTCATTCTTTTTTTTTTTTCCTGCGAGCATTTTAATTTGTTTTTCCTATGGAAGTGGATTTTTCTACAGAATTTTGCTAGGAACAACCCTTTTGTTGCCTTGGGTTCTTTTACGTGCACTAAGTGTATGCTGCATACGGGACCTCAGTTTATCGTCTCATCCGAATGACTAGCGTCCAGACCACCACTCAAGGTCTAGTGGAGGGGGGAGGGTGGGTTGGAGGGGGGTGGGGGGGGGGGGGGGATACCGGCGGCTAAGCCGTGATTCGAACCAGCGCGATCAGATTCTCTCGCTTCCGCCTAGGCGTTACCGCTAGGCCATCACTCCACTGGCTTACATAGAGTGAACACATGAACTAAACAAGAGTGAACACATGAACTAAACAAGAGTGAACACATGAACTAAACAAGAGTGAACACATGAACTAAACGAGAATGTACACAAATAATTAAATAAGAGTAAACATATGGGTGCCAGTGTGTCAGACGAGGGTTCGAAACCAGAGGTCCTGTCCAGAATCGCGCAGACTACTGCCGCACTGAGTCGACTGAAGACTATATGGAAGGACAAAAAGATCTCCCTCTCGTCCAAAATCAGACTAATGCGCTCCCTCATCTTCTCAATATTTCTATACGCTTGCGAATCCTGGACCCTCACTGCAGAACTCCAGAGAAGAATCCAGGCCCTGGAAATGAGATGCTTCCGCAAGATCCTGAACATTACATACAAAGACCACATCACAAATGAGGAAGTGAAAAGAAGAGTCCAAAACGCCATTGGCCCATTCAGAGACCTGCTAACCACAGTGAAGGAACGCAAGCTCCGCTGGTATGGACACGTCACACGATCAGACGGCCTAGCCAAGACCATCCTGCAGGGTACCGTACAAGGAAGGAGGAAGAGAGGCAGACAGAGAAAGCGGTGGGAGGACAACATCAAAGAGTGGACGGGCCTGCCATTTGCCACAACTCAAAGGGCCGCTGAGGACCGAGGCAGGTGGCGTGAGCTGACCAGGCAGTCATCCATGGTGCCCCAACGACCCACCCACGGGTCAAGGGATAGATGAGATGAGATGAGATGATGAAACATATAAACAAGAGTGAACACATGAACTAAAAAGAGTGAACATTTAAACTAAATAAGAGTGAACACATGACCTAAATAGAGTAAACGTATGAATTAAATTAGAGTGAACATATGAACTAAACCAGAGTGAACATGTTAACTCAATCAGAGTAAACATATGAACTAAGTAAGTGTGAACATATGAACTCAATCAGAGTAAAAATATGAACTAAGTAAGTGTGAACACATGAACTCAATCAGAGTAAAAATATGAACTAAGTAAGTGTGAACACATGAACTAAATAAGTGTATATATATGAACTAAATGAGAGTGAACATTTGAACTAAATGAGAGTGAACATATGGACTAAATAATAGTGAACATGTGAACTAAATGAGAGTGAACATTTGAACTAAATGAGAGTGAACATATGGACTAAATAATAGTGAACATGTGAACTAAATGAGAGTGAACATTTGAACTAAATGAGAGTGAACATATGGACTAAATAATAGTGAACATTTGAACTAAATGAGAGTGAACATATGGACTAAATAATAGTGAACATGTGAACTAAATGAGAGTGAACATTTGAACTAAATGAGAGTGAACATATGGACTAAATAATAGTGAACATGTGAACTAAATGAGAGTGAACATTTGAACTAAATCAGAGTGAACATATGAGCCATCGCTTCTTCGCCAAGTGTCATCGGTGGGAACGCCACGAAACGCTTGGAGCACGTTGTTCACCAGTTTGTCTCTCCATGAAGCTGTGTTTCCATTGAATGTCAAAGCCACTCCACTGTCTGATCAACTCAAAACACATAATGATGAATACTAGGAACAAAGGGTGATAGTTATGTTCAAACGATTCAGATCAATATATGTTTCTGACATGATGATTTCATTAATGTAACTGGTATATATATATATATATATATATATATATATATATATATATATATATATGTGTGTGTGTGTGTGTGTGTGTGTGTGTGTGTGTGTGTGTGTGTGTGTGTGTGTGTGTGTGTGTGTGTGTGTGAACTGGTTTTAAGACCTGACGGGTATCTGGCCCTGAAATGGACAATGAACAACAAGAAGTGGTTTGAATGTCTCCCTGGTGATTTCCATTGCAGAGGAGGCTTGTGGCCATAGTGCTTTGAGCGGAAGGAGGGTTGGGTGTCGGAATCAAAGCTGTGCAGGTTAATGAAAGGTAACTGCCGTCTGTGTCAAGTGTATCTGTCTGTTGATAAGGGGATACGGTAGGGAAGGCTGCTCCCCCCCATTCCCCCCCATTCTCTCTCTCTCTCTCTCTCTCTCTCTCTCTCTCTCTCTCCGTGCTTTTTTCTGTTCGTCTGTCGATTTGTCCGCTTCCGTCTACAGACCTACTGTCCCCTCACTCAGGGAGAACAACAGGGCTTACTGTCCCCTCACTCAGGGAGAACAAGAGGACGTACTGTCCCCTCAGGGAGAACAACAGGACTTACTGTCTCCTCACTCAGGGAGAACAACAGGACTTACTGTCCCCTCACTCAGGGAGAACAACAGGACTTACTGTCCCCTCACTCAGGGAGAACAACAGGACTTACTGTCCCCTCAGGGAGAACAACAGGACTTACTGTCCCCTCAGGGAGAACAACAGGACTTACTGTCCCCTCACTCAGGGAGAACAACAGGACTTACTGTCCCCTCACTCAGGGAGAACAACAGGACTTACTGTCCCCTCAGGGAGAACAACAGGACTTACTGTCCCCTCACTCAGGGAGAACAACAGGACTTACTGTCCCCTCACTCAGGGAGAACAACAGGACTTACTGTCCCCTCACTCAGGGAGAACAACAGGACTTACTGTCCCCTCACTCAGTGAGAACAACAGGACTTACTGTCCCCTCACTCAGGGAGAACAACAGGACTTACTGTCCCCTCACTCAGGGAGAACAACAGGACTTACTGTCCTCTCACTCAGTGAGAACAACAGGACTTACTGTCCCCTCAGGGAGAACAACAGGACTTACTGTCCCCTCACTCAGTGAGAACAACAGGACTTACTGTCCCCTCACTCAGGGAGAACAATAGGACTTACTGTCCCCTCAGGGAGAACAACAGGACTTACTGTCCCCTCACTCAGGGAGAACAACAGGACTTACTGTCCCCTCACTCAGGGAGAACAACAGGACTTACTGTCCCCTCACTCAGGGAGAACAACAGGACTTACTGTCCCCTCACTCAGGGAGAACAACAGGACTTACTGTCCCCTCACTCAGGGAGAACAACAGGACTTACTGTCCCCTCACTCAGGGAGAACAACAGGACTTACTGTCTCCTCACTCAAGGAGAACAACAGGACTTACTGTCCCCTCACTCAGGGAGAACAACAGGACTTACTGTCCCCTCAGGGAGAACAACAGGACTTACTGTCCCCTCACTCAGTGAGAACAACAGGACTTACTGTCCCCTCACTCAGGGAGAACAACAGGACTTACTGTCCCCTCAGGGAGAACAACAGGACTTACTGTCCCCTCACTCAGGGAGAACAAAAGGACTTACTGTCCCCTCACTCAGGGAGAACAACAGGACTTACTGTCCCCTCACTCAGGGAGAACAACAGGACTTACTGTCCCCTCACTCAGGGAGAACAACAGGACTTACTGTCCCCTCACTCAGTGAGAACAACAGGACTTACTGTCCCCTCACTCAGGGAGAACAACAGGACGTACTGTCCCCTCACTCAGGGGAGAACAACAGGACTTACTGTCCCCTCACTCAGGGAGAACAACAGGACTTACTGTCCCCTCACTCAGTGAGAACAACAGGACTTACTGTCCCCTCACTCAGGGAGAACAACAGGACTTACTGTCCCCTCACTCAGTGAGAACAAAAGGACTTACTGTCCCCTCACTCAGGGAGAACAACAGGACTTACTGTCCCCTCACTCAGGGAGAACAACAGGACTTACTGTCCCCTCACTCAGGGAGAACAACAGGACTTACTGTCCCCTCACTCAGTGAGAACAACAGGACTTACTGTCCCCTCACTCAGGGAGAACAATAGGACTTACTGTCCCCTCACTCAGGGAGAACAACAGGACTTACTGTCCCCTCACTCAGGGAGAACAACAGGACTTACTGTCCTCTCACTCAGGGAGAACAACAGGACTTACTGTCCCCTCACTCAGGGAGAACAACAGGACTTACTGTCCCCTCACTCAGGGAGAACAATAGGACTTACTGTCCCCTCACTCAGGGAGAACAACAGGACTTACCGTCCCCTCACTCATGGAGAACAACAGGACTTACTGTCTCCTCACTCAACGAGAACAACAGGACTTACTGTCCCCTCACTCAGGGAGAACAACAGGACTTACTGTCCCCTCAGGGAGAACAACAGGACTTACTGTCCCCTCACTCAGTGAGAACAACAGGACTTACTGTCCCCTCACTCAGGGAGAACAACAGGACTTACTGTCCCCTCACTCAGGGAGAACAACAGGACTTACTGTCCCCTCACTCAGTGAGAACAACAGGACTTACTGTCCCCTCACTCAGGGAGAACAATAGGACTTACTGTCCCCTCACTCAGGGAGAACAACAGGACTTACTGTCCCCTCACTCAGGGAGAACAACAGGACTTACTGTCCTCTCACTCAGGGAGAACAACAGGACTTACTGTCCCCTCACTCAGGGAGAACAACAGGACTTACTGTCCCCTCACTCAGGGAGAACAATAGGACTTACTGTCCCCTCACTCAGGGAGAACAACAGGACTTACCGTCCCCTCACTCATGGAGAACAACAGGACTTACTGTCTCCTCACTCAACGAGAACAACAGGACTTACTGTCCCCTCACTCAGGGAGAACAACAGGACTTACTGTCCCCTCAGGGAGAACAACAGGACTTACTGTCCCCTCACTCAGTGAGAACAACAGGACTTACTGTCCCCTCACTCAGGGAGAACAACAGGACTTACTGTCCCCTCAGGGAGAACAACAGGACTTACTGTCCCCTCACTCAGGGAGAACAAAAGGACTTACTGTCCCCTCACTCAGGGAGAACAACAGGACTTACTGTCCCCTCACTCAGGGAGAACAACAGGACTTACTGTCCCCTCACTCAGTGAGAACAACAGGACTTACTGTCCCCTCACTCAGGGAGAACAATAGGACTTACTGTCCCCTCACTCAGGGAGAACAACAGGACTTACTGTCCCCTCACTCAGGGAGAACAACAGGACTTACTGTCCTCTCACTCAGGGAGAACAACAGGACTTACTGTCCCCTCACCCAGGGAGAACAACAGGACTTACTGTTCCCTCACTCAGGGAGAACAACAGGACTTACTGTTCCCTCACTCAGGGAGAACAACAGGACTTACTGTCCTCTCACTCAGGGAGAACAACAGGACTTACTGTCCCCTCACTCAGGGAGAACAACAGGACTTACTGTCCCCTCACTCAGTGAGAACAACAGGACTTACTGTCCTCTCACTCAGGGAGAACAACAGGACTTACTGTCCCCTCACCCAGGGAGAACAACAGGACTTACTGTTCCCTCACTCAGGGAGAACAACAGGACTTACTGTCCTCTCACTCAGGGAGAACAACAGGACTTACTGTCCCCTCACCCAGGGAGAACAACAGGACTTACTGTCCCCTCACTCAGTGAGAACAACAGGACTTACTGTCCCCTCACTCAGGGAGAACAACAGGACTTACTGTCCTCTCACTCAGGGAGAACAACAGGACTTACTGTCCCCTCACTCAGGGAGAACAACAGGACTTACTGTCCCCTCACTCAGGGAGAACAACAGGACTTACTGTCCTCTCACTCAGGGAGAACAACAGGACTTACTGTCCTCTCACTCAGGGAGAACAACAGGACTTACTGTCCTCTCACACAGGGAGAACAACAGGACTTACTGTCCCCTCACTCAGGGAGAACAACAGGACTTACTGTCCCCTCACCCAGGGAGAACAACAGGACTGTCTCCTCACTCAGGGAGAACAATAGGACCTACTGTCCCCTTACTCAGGAAGGACAACAGACCTTACAGGATACAGAACAACAGACTTCTTACAGGAGGTGATCGAGTGACCATTGATCTGTCCAGCCACATCTCCATGAATCACACAGCGCCTGATCCAGCTCCAGCCTTATTCCCTGCACACAGCTGGTGGCTCTGGAATTCCTTCTGACACCCACAGCATTTTATAATCCTCTCTCCTTGAGGATTACAACATTTCCACGAAGATTACAAGCTTTCACAGAAGATTACAAGCGATATTTCGGACGCACAGTTTGGTGGTAATAAACACTGATATATAGTGGGCACGATTTAGGCTGGGGGGTTCGATCTGTCGGTGTGCTCTTTGCAGTCCTGAGAAGGTCGGACTGATGATTTACGTTTGTCGATACCTCGCATGAAAACGGGCTTGTTCTATCTGTCTGTAGTGTGTGTGTGTGTGTGTGTGTGTGTGTGTGTGTGTGTGTGTGTGTGTGTGTGTGTGTGTGTGTGTGTGAGAGAGAGACAGGAACCCCAGTACAATGTCAGGATAGGAACACCAGTACAATGTTAGGATAGGAACCCCAGTACAATGTTAGGATAGGAACCCCAGTACAATGTCAGGATAGGAACCCCAGTACAATATCAGTATAGGAACCCCAGTACAATGTCAGGATAGGAACCCCAGTACAATATCAGTATAGGAACCCCAGTACAATGTCAGATAGGAACCACAGTACAATGTCAGTATAGGAACCCCAGTACAATGTCAGATAGGAACACCAGTACAATGTCAGTATTGGAATCCCAGTACAATGTCAGGATAGGAACACCAGTACAATGTCAGTATAGGAACACCACGTAAACAAACACTCGCCGAAACAAGTATTTTGACGCAGGAGTAGCAGCCCACGATCGAAGACGAAAAAACAACAACAAAAAACAAAAGAAAAGGAAAAAAAAAAAAAACAAGGGAAAAAAAAAAGAAAGAAACAAAAGAAGAAAATACTGTGTTTTCTCCACTTCCTTTCCATCAAACAGAAGCCCTACATACGTCAGCAAAACTCGTTGCAGTACAGCTATTGTGTATTGAGAGGTCACTCTCATAAGTGCTGTCTGATGGCTGGTTGCAAGATATTGGATTATAACGGCCTGTGGGGATTCAGATTTATTGAACTGGAGACGTCAGGTCATCAATCATTCTGAAATGAAAGTGTGAGAGGCGGAGACAGAGTGAGAGAGGCGGAGACAGAGTGAGAGAGGTACAGAGACAGTGAGAGAGGCGGAGACAGAGTGAGAGAGGCACAGAGAGAGTGAGAGGCGGAGAGAGAGTGAGAGAGGTGGAGAGAGAGTGAGAGAGGCACAGAGAGAGTGAGAGGCGGAGACAGAGTGAGAGAGGCACACAGAGAGTGAGAGGCGGAGAGAGAGTGAGAGGCAGAGAGAGTGAGAGAGGTACAGAGAGAGTGAGAGGCACAGAGAGAGTGAGAGAGGCACAGATAGAGTGAGAGGCACAGAGAGAGTGAGAGGCGGAGAGAGAGTGAGAGGCAGAGACAGAGTGAGAGAGGTACAGGTAGAGTGAGAGGCACAGAGAGAGAGAGAGTGAGAGAGGCACAGATAGAGTGAGAGGCACAGAAAGAGTGAGAGGTGGAGAGAGAGACACACAGAGAGATAGAGTGAGAGGCACAGAGAGAGTGAGAGGCGGAGAGAGAGTGAGAAAGGCACAGATAGAGTGAGAGGCACAGAGAGAGTGGGAGGTGGAGAGAGAGTGAGAGAGGCACAGAGAGAGTGAGAGGCGGAGAGAGAGTGAGAGAGGTGGAGAGAGAGTGAGAGAGGCGGAGACAGAGTGACAGAGGCGGAGACAGAGACAGAGGCGGAGACATAGTGAAAAAGAGTGAGAGGCGGAGAGAGAGTGAGATAGGCACAGAGAGAGTGAGAGGCGGAGACAGTGACAGAGGCGGAGACTCTGATGTATTCATGATGTATCAAGCCACAGGGCTACATCAATTGATTTGACACTTGTTACATCAGACTTAGCAACAATTAGTACCTGGGTTGTAGAAAAGGCAGTGATCATTTACCTATTATTCTTAAACTTAATGAATTTTTTTAATCTAACGTTGTAACTAATGATATAATACCAAAGCTCCACTACAAACAGGCTGATGGGGTTAAAATCCTTTCTTTCAAGCCAAAACTTAGATGAAATGAGGATTTAAACGTTGATATCTTTTATGAAAAATTTACTAAAACAATCATCGAAGCAGCTGATTTCCAAAAAGAACATCCGCCCGAAATGGAAAGCACAGTGGTAATATTTGGTGGAATCAAGCGTGTGGAGAGACTGTTGAACGTAAAAAGAAGACTTTTAAACAATGGTTAAAAAAAAATAGTAAGGAATAAACAAAAATAAGAAGAACACAGAGATTGATAGGCAAAGACGAAAGAATAGGGTGGAGCAATACTATGAAGAAATGAGGAAAGCCAGAAATCATTGCAACAGAGTTGTTGCTCAAGCCAAAAGACAATATTGATCGAGTTCTTGTATTCAAGCAGTTTCAGATTACAAAGATACAAAGAACATATGGAAAAAAATTAATGATATGAAAAATGGGTTATTTTTTTCAAGAATATCCTATAATACGTAATGGTAAAAGTTTCCCTACCTCTTTAGAAAAAGCGGAAACTTTTGCAGATATGTTTGCCAAACATGCAATTATGATGGATTGACATCCGAACAGCTTGCAATCAGAATTAATAGTGAATCAAATGAACAATATAAGGAACCAGCTCCGATAATGACATATTCTTGAATGCTCCACTCACTTTTAAAGAAGTTGAAGACGCAACTGCGTCATTTGGAGAAAAAAAAAAAAGTGGCTGTGGGCTATGATGGTATTTCATACACCATGATCAGTCATCTTCCTAAAGAATGGTCCAAGCCCCTTCAAACGCTTTTTGCGAAATGTTGGGAAACAGGTGAAACACCTTGTATATGGGAAAAAGCTGCTATTACTCCCATACTTAAATCAGCTAAACCATGATCAGACCCATCGAGCTATAGACCTATATCCTTAACATCGCACGTCGGAAAAATCATGGAGAAAATTATATCGATGAGGCTCACTTATTACTGTGATAAAAATAAAATTATTCCGAATGCACAGACCGGATTCAGAAAGGGCTACTTTAGATCACCTAGTAAAACTAACAACAAACATGAAACAACAATTATCAAAGAGAAAGAGTGTTTTGGCCACGTTCTTTGATGTACAAAAAGCTTATGACCGCATTTGGCATGTCAGATTACTGTTTAAACTAATGCATCACCACTAAAGTTGGGCAATCATTGTCGTCTTCAAGGTCAATTACCATGGGTATTCTGCAAGGATATATAATTTCCCCACTTTTGTTCAAAATAATGTTGTATGATTTGCCAAAATATTTGTCTAAATCTATAAATCTCGCCCAATACACTGATGATATAGCAATTTGGTTGAACGTACCTTTGCAGAAGAAAACGGGCTTGCGTTATATCAATTACATTAACAATTTATATCAATCAGAATTTGACAAGTTAAACATTTATATGAAAGATAATGGAATACAGCTTTCAACTGAAAAGACACACATGATACTTTTGAATAATGGTGCTGCCCCCCCAAAAATTACCAACTTTTCATCTTGATGGAAAAGAACTTTTCTACAAATCTGAAGTCAAATTCCTTGGTGTTTATTCAACTCCAAAGTTAAATCAGAAGAAACATCTAGAAAACATGATATCAAAATCAATGAAAAGCTTAAATTTTCTTAAAATCGTCAATAAATAGCTTTGGGGTCAATATTCAAAAACACTTATTCATCTCGCTACTGCACTGGTAAGATCCAGACTGACGTATGGACAGGACGTATTTTTCTCTGCTCCGAATGCTTACCTTTAAAAAATTACAAAGCCTAGATAGCAAAAGCCATAAACTTAGCTCTAGGTGTTCCGTGTCATACAAACACATTACAGTTGTATAAAGCTGCAGGAATACTACCTCTTAATGAATTAAGAAAGCTAACATCGGCAAAGTATGTAGCATAATTAGAGCAAATGCTACAGAAAATTATGTCAAAACCGAAATAAATATACGGTCTGACAAACCTTTTTCTTTTTTCAAAACGAGCGAAACAGAACAGAAATCTAGAAACTATTTCTACATACGTGTCAGATACTACTGATGAATCGATTGTTGATCCACAAAATGTTGCTCCGATTATGAGCTCTTCACCAGTTCCATTATGGGAATTAACTGGAGCAGCTTTTGACATCCAATATTGTGACAATAAGAAAGATAAAAATCCCAATATTCTACCTTCTCGGGTCAAATCACACTTGTCTGAAACATACCCCACTACTTAAGAATATATACAGACGGTTCTGTTCTAGGAAATCAGTTTGCTGGTTCTGGATATACAATTCCCGCTTTGAAAATTGAAAAGTCATTTCATATTGGGAAGGGCTTCTCAATTTTCTAATGAATTCAAGGCCTGTTTTAATTGTTCACATCTACCCAAACCCATGGTTCACAATTAGTTTTGCCTGTTTGCATTTACCCTCCGGCACCCCTGCTATCTCAAACGTTGAAAATAAGGAGTAGACGAACTTTTCATGGTGCAACCAATCGGAGAAAGCCTTCAAAAATAAAAGAGCTACATCTGACAATCGTAAGACATGTTATCTGTACAAAACATACGTTCAGATGGTCGCTTCGACTGGATCGCTCACAATTAGGCATACGTACCATATTCGAACCAAGGACCCTCGAATTTAGAGTCCAACGCTTTAACCACTTGGCTGTTGCGCCCGTCTCGATTTGGAGAGAAAGTCATAACCAGACGATAGGAAAGTCAGTAGAAAGCATTGGATGGTGGGGTCAGTGTGACTGGCGAGGCCTGTGAACGCCGCCACCCCACACAGGTGGACACTGTGAACTGGGAGCGTCACAACTGGGAGGAGAGGGAGGGATCAATAAAAGAAGGACGCAGCCACACACACGCTCAAGTCGATGACGGAAAAGTTATATAAAAAAAAATCAGGAAAAGAAGGGGGAGGGAGAGTAGTTGACATGAAATGAGGTGTTAAACAGGTGAAACGTAGGGGGAAGGACAGTGGTGGACATGGAATGAGGTGTTAAACAGGTGAAAAGTAAGGGGATGGACACTGGTGGACATGGAATGAGGTGTAAAACAGGTGAAAAGTAGGAGGAAGGACAGTGGTGGACATGGAATGAGGTGTTAAACAGGTGAAAAGTAGGGGGAGGGAGAGTGGTGGACATGGAATGAGGTATTAAACAGGCGAAAAGTAGGGGGAAGGACAGTGGTGGACATGGAATGAGGTGTTAAACACGTGAAAAGTAGGGGGAGGGAGAGTGGTGGACATGGAATGAGGTGTTAAACAGGTGAAAAGTAGGGGGAGGGAGAGTGGTGGACATGGAATGAGGTGTAAAACAGGTGAAAAGTAGGGGGAAGGACAGTGGTGGACATGGAATGAGGTGTTAAACAGGTGAAAAGTAGGGGAAGGGAGAGTGGTGGACATGAAATGAGGTGTTGAACAGGTAAAAAGAAGGGGGAGGGAGAGTGGTGGACATGGAATGAAGTGTTGAAAAGTAGGGGAAAGGAGAGTGGTGGACATGATATGAGGTGTTGAACAGGTGAAAAGTAGGAGGAAGGAGAGTGGTGGACATAATATGAGGTGTTGAAACAGGTGAAAAGTAGGGGGAGGGAGAGTGGTGGACATGATATGTGTTAAACAGGTGAAAAGTAGGGGGAGGGAGAGTGGTGGACATGAAATGAGGTGTAAAACAGGTGCTTAGAATAGCCAGAAAAAAGGATGGTGATTAGCTGATGGAGGAGGGAGGGGGGAGAGGAGAATTGGGTTGTGGGAAAAGGGAAAGGGAAAGAGGTTCAGAGAATTAGAAGGCACTGGAGACAGAAGATGAGAGTGGTCTTGGGGAAAGAATGACAGATATTGAGTGGGAAATCTTTGCGAAGAACTTTGGTAATGAACTGAACTGGCCTTGTGCAGAATGGACCAGGAGCATGGGTAGAGACAGACAGTGAAGGGCCCAAAGAAACACGGGATGAGAGAGACTGGCAGATCATGCAAAGTGAAAACCCACAGCAGCACAGAATGTAGACGTGTCGCGCTGAATGAAGACCTTCAGCAGCACAAAGTAGCTGCTAGCGTGATGGCAGGCAATGGATTCCTGAGGAACAGGAAAGTAATAATGACCAGTTTACTCTCCCTACACCACCGAACACTGCGGGGAAGGTGGACAGTTTCGGCAAATTCGTTCCGTGTCCCTGGCCCTCTTGTCTCTACATTACATTTGTCTTGGGAAAGACGTGTCTCATTTTCGCCAGGCAGCTTCAGCTTCACGCAGTTACGTTATCTGCTGAATACTTTCTATCTGTTGGGGTTTCGCTGTAAGGAGATGGCTTATTCGCACAGCTGATTTCATTGTGTTTATCAGCTAGCGATACATTTTGTGTAAGGCGATGGTTTATTGCGTGAAGTGAACAATTTGGAGCACAATACAATTATTGTTTTCATGATATTGTAATGATGATGATGATGATGATAATAATAATAATAGCAAAAGGACATTTGCTACGCCCAGTGTAACGATACAAAAGCTCTGGGCGTTTACAATGAAACATACAATGACGTATACTTACTAAAACACTCGAATACACCCGCATGTACAGATCCTCCCGCTCCAAGCCCAACCCATAAACCCACACCCACTCCACACAAGATGCACACACACACACACACACACACACACACACACACACACACACACACACACACACACACACACACACACACACACACACACACACACACACACACGAAAACATGAATATGAAGACAAGTAATTATTTACTCATTTTAATAGCTGGAAATGAATGAGTTTTCAGAGGTTTTGAAAGAATGGCAAGAAACAGCATGACGGACAGGAACCGGGAGTGAGTTCCATGCGGAAGAAGCCTGGAAAAAGAAAGTGCGTTTTCCATATGATCTGGTTCTATAGTCGGGAATTTTAAAGAAATGGTCATCACCTGATGACCGGAGCTGGCGAGATGGGGAGTAGTAATGCAAGAGTTCAGAAAAATAAGGAGACATGTCAATCATAAATTTATAGCACAAGAGAGAGAGAGAGAGTTTGTAATGTATTCTTTTCTCAATGGGTAACCAGTGGAGGGAATGAAGGAGAGGAGGGCAGATTTGGGAGAACAGAAGATAAGCCGTGCAGCATGGTTTTGGATGCTCTGAAGTCTGGATGACAAGTAGTTGGGGCATCCAGCGAGCAAAGAATTACAGTAGTCAAGCCTAGATAGGACCAAGGAACACATACATGGAACACACACACACACGTGTGTGTGTGTGTGTGTGTGTGTGTGTGTGTGTGTGTGTGTGTGTGTGTTTGTCTGTCTGTCTGTCTGTATCATTGTGTGTGCGTGCATGCGGGCAATATTTGATATGTTGTGCTGTTTTCCACAAAACAATATCGTAGTGCGTTGCTATTCAGTTCTGAAATAACTTTACACTTTTATAACCATTCAGTTGTCGTTCCTTTGTGATGATGATGGTGTAGAATAACATTACAGAACCAAGTTTTCGGCTTGTTGCTTAAGGAATATTACCAAACTACATTTTGAGTTGTGTTGTGTTGTATGGTGTGATGTGGTGTGGTATGGTGTGGTGTGGTGTCGTGCTGTGTTGTGCTGTGCTGTATTGGGCTGGGCTGTATTGTACTGGATACAGTTGGACTGTGTTCCGCTGTATTGTGTTGGGCTGCACTCCGCTGTATTGTGATGGAGGTCGATGGATGCACAGAATAAGAACAAGGCAAAACTAAAGGGATCGATGGGAAACATGAGGCAGGGTGATTTAACAGCGTCACACTGGCGAACACAGGCCACAGACGGAAGAGATTTGGTCACGTAACGCACACAGGAAATAGGTATCAATACGATAACGACACCACCCTGCACTGTCACAGGTGGATAATGTGGGAAAAGTTTTAAACTTTTAAAGCATTTTTCGTTTCAGGAGGATTATGGGATTGATGTAGACGTGAGCACCACACAGTGTTTAGGAAATGCAAGGCCTGACTAAGCGCGTTGGGTTACGCTGCTGGTCAGGCATCTGCTTGGCAGATGTGGTGTAGCGTATATGGTTTTGTCCGAACGCAGTGACGCCTCCTTGAGCTACTGAAACTGAAACTACTAGGAAATGCTGGTGGAGCACCGTGCACTCCGAAACTTACAGCGTCCTGGTACTGTCTTCCTGGACGTTGTCAACTAATGGACTTTACCCTAATTTGCCCGCGTTCGAATTTCTTAATACAACAGGTGCTTCCCAGGTAAAAGGCAATATTTATCATCTTAACCTGTCATAAATGTATACGTATGGTGCAAAAATCTTATTTGCATTGGTACTGGCTTGCCTGACAAATGTTTGTGTCATAACAAGAAAAATGTATTTCATAACCCCTCAGAGGTATGTGACCCAGATCAGGTTAAGGCTTTTCCTCTTCAGCGATTCAGTCTGTTGGATAACAGACACACAAACTGGATGATCATGTATATGTCATTCTTGTCACAAAATACTTCTCTGTCTTCTTTCAAACTGTGACAATTAAATGATTATGCATCTGTCATTTTTGTCACAAGATAGTTCTCTCCTCTTTCAAACTGTTAAAATTGAATGATTATGCATCTGTCATTCTTGTCAGAAGATAGTTATCTGTCGTTTTTCAAATGCTGGTGCCCATTTTTCACTGGCAACTGGCCTTTATTCTGTCTCGTAATGATAAGGGGGCAGCACTGTGCTGTGTGTGCTGTCTTTTTGTTGGAGCTAAGAACACTGGACGGAGGGAAACGACCAGCTAAATTTGTGCACTTCGTCAAATGTTATTCAAATCAATTATCATGATCAAGTGACGTCAAATCAGACACGACACACAGCGTCCTTCACACAGGCGTCATTCAGTGAACCCGTTTCCTGGCAGTAAAAGGTCTGGTTGTTCCCCTTTGGTTTCCACTCTCAGCACCCTCACTCCCACACCTACCTCAGTCACCTCTTCCATAACCTGTTGGTTTATTCTTCTGTCTGTCTATCTATCTATCTAAAATAAAAATAAAAAAATAAAAATAAAAATCCCGAGATTAAAAGCTGGATGCCATACGAGTCAGGGCGGCTAATGGGATATACATATATCTCTCTCTGTCTCTGTCTCTCTTTTGTTGTTGCTTTTTTGCTTTTGAGGGAGAGAGAAAGATGGAGGGACAGAGAGAAAGAGAGACAAAGATAAAGACAAATACATGGATTTTTGATTGATGAAAACTGTTCATCGTATCAGTAATCTGATGTGATTATGTTCTTTTTGTTTCTAGAGTTTGTTTTCTTTCCAGCCCCATTTTGTGGCTCTTCTCTTTCCTGCTTGCTGTCTGTGTTTCTTTTCTGCTTGCTGTCTGTTTTCTTTTCCTGCTTGCTGTCTGTGTTTCTTTCCTGCTTGCTGTCTGTGTTTCTTTCCTGCTTGCTATCTGTGTTTCTTCCGTGGCCGTTTATTTCTTTCTCCATTCTTCACTTCACCTGAAAGATCACACCAGCCAAGTCCGAAAGTAGCATTCGATTTCTTTTAATAATATATATATATATTATATATATATATATATATATATATATATAATATAATATATATATATTATAATAATAAAAACAACTCCAAAGGCATGATTACTCACGTCGGTTGTAGTGACTGGAGAAAGCTGACTCCATTTATCTGTTACATTCCTCTCGGAGAGACTTCACTGCCTTTCCTTTCCCTTAACAACCTGTCCCCCCCCATCTCTCCCCTCACCCTTCAACCCCGTCAGTCCGTCTGTCTCTGTCTGTCTGTCTCTCTTCCTCTGCCTGTCTCTCTGCCTCTTTCTTTCTTTCTCTTTCTCTGCCTCTCTCCCGTACTCTCTCTCCCTCTCTCTACCCATTTCTCTCTTCCCTTTCTCTCTCCCTCTTTCTCTCTGTTTCGCCCCCCTCTCTATCTGTCTTCCTCTCTCTCTCTCCCTCTGCAGTGTGGAGAGGTCGGGGTGACCTGAATCCCAGCAGAAGCAAACACCGGCCACAGGACTGCACCGTGGGAGAAACTCAATGCCAGAGAAAAACATTACACTATACACACAAGGGGAGATCCAATTAGACACAATCTGCACAACAAATGTATAACCGTGATTTATAAAATGACACTAAATTTCAGCCGATCTAGTGATCTACGAGTGTCATCTCTCCCTCATTCCTAGGAGATGATTCCTGCGATAGGAGGACATTCTGGATGCATTCTTCAAAGTGTGGTATCGAATTTCCTATCCAAGAGGTACGAAGGCTTTTATCCGAAAAGCTATGAGCTTCTTTGCTGAAATTTATGGGATTCCCATCTTCAGGACTGGACAGCAAATCATGGCAGATTATTGCTCCAAGAACGATTCCGAAGAGACAAGGTGTCCATGAGTGTCTGCATGATTGTGTTTGTTGCTTCCTTGTATGCAGTGTGAATCATTAAAGACACGGACAGAGACAGACAGACAGACACAGAGACACAGAAAGACAGACAGACACAGAGACACAGAAGCATAGACAGACCAGACACAGAAACACAGAAAGACGGACAGACACAGAGACACAGAAAGACAGACAGACGCAGAGACACAGAAAGACGGAGACAGATAAAGGGAAAGAGAAATTGGCAACACGACAGCAATGTGAAATCAGCACTAAAAACACCTGCTTGAAATTCATGTCGTAAGTAAACCATGTAATTTCATAACCATTCATGATTTTGCTTGGTTCAGGGAGGGGGGAGGGGGGGATTGCTCTATCCTGGGACTTGTGTTAATTTCCCAGCAACAACAGCAGCAACAACAACATCAACGGCAATAACAATACTAATATATTAAAAAGCATCATCATCATCAATATTATCATCACCACCACCATCATCATCAACATCAGGATGAATACTCATATAGCACTCTATCCAGTAAATTGGCTTGGAATCATACATTACAGATTGCGACAATGATACACTTACAAACACCAAAGATGCACCCAGCAAACTTTGTGTAAATACACACACACGCACACTCACACTCACACACACAGACACACACAGACACACAGACACACACACACACACACAGACACACAGACACACAGACACACACACACACACACACACACACACACACACACACACACACACACACACACACATGAATACACACACGCACTGAAATCTGGCATCGTCAAAGTAAATACAGTGCGAATGGGAATGTCTTTCACGTGTCTATCCTTTCAAGAAACGAAGAAGAAGAAGAAGAAGAAGAAGAAGAAATAATTGTCATTGCATACATACAAACGCCTCACCCTCTAAGCTTCCCACTGTGAAAAGTCCATAATGTGCCTTGACCCCAATTGAAATGTATTTTGTTGTGGTACACCAAAGAAACGTGGACAGGGACAGTGATGTTCCTCTGCAGGCTGAGAGTGACGGCCCTGTCTCCTAGGAGTCTGGTCACAGGCACTGCAAGGTGAGATGCTTGATGAGAGACGTGGGACACGCTTCATTGTTAGTCCTTTGTCTCCCTTTGTCCTTCAGCTTCCCTGCAAAATCTCTCTCTGTCTCTCCTTTTCTCTCTTTCTTCTCTGTCTATGTCTCTCTGTCACTCTGTCTCTCCTTTACTATCTTTCTTCTCTGTCTCTGTCTCTCTCTCTCCCGTTCTCTCGGTTTCTTTCCCTGTCTTCTTTTCTTTTTCTCTCTTTCTCTGTCTCAGGGCCTCTGTCCATTCATCTGTGTCTGTGTCTCTGTCCATTCATCTGTGTCTGTGTCTGTGTCTGTCTGTCTGTCTGTCTCTCTCCCACTGACTCATACACACACACACTCACAAACAGACAGCACACAAAACACAAACACACGCACAATCATACAAACATAAACGCATACGCACACACGCGCGCGCGCGTAAGCACACACACACACACACACACGCACACGCACGCACACACACACACACACACGCATGCATGCAGGCACGCACACACACACACGCGTGCGTGTGCGCGCAGTACAGGATTTCAGATGTGCATTATGATGACCGAGTGGTAAAAGAGTCAGACGCCAGAGATTCAGCCTGAGAGAGACATATATAGCAGTAAAGACAGGAAGGGAGAGAGAGAGAGAGAGAGAGAGAGAGAGAGAGAGAGAGAGAGAGAAACACAGAGACAGAGACAGAGACACATAGAGAGATCCACAGAGATCCAGCCCGAGAGAGACAGACAGCGATAAAAAGCCACGGGGAGAGAGACGGAGAAACAGACAGACAGAGCCAAAGAGATCCAGTCCGAGAGAGACAAAGTTAAAGACAGAGAAAGAGAGAGAGAAAGCCTGAGAGATCCAGCCCTATGACTGTTACACTGTGCCTGATCAACACCCAACAACTTGACCGTTACACTGTGCCTGATCAACACTCAACAACCTGTTACACTGTGCCTGATCAACACCCAACAAGGTGACAGTTACACTGTACCTGATCAACACCCAACAAGGTGACTGTTAAACTGTGTCTGATCACCACCCAACAACATGACCGTTACACTGTGCCTGATCAACACCCAACAAGGTGACCGTTACACTGCGCCTGATCGACACACAACAACATGACCGTTACACTGTGCCTGATCAACACCCAACAACCTGACTGTTACACTGCGCCTGATCAACACCCAACATCCTGACTGTTACACTGTGCCTGATCAACACCCAACAACCTGACTGTTACACTGTGCCTGATCAACACCCAACAAGGTGACTGTTACACTGTGCCTTAATAAACACCCAACAACCCGTTACACTGTGCCTGATCAACACCCAACAAGGTGACCGTTACACTGTGCCTGATCAACACCCAACAAGGTGACTGTTACACTGTGCCTTAATAAACACCCAACAACCCGTTACACTGTGCCTGATCAACACCCAACAAGGTGACCGTTACACTGTGCCTGATAAACACCCAACAACCTGCCTGTTACACTGCGCCTGATCAACACCCAACAACCTGACTGTTACACTGTGCCTGATCAACACCCAACAAGGTGACTGTTACACTGTGCCTGATCAACACCCTACAAGGTGACTGTTACACTGTGCCTTAATAAACACCCAACAACCCGTTACACTGTGCCTGATCAACACCCAACAAGGTGACCGTTACACTGTGCCTGATCAACACCCAACAAGGTGACTGTTACACTGTGCCTTAATAAACACCCAACAACCTGTTACACTGTGCCTGATCAACACCCAACAAGGTGACCGTTACACTGTGCCTGATAAACACCCAACAACCTGCCTGTTACACTGTGCCTGATCAACACCCAACATCCTGACTGTTACACTGTGCCTGATCAACACCCAACAACCTGACCGTTACACTGTGCTTGATCAACACCCAACAACCTGTTACACTGTGCCCGATCAACACCCAACAACCTGACTGTTACACTGTGCCTGATCAACACTCAACAACCTGTTACACTGTGCCTGATCAACACCCAACAACCTGTTACACTGTGCCTGATCAACACCCAACAACCTGACTGTTACACTGTGCCTTAATAAACACCCAACATCCTGACTGTTACACTGTGCCTGATCAACACCCAACAACCTGACCGTTACACTGTGCTTGATCAACACCCAACAACCTGTTACACTGTGCCCGATCAACACCCAACAACCTGACTGTTACACTGTGCCTGATCAACACCCAACAACCTGACTGTTACACTGTGCCTGATCAACACCCAACAACCTGACTGTTACACTGTGCCTGATCAACACCCAACAACCTGTTACACTGTGCCTGATCAACACCCAACAACCTGTTACACTGTGTCTGATCAACACCCAACAAGGTGACTGTTACACTGTGCCTGATCAACACCCAACAACTTGACCGTTACACTGTGCCTGATCAACACCCAACAAGGTGACTGTTACACTGTCCCTGATCAACACCCTACAAGGTGACCGTCACACTGTGCCTGATCAACACCCAACAACCTGACCGTCACACTGTGCCTGATCAACACCCAACAACATGACCGTTACACTGTGCCTGATCAACACCCAACAACCTGTTACACTGTGCCTGATCAACACCCAACAACCTGACCGTTACACTGTGCCTGATCAACACCCAACAACCTGTTACACTGTGCCCGATCAACACCCAACAACCTGACTGTTACACTGTGCCTGATCAACACTCAACAACCTGTTACACTGTGCCTGATCAACACCCAACAACCTGTTACACTGTGCCTGATCAACACCCAACAAGGTGACCGTTACACTGTGCCTGATCAACACCCAACAACATGACTGTTACACTGTGCCTGATCAACACCCAACAAGGTGACCGTTACATTGTGCCTGATCAACACCCAACAAGGTGACTGTTACACTGTGCCCGATCAACACCCAACAACCTGACTGTTACACTGTGCCTGATCAACACCCAACAACCTGTTACACTGTGCCTGATCAACACCCAACAAGGTGACCGTTACACTGTGCCTGATCAACACCCAACAACATGACTGTTACACTGTGCCTGATCAACACCCAAGAACCTGTTACACTGTGCCTGATCAACACCCAACAACATGACTGTTACACTGTGCCTGATCAACACCCAACAAGGTGACCGTTACATTGTGCCTGATCAACACCCAACAACCTGTTACACTGTGCCTGATCAACACCCAACAACATGACTGTTACACTGTGCCTGATCAACACCCAACAAGGTGACCGTTACATTGTGCCTGATCAACACCCAACAAGGTGACTGTTACACTGTGCCCGATCAACACCCAACAACCTGACTGTTACACTGTGCCTGATCAACACCCAACAACCTGTTACACTGTGCCTGATCAACACCCAACAAGGTGACTGTTACATTGTGCCTGTGCAGCAGCAACAACAGTAGCAGCATTATCATTATCATCATTAGCAGTAGCAGCATTATCATTATCATCAATGGCAGTAGCAGCAGCACCACAAAGAAAAGCAGTAGCAGAGGTAGCAGTAGTTTCAGTTTCAGTTTCTCAAGGAGGCGTCAATGCATTCGGACAAATCCATATAAACCGCACCACATCTGCTAGGAAGATGCCTAACCAGCAGCATAACCAAACGCTCTTTGTCAGACCTTGGGTGCTTGCATTTTATACATTTATGTACCTATCAGAGTGGATTTCTTTTATAGAATTTTGCCAGAGTACAACACTTTTGTTGCCATGAGTTCTTTTTCAGTGCGCCAAGTAAACGTGCTGCTCACATGATCCCGATTTTTCGTCTCATCCGAAAGACTAGAAGCTCAGTTTGATTTTTCAGTCAAACTTGGGAGAAAGGGCGAGAGCGGGATTCGAAGCCACACCCTCACGGACTCCCTATTGCCTGATGAGTGTCTTAACCATTCTGCCTCCTTCTTCCGGGTAGCAGTGGAGGCATCATCATCATCATCAGCAGCAGCAGCAGCAGCAGCAACAGCAGCAGAAGCAGTACAAAAAAAGGCACCAGCAGAGTTAGCAGCAGCAGAAGCAGAAGCAGCTGCAGCAATGATAAAGAAGTTAAAGGTGCGGTGTTAGTGTCCGAGCATCAGTGTCATACAGCCAGCCGCCACAGAACACGCTGTTCCCAGGACTGGAATCAATAAAAGCCACCAGTTTTTACACTAACCGGCCATATCCAAACCTTGGTGTTGCTTTCTTTTAGACGTCAACAACAAAGGGCTAGCGGCGTCCGAAAGAGACATTCTGAGTTTCACTTTCCATTTCTCATAGAGGCGACATTGCGTTCCGACAAATCCATGCACGCTACACTACATCTGTCAGGCAGATGCCTGACAGGATCATGAACCAACGTGCTAGTCAGTCCTCGAGTGTATGTATATTTGTGTACCTATCAGAGTGTATATCTTCTCACGCGCGCGCGCGCGCGCACACACACACACACACACACACACACACACACACAACACACACACCCCGCGTGTACGCGCGCACACACACAAACACAGTTGGTTCACTCTATCTTAAAATGTAATATTATCTTACTCGAATGTTTTATTTTTTACGTGATAAATGATGTCTGCGTGGTTATCAGGGAACGGTGTGACGTGTGTGTGTGTGTGTGTGTGTGTGTGTGTGTGTGTGTGTGTGTGTGTGTGTGTGTGTGTGTGTGTGTGTGTGTGTGTGTGTGTGTGTGTGTGTGTGTGTGTGTGTGTACGCGCGCGTCTTAATAATCCGTTCTGCCACTCTTCCTCCCATAAAGTTAAGATTGAAATAACTGACACGTGGCAGAAACGGATTTGATTAAAACTATGAAAAAGACAATCACATTGCTAGCTGAACGTCTCAACTGTGTGATATCGATACACACAATTTGAACAGAAAGAAGTCTAAGACGTCTCAACAAAGGAAGGCAGACAAAGAAGAAACAAAAGGAAATAAGAAAAGAGATGAGAAGGAAAAAAGCAAGAAAGAAGATCAAGAATAAAAACCAAAAAAAAAAAAAAAAAAAAAAAAAAAGCGTGGAAGCATAGCAACCTGCTGAAATTTAGAAGAAAGGAAAACAGAAAAACTGACAGACAGACAGACAGAAGCTAAAAAAAAATCTCTTCAGACACCATGACATGAATAAAAAAAACAACAACAACAACAACAACAGATAAACGAACAGATAGATAAACAGTTAGAAAAATAAATAAAACGAAAACGAAAATGAAAGCAAAAGACCGGATACACAATATGGTACCACCCGCCAGGTTGGTTAAAGAAAAAAAAAGAAAAAAAAGCAACAACCCGGAAAGGAAACGACAGGAGACAAAGCGCAGCAGCACCTGTCAGACCAATCGATGCCAGAGCGGTGCCAGAGCCACTGACTGACTGCCGCATGCGCCCCGCTCCTGCCTGACCATACCGCTGTGCCGGGCTGCCCGTGCCAGACCTGTCGGCCCTGGCTGCAACACTGTCCGCACACGGTCAGCGGCAGCAGCGGACAGTGCTGCACACGGTGGACTGCAGTCTGTGTGTTCGTGTCTGTGGTCTCTACCTCTGTCTCTCTCTGTCTCTCTGCTTGAGAAGGAAGGGGAATTCCATTCACTTCAAAATACTTCACTGTCTGCTTCAAGCAGTTAAAACCAGAAGAGACCCTTTACTCACAGAGGCCAACATGTGGAGCTTGAAAGGTGAGAGGTTTGCCTGTGACAGCGATGATTATTGTTACTACTACTACCACTTCTACTACTGCTAGGAGTAAGAGTGGTAGCAGGGGTAGTAGTATTGTTGTTGTTGTTCTTGTGTTGTGTTGTGTTACTTTTTGTCACAGTAGGTGTCTGTGAAATTCAGGCTGTTCTCCACGGAGATGAGTAGTAGTAGCAGCAGCAGCAGCAGCAGTAGTAGTAGTAGTAGTAGTAGTAGAGTAGTAAAGCAGCAGCAGCAGCAGCAACAGTTATCATGCAAACGCTTTACAGTTTACATCTGCGTACAATTACAATGGGCTCATTGAACCTGTAACGATGATATATATTCCTTTATTTGGTAATGCAGATACCACTGCTGCAATAATACCGACTATAACAATGATTATAATGGTGATCATGATTAAGTCAACGCGCTTTACAATAACACTTCAGTCAGAAACAATCCACATAATGACTGACAAGGGTACACACACACACATGCACACACACACACACACACACACACACACACACACACACACACACACACACACACACACACACACACACACACACACACACACACACACACACACACACACACACACACCCTGGTTTGGAATTAAAAAAAAAAACACAACAAAAGTCATTGCCACAATGTGTTTGGAAATGAAATTAAATCATACCGAAACCTGAAGCGTTAGATTATATGACAATAAACAAGATATTTCTTTGCGCCAATACATCTTTCACATTAATAATAATAATAATGAGGGTGGTGATGGTAACAACAGTAACACTACTGCTACAACTACTACTCCTATTGCTACTGCTACTACTACTACTACTCTTCCATCCATCCATCTTCCACTACTTCCATCATTCACCCCTCCCTCCTTCCCTCCCTTCTTCCTTTCATTCTTCCTTCCTTCCTTTCATCCTTCATTTCTTCCTTCATTACACCGGCAAGTAAAGGTTCCTTCCTTCCTTCCTTCCTTCCTTCCTTCCTTCCTTTCATCCCTCATTTCTTCCTTCATTACACCGGCAAGTAAAGGTTCCTTCCTTCCTTCCTTCCTTCCCTCCCTTCTTCCTTTCATCCTTCATTTCTTCCTTCATTACACCGGCAAGTAAAGGTTCCTTCCTTCCTTCCCTCCCTTCCTTCCTTTCATCCTTCATTTCTTCCTTCATTACACCGGCAAGTAAAGGTTCCTTCCTTCCTTCCTTCCTTCCTTCCTTCCTTCCTTCCTTCCTTTCATCCTTCATTTCTTCCTTCATTACACCGGCAAGTAAAGGTTCCTTCCTTCCTTCCCTCCCTTCTTCCTTTCATCCTTCATTTCTTCCTTCATTACACCGGCAAGTAAAGGTTTCTTCCTTCCTTCCCTCCCTTCTTCCTTTCATTCTTCCTTCCTTCCTTTCATCCTTCATTTCTTCCTTCATTACACCGGCAAGTAAAGGTTTCTTCCTTCCTTCCCTCCCTTCTTCCTTTCATCCTTCATTTCTTCCTTCATTACACCGGCAAGTAAAGGTTCCTTCCTTCCCTCCCTTCTTCCCTTCATCCTTCATTTCTTCCTTCATTACACCGGCAAGTAAAGGTTCCTTCCTTCCTTCCCTCCCTTCTTCCTTTCATCCTTCATTTCTTCCTTCATTACACCGGCAAGTAAAGGTTCCTTCCTTCCTTCCTTCCTTCCTTCCTTCCCTCCCTTCTTCCTTTCATCCTTCATTTCTTCCTTCATTACACCGGCAAGTAAAGGTTCCTTCCTTCCCTCCCTTCTTCCTTTCATCCTTCATTTCTTCCTTCATTACACCGGCAAGTAAAGGTTCCTTCCTTCCTTCCTTCCTTCCTTCCTTTCATCCTTCATTTCTTCCTTCATTACACCGGCAAGTAAAGGTTCCTTCCTTCCTTCCTTTCATCCTTCATTTCTTCCTTCATTACACCGGCAAGTAAAGGTTCCTTCCTTCCTTCCTTCCCTCCCTTCTTCCTTTCTTCCTTCATTACACAGGCCAGTACAAGGTAGGTGTGAAGGGCGGACCTTGTGTTCAGCATAATGACTTCACAAGTTTACATGCTTTTTCTTTTCTTGTGTTCTCGTGTTTTCTTTCGCTGTATTCCTGTGTGGGATGTTGTTGTCAGGTGGACAGTCAGTTTGACTGTAGCCATACATTTGTAATCATTGTTTTTGTTCTTGTTGTTTTTCTTTTTCTTTTTTTGTTTGTTTTTGTTTATTTTTTGTTGTTGTTGTTGTTGTTTTCGTGATCTGTGCTGTTTCAGTTCCTCTTTAGGGCGAGGGTTGGATGTAAAAGAAATAATTAAAATATTTTTAATAAACTCGACGATAAACAAATTTTTGTGTCTTGTTTTGCCCATTCTTGCCTTGCTTTTTTCACAGTGGACAGGTAGGTCTTTAACACAACACAGGAGACGCTATGGAGACCTACTCCATGAAAATGGCGGAGTTCATAATTAAGCGAGCCATCCCACTTCCGGTCAAATTAGAGCTATGGGAAAATGCTTTTTTTTTGTTCTTATTGTATTTTATGTTTAATTTTTATTTTTTTTCAACAGAGGCCAGATTGTGCGAGCGACATACTGTGAAACTGGCCCACTCTGTCTGGTCATTGGTTCCATGTCTTTGTGTGTCAGTGCAGACAAAGGCAGACTGCTATTCTCTGTCGCATGAAATAATGTTATATCTGACCTTCTCCTTCCACTGCGGTTGATGCTGCTGCTGTTGTCTCTGTTCCACCACCACCACCACCATCATCATCATCACAGTCATCTTCATATCCATCATCATCATCATTATCATTATCATCATCATCATCATAACCATCAACACTATCACCACCATCACCATCACTATCATTATCATCACCATCATCAACATCATCATCAATATCATCACCACCGTCATCATCATATAATCATACTTTGGATTCTGCTCTTTTCTGAAGCAGATGGGATGAAGTGTGTGCAGATCAGCCCGCACGATTTGATTCCTTGAAACTGAAACTGAAGCGAAACTGATGAAAGCAATGTGTATATAGATAAATACACCCACACCCCCACACACACACACATATATATATATATATATATATGTGTGTGTGTGTGTGTGTGTGTGTGTGTGTGTGTGCGTGTGTGTGTGTGCGTGTGTGTGCGTGTGTGTGTGTGGGTGTGGGTGTGTGTAAAGTTATATGATATACAACCTCTCCCTGCAAGCTTTTTCGAAATTATGCTGTCAATTTTGTTTGATTTATCAAGCAAACGCTTTGGTGTGTGTCTTTTTCCGAAGTTTTCAAATGACATAATTGTGTATATAGATGTTCGTGTAGGCAATTTGATAAATAATTAAAATGACAGACAAACAAATAGACTTGTCAACATCCTTTCTCTCCGTCTCTCTCTCTCTCTCTCTCTCTCTGTCCCTCTCTGTCTCTCTCCCTCTCACTCTGTGGCTATCTACACACACACACACACACACACACACACACACACACACACACACGTGCGTGTGCGCGCGCGCAAGAAAGAGAGATCAGGAACATTTCCTTTTCCAGGGTATTGAGATAAGCACAATGACAAAAATTAATACACTTTCCCACCCAGCCCTGGGGCACAAAACGAAAAAGGAAGACACATGAATAAATAAAAAGAGAAACTTTACATCAGAAGAGAGGAAAATAGAGGAAAGCAGAGAGAGAGAGAGAGGGCAAGAAAGAGAGAGAGAGGGGCGAGAGAGGGGGGCGAGAGAGAGAGAGGGGGCGAGAGAGAGAGAGGCGGGCGAGAGGAGGGGCGCGAGAGAAGGGGGGCGAGAGAGAGGGAGGCGAGAGAGAGAGAGAGGGGGCGAGAGAGAGGGGCGAGAGAGAGAGAGAGGGGCGAGAGAGAGGGGGGCGAGAGAGAGAGGGGGGGGGCGAGAGAGAGAGGGGTGCGAGAGAGAGAAAGGGGGCGAGAGAGAGAGAGAAGGGGGGGCGAGAGGGAGGGGGCGAGAGAGAGAGGGAGGCGAGAGAGAGGGGGGCGAGAGAGAGAGAGGGGGGCGAGAGAGAGGGGGCGAGAGAGAGGGGGGGGAGAGAGAGAGAGGGGGGCGAGAGAGAGAGGGGGGCGAGAGAGAGAGGGCGAGAGAGAGAGAGAGGGGGGCGAGAGAGAGGGGGGCGAGAGAGGGAGAGGGGGGCGAGATAGAGAGAGACAGACAGACAGACAAACAGACAGACAGATCACACGAGGCGGACTTGACGAAAATTTGTTGATGTTGTGTCTTTGAAGAGGAACTCAAGTCTCGGGAATCGATTTTTGGCGAGTGAGGAATTGAAGTGGTGGAGATGTTTAGAGGAAACAACCCCTTGTGTGTGCATCTTTTTCACTCTTTCTCCAAACTTGTGGCACACCATTGACAAGCTGGGAGGACTGTGATGAGCAGTTCTGTGCGGCGTCCCATTGACTCTTCTGACACACTGATCTGACAAGGAGAAGAAGACGATAAACGATGAAGACGTCTTTTGGGACTTGGTTTGATATTTCAGTGTGTGTGTGTGTGTGTGTGTGTGTGTGTGTGTGTGTGTGTGTGTGTGTGTGTGTGTGTGTGTGTGTGTGTTCCTCATGCAACAAGTTGTCTGTATTTCTATATACCCGTTTTGTAATGCACCTATAACCCCATTTAGGGAATAAGCGCTATGTAAATTCACAGTAGTAGTAGTAGTAGTTTTGTCTGTGCATTAATCCGTTTGTTTATGTGACCTGTCTATATGGACAGCCATACTCCGTCTTCGGTGTATCTCTTTTCTTTCCGGGTTGATGAGGAGTGTTTTGCTGGAAGCAGTAACTTGGTTGCTGTGTCACATCAGTGGGTGTCTCGGATCAGTCTAGGTTTGACACGAATGATAAGTAACTGTTTCTTACTGGGAAATCATACCTGCATATGACATTGCCTCTTTGTTTACACTGGGAAATTTGTCACCTGATTCCTGAGAGATCATACCTTCATATGACAATGCTTCTTTGTTTATACCGGGAAACTATTTACCTGATTCCTGAGAGATCATACCTTCATATGACATTGCCTCTTTGTTTATACCGGGAAACTATTTACCTGATTCCTGAGAGATCATACCTTCATATGACATTGCTTCTTTGTTTATACCGGGAAACTATTTACCTGATTCCTGAGAGATCATACCTTCATATGACATTGCCTCTTTGTTTATACCGGGAAACTATTTACCTGATTCCTGAGAGATCATACCTTCATATGACATTGTCTCTTTGTTCATCCTGGGAAATTTTTCACCTGCAAGATAATCGTTTAGCTCGTCCTTCAAGTCTGTGCTTCAATGAGTAATGAGTAATGCTACAACGAGTAATCTTTTCATACATTTATGAATAAAATTTTACTCGCTCGTTTAGCATGCTTGTCTGTTCTGATATTATTTCCCAACCTTCCTTTTAATATGCGTTATTGTGCTTTTTCCTTGTGGCCCCAGTCCAGCTGCTCTGTCGTCTTGGCTGCTGTTTCTGTTTCTGCTGCTACCACTGGTGCTGCTCTACCGTCATTACTTTGCTGTTGTAACTATTACTTCAACTGCATCTATAAAAGATAGATAGATAGATAGATAGATAGAGAGGGAGAGAGAGAGAGAGAGAGAGAGAGAGAGAGAGAGAGAGAGAGAGAGTGTGTGATGAATAGAGAAACTATGAGTTCCACTACTTCTAGAAAATAGATAGATAGATAGATAGATACATACATACATACATACATACATACATACATAGAAAGTGCATGAACAGATACACAATAAATATGTAATTAGATAAACAAATGAGCAAACAAATGAACGATCAGGGAAAACAAGCATAAAAAACTCATCAAGTTCAATCGCAGATTCCTCTCTGTGTGTGTAGGGTGTGTGTGTGTGTGTGTGTGTGTGTGTGTGTGTGTGTGTGTGTGTCTGTGTGTGTGTGTGTGTGTGTGTGTGTGTGTGTGGACCATCAGTACGGTATTGATCCCCCAGGCTGGCAATGGCCCCCTGCAGAGGTGGTGTCGGGTTCCCCTAGCAGGTGTTTGCTTCTCTGCTATGAGGACCTGTTGGTGCCAGTCTGCCGTCAGTCTGGCTGATGCCGCTCTGACATTGGGGGAGTGTGTGTGTGTGTGTGTGTTCGTGCGCAATCGCATGCCTACGTCAGCGTGCGCGTGTGTACGGGTGCACTCGTGTGCGCTGAGCGTGTCCAATTTTTGCTCTTAATAATAATAATGCACATTTATATAGCGCCCTTTCTCACTAAGAGCTCAGGGCGCTTTACATGAAAGAAAAATATTACAAGTAACATAAAACATTCATGACCACTCTTTCTCAACCCCCCCACCCCTCCCTCACACTCTCCCTTACCCACTCTACATACATCCAAAGTGAGCTGACATGGGTGGTGTTGGAGAAAAGGAAGCTGAGAGTACTTATAAATAGGTTTAAAAAAAAGATGAGTCTTTAGTGATGAACGAAAAACAGAAATAGAATCAGATGCACGGATATGATAAGGAAGGTTGTTCCAGATGTGAGGAGCAGCAAAGAAGAAAGAACGTTCACAATAGGTTCTTGTATTGACACGAGAAAGTTTCAAGAGGTAACAGTCAGAGGAAGAGCGGAAATTTCTTGTGGGAGTGTAAACACTGATCAGGTCAGAAAGATAAGTGCGGAGTGGAAAACAGAATAGCAGAGACAGGCAACTTTGTATTTAATTCTCGCTTCAATGTGGAGCCAATGTAGAGTGCAGAGGTGAGGAGAAATGTGATCAGTTCGTGGGACTCTGAGAGTCAGACGGGCAACAGTGTTTTGAAGTTTTTGAATTCGCTGAAGAATATTTTGTGGACAGCCTAAGAGAAGAGAATTACAATAGTCAATTCGTGACAGCACAAAAGCAGAAATAAGAGTTTTAGTAGCTTCAACAGAAAGGTACTGACGGATAGAGTTGATGCCACGACGTTCACAATTGCGTATCAGATTTACTACCTGAGCTTGCATGCTGAGGTTTGAGTCAAGAATGACTCCAAGGTTCCTTGCTGATTTTGAAAACTGAACTGCGGCATCATCAACCACAATACAGTCAGAAAAATAAGTAGATGTGTACATTCTTGCAGAGGAAATAATCATATCAGTTTTGTCATCATTCAACTTTAGTTTGTTGAATGTCATCCAGGATTTAACATCGAGAATACAATCCTGCATTGACAGAATCAGACTATGTACTTGATTTCGTTCTGCAGACTTTTCTAGCTGAGTATCATCAGCAAAAGAATGGTGAAGAACAGAATGGCCAGAAATGACATCAGAAAGATGAGCAGTGTACAGAACGGGGCCCAGGACAGAGCCTTGTGGCACACCATAGGAGATCAGGGCTGGATCAGACTTAAAGTTACTAACAGAGACAATCTGGAAGCGGTTGGATAGGTATGAAGAAAGCCAAGTCAGAACTGTTGAGCGAATCCCAAAAACATGTTCAAGTCTGGAAAGGAGTATGCTGTGGTCTACTGTGTCACACGCAGCCGACAGATCGAGCAAAGTTAACACAGATAGTTTACCTTCATCAACAGACAGTAACAGGTCATTAACCACTTTCAACAAAGCAGTCTCAGTGCTATCGGCAGATCTATATGCTGACTGAAAAGAAGAGAACAGGTTGTTTAATGCTAAATGGTCTGAAGGTTGGGAGAGAACAATGTTTTCAATAATTTTGGACACAAAAGCAAGGTTGGATACAGGGCGAAAACATTTGAGATCATTGTGATCCAGAGTGGCTTTCGTTTGCCTTCAAGGTAGCCGTCACTTTACAAGAGCAAGACTGCATGCGCGAAACCGTTGAAAACCATAGACACTGTATGCATTCTTTTCTTTTTGTTTTGTTTTCTTTTTCTTTTCAGTGTCGTCCTTCTGTTCCTCCTCCTCTTTTACTTCTCCTCTCCTCCACCTCCTCTCCCTTCCCGTCTTCATGGTCCAATGTCAAAGCAGTGCAGAGACAGATGGTGTGAGAGAGAGGCAGGGCGGATGGTGTGAGAGAAGGGGGCGTGGTGTGAGAGAGAGGATGGGGGATGGTGTGAGAGAGAGGAAGGGGGGATGGTGTGAGAGAGAGAAGGGGGTGGTGTGAGAGAGAGACAGGGGGATGGTGTGAGAGAGATGAAGGAGGGTGGTGTGAGAGAGAGAAGGGGGGGGTGTGAGAGAGAGATGGGGGATGGTGAGAGAGAGAGGGGGATGGTGTGAGAGAGAGGGGGATGGTGTGAGACAGAGGAGGTGAGAGAGGGGGTGGTATGAGAGAGAGGGGGATGGTGTGAGAGAGAGGGGGATGGTGTGAGAGAGAGGGGGATGGTGAGAGAGAGAGGGGGTGGTGTGAGAGAGAGGGGGTGGTGTGAGAGAGAGAGGGATGGTGAGAGAGAGAGGGGGTGGTGTGAGAGAGAGGGGGATGGTGTGAGAGAGAGAGGGGTGGTGTGAGAGAGAGGGGGTGGTGTGAGAGAGAGGGGGGATGGTGTGAGAGAGAGGGGGATGGTGTGAGAGAGAGGGGGTGGTGTGAGAGAGAGGGGGGTGGTGTGAGAGAGAGGAGGGGGATGGTGTGAGAGAGAGGGGGATGGTGTGAGAGAGAGGGGGTGGTGTGAGAGAGAGGGGGTGGTGTGAGAGAGAAGGGGGATGGTGGGAGAGAGAGGGGGATGGTGGGAGAGAGAGGGGGATGGTGTGAGAGAGAAGGGGGATGGTGTGAGAGAGAGAAGGGGGATGGTGTGAGAGAGAGGGGGTGGTGTGAGAGAGAGGGGGGTGGTGTGAGAGAGAGGGGGATGGTGTGAGAGAGAGGGGGGGTGTGAGAGAGAGGGGGGGGTGTGAGAGAGAGGGGGATGGTGTGAGAGAGAGGGGGATGGTGTGAGAGAGAGGGGGTGGTGTGAGAGAAGAAGGGGGATGGTGGGAGAGAGAGGGGGATGGTGGGAGAGAGAGGGGGTGGTGTGAGAGAAGAAGGGGGATGGTGGGAGAGAGAGGGGGATGGTGGGAGAGAGAGGGGGTGGTGTGAGAGAAGAAGGGGGATGGTGTGAGAGAGAAGGGGTGGTGTGAGATAGAAGGGGATGGTGTGAGAGAGAAGGGGTGGTGTGAGAGAGAGGGGAGTGGTGTGAGAGAGAGGTGGGTGGTGTGAGAGAGAGGGGGATGGTGTGAGAGAGAGGAAGGGGGATGGTGTGAGAGAGAGGGGGTGGTGTGAGAGAGAAGGGGTGGTGTGAGAGAGAAGGGGATGGTGTGAGAGAGAGGAAGGGGGATGGTGTGAGAGAAAGAAAAGGGGGGTGTAATAGAGGGGTGGGGTGTGAGAGAGAGGGGGGTGGTGTGAGAGAGAGGGGGGGGTGTGAGAGAGAGGAAGGGGGATGGTGTGAGAGAAAGAAAAGGGGGGGTGTAATAGAGGGGTGGGGTGTGAGAGAGAGGGGGGTGGTGTGAGAGAGAGGAAGGGGGATGGTGTAGGAGAGAGGAAGAGGGATGGTGTGAGAGAGAGAAGGGGAGTGTAATAGAGGGGTGGGGTGTTAGAGAGAGGGGGTGGTGTGAGAGAGAGGGGTTGGTTTGAGAGGGAAAGGGGTGGTGTGAGAGAGAGGAAGGGGGATGGTGTGAGAGAGAGAGGAGGGTATGGGGGGAGAGAGAGGCAGGGGGGGAGAGAGAGGCAGGGGGATGGTATGAGAGAGAGACAGGAGGGTATGGGGGGGAGAGAGAGGCGGGGGGGAAGAGAGGCAGGGGCGGGGGGGAGAGGCAGGGGGTATGGGGGAGAGAGAGAGAGGCAGGAGGGATGGTGTGAGAGAGAGGCAGGGGGATGGGGGGATGGCGTGAGCGTGTCAAGTTCTCTTTGCACTTCCCCTACACTGTCCTCGCCTTGCTCATTGCCTGTGCTCATCAGCCTGTCTGTCTTCACCCAACCAACTGTCAGCTCATGTTAACAACACACTGCACACAGTCACACGCACACGCACACGCACACAGAGACAGAGAGACAGAGAGAGAGAGAGAGAGAGAGAAATACGCATTCATATACATGAATGTAGTTATGTACACATAAATATGTATACACACACAGTCAAACTCAGCTCACGCAAAGGAAGTGGACCTGCCACAACTGAACTTATTGCTGAGGGAAGAGGTCGAATTTTGAAACCAGATTTAAAAGATGCACAGGCTGCTCTATGCAGACACTGTCCTGAAATGTGGGCTAAGATAATTATATCAAAATCGTATGCACGCAGTCTCAATGGTTGTGTGTGTGTGTGTGTGTGGGGTGGGGGGGATGTCTGTCTGTCTGTCTGTTGTTGTTGCTGTTGTTGTTGTTGTTGTTACAACAGATGCGGTGTTTGAATGTGGATCAGTCCGCACGCTCTGACACCTCCATGAGTGAAAATGAAACACGCTGTTTGAAAAGAAGCAAATGAAACAAAGACAAAGAAACACACACGCACGCACGCTCTCTCTCTCTCTCTCTCTCACACACACACACACACACACCTGTATGGTTAGAAGGCTGTGAGTGTCCTGCTGCTGTGACCATCTTTGATCAAAGTAAAAAGCAAGCAAAGCAAGACACAAGGCAGCAGAAGCTAATTAAAAGTCTTTTTTGTCGAAAGAGTGCAGTGACATAAACATCCCGATTTTTTTTCTTGGTTTTATTTTGTTTTGGTTTTTCGGTTTAGATTTACTGTCTCTGATCCCGAATGTGTCTTTGTGATGGGTTGTGTTTGGCTGTGTGTGTGTGTGTGTGTGTGTGTGTGTGTGTCTGTGTGTTCGTTCTTTAGTTTAGCGTCTTTTTACTATTAGTGATATTAGACGATAAAAAAGAACAGAAATAAAGAAAAAAATGTGGGGTGGGTAGGGAGAGGGGGGTGGGGGATAGGGGAATGAGAAGTCAGTATAATACAGAAAAGGTAGAAAACTACAAAGAAATGCATAACTAACGTAAAATTAGCTTTAATAGTAACAATTCAATAATAATGATGATAACTAAAACCATTTACGCAATTATGAAGTACATTAAAGAAATGTAGAAATAGGGCTATGAACTAATGCCTTTGAAAGTTGAACTGAAAGAACCTCGTTAGAAATAACTTCCCAAAAATCATCTGAAGAATAATTACTCTCTATCAAATACTTGGGCAAGAAGATACGTAACTGCTGACAGTGAAACAAACTATGAGGCAAGCCGAACTGCTTACCACAAATGCATAAACATTTTTACTATATTTTGTCAAGTTTTATACGGAAGAAAGTAGAGGTTATTAATCTTGTATAGCAAGCTGATGAATTCGGTATTTTCTCGATTAGTTAGGTGGACAGAACATAACCATATGTCTCTCAATGCTAAAAAAATTAAATGCATGTCTGTTACAACTCGACAGAAACGCCAGATAATGCCAACAAATTTATTCAATATTTTCATTTCCAATGTCAAGATTGAAGAAGTCAAATCACACAAAGTTCTAGGTATAGTTATCGATAATGATTTACCATGGTCTGAACATATTACTAACTTATATAAAGAATGTCTCAAAAAGTATTTCAGTTGTCAAAAATAAAATACTTTCTAAATACACATGCCCGAAAACAATTCTTTAATGCTCACATACTGTCGATAATAGAGTATTCTTCTACGTTGTGCGATTCTGCTAGCGCAAATACTCTAAAACCTCATGTTAGATTATACAAACGTGCTTTGAAATTAGTTTTTATTAAAGTCATGTTCATTAACTCCTAATGATTATAGGTCACTTGATATCCTCACACTGGAGCTAAAACTAGAATATAATAAGGCTGTTTTTATGCACAAAATAGTAAACGGCTACGCACCTTCTTCAATTATAAATAACTTTCCAGTAAATAACATAAGACATGAAACATAAGTTGCATATACCTCGTCCAAATCTTGGTCTTTTTAAGTCCAGTCTCACATACAGCGGGGGAATGTACTGGAATAATTTACCAATACATTAAAAAAAATATTACTAACCACAACAACTTTAAGCAAAATCTAAAAATGTACCCATTCACAAAAATTGACGTCACCTGAAATCCAACATTGCTTTCGACAGTTTGTGAGTTCCCTCTCACTCTCTCTTGAGTGAGTGCATGTGTGTGTGTGTGTGTGTGTGTGTGTGAACTGGTGGGATGGTGTTTGATTGCAACGGAAGGACTGTTGTTTTCTCCGTTGGATCTTTAGTTGTTTTTTGTGTTGTTTTGTTTATGGTTTTTTTTCTTGTAGTTTGTGTGTGTGTGTGTGTGTGTGTGTGTGTGTGTGTGTGTGTGTGTGTGTGTGTGCGTTTCATGCTTTTTTCTTCTTCCTTTTTGTTGAATGGCTGTGAATGGTGGAATAATGGTGAATTTTGATTGTGATTTGATTTTTTTTCCCTCTCATTTTCGCTTCTTTAGCTTTATTCCCTCTTTAGGGCGAGGGCTGGATATAAAAACGCATGTTACTTTCTTATCTATTACACTCGATAATAAAGATTTTGTCTTGTCTTGTCTTGTCTCTCTCTCTCTCTCGTCTCTTTCTCAACTCTCTCTGTGTCTGTCTCTGTCTCTCCCTCATTCTTCTCTTTCTCTCTCTGTGCCTCTCTATGTCTCTCTCTCTATATATATATATCTCCTTCTCTCTCTCTCTCTCTCTTCGTCTCTGTCTCTGCCTATCTGTCGGTCTGTCTGTCTGTCTCTCTCTCTTCTCTTATTTACACAAGGTCAGCACGCACAACGTGGCAGCAGAGAAGCACGACACACATTGAAGGCCCCCGCCCCAGTGACGGCAGTCGGCTGGCCCATGCGCACTGACAGCAAGGTGGGCAGCACGCACTGTATCTGGTCAGTGATCATCGGGCAGCTTGCTGGCCTGAACGTGGCCCATGTGTACGAACAGCAAGGTGGGCAGCGTGCACTGTGTCCAGTCAGTGATCAACGGGCAGCTTGCTGGCCTGAACGTGACCAAGCGTACTAACAGCACGCACTGTATCCGGTCGGTGAGGAGCCAACAACGGGCAGCTTGCTGGCCCGAACGTGGCCAAGTATCAGTCGCTTGATGACGCCATCAGGACAGTCGTGCAGTTCTTGATGACATTATTACGACAATCAGGACAATTATTGTGCAGTTTTTGATGACACTATCAGGACAATCGTGCAGTTCTTGATGACACTATCAGGGCTATTGTGCAGTTTTTGATGACACTATCAGGGTTATTGTGCAGTTCTTGATGACACTATCAAGGCTATTGTGCAGTTCTTGATGACACTATCAGGGCTATTGTGCAGTTCTTGATGACACTATCAGGGTTATTGTGCAGTTCTTGATGACACTATCAGGGTTATTGTGCAGTTCTTGATGACACTATCAGGGTTATTGTGCAGTTCTATCAGGGCAGTTCTTGATGACACTATCAGGGGCAGTTCTTGATGACACTATCAGGGTTATTGTGCAGTTCTATCAGGGCAGTTCTTGATGACACTATCAGGGGCAGTTCTTGATGACACTATCAGGGGCAGTTCTTGATGACACTATCAGGGCAGCTCTTGATGACACTATCAGGGCAAACTTGATGACACTATCAGGGCAATTCTTGATGACACCATCAGGGCAATCATGCAGCTCTTGATGACACTATCAGGGCAAACTTGATGACACTATCAGGACAATCTTGATGACACCATCAGGGCAATCTTAATGACATCATCAGGACAATCCTGCAGTGGCACAATCAGGGCAGTTCTTGATGACACTATCAGGGCAGTTCTTGATGACACCGTTAGGGCAGTTCTTGATGACACTAAGGGCAGTTCTTGATGACACTATCAGTGGCAGTTCTTGATGACACCATCAGGGCAGTTCTTGATGACACCATCAGGGCAGTTCTTGATGACACCATCAGGACTATCAGGACAATCGTGCGGTTCTTGATGACACCATCAGGACAATCGTGCAATTCTTGATGACACCATCAGGGCAATCTTGATGACACCATCAGGGCAATCTTGATGACACCATCAGGACAATCTTGATGACACCATCAGGACAATCTTGATGACACCATCAGGGCAATCTTGATGACACCATCAGGACAATCGTGCGGTTCCTTGTCTTCTTCTTTCTCTTTCTGCTGTTGTCTTCAAACATTTTCTGTCTTTTGGAAAGGTCATTTCAGTCTGCTGATATCAGTTTCGTTTCTTCTCTTTTTCTTTCTTCCTCGCATCTTTCTTTCTTCGTTTTATTATTATATGTGTTAAATTGTGTTTCCTGTATCAGATTTCCTTTTCCTTTGTTTTGCTGTTGTTGTTTTGTTTCTTTGTTTGTTTTCGTTTTTTGTTGTTGTTTTCTGCCTGCAATTTGATTGAACTAACAACTCAGTTTACCCCGTTCACCTTCATGACTCTGCATTCATTTGTTTATTGTGTGGTCCAGATGATGGCTTTGGTAGTGGATGGGGCTTCCTGGACTGTATGTTGCACCGTGGGAGTGTGAGGCTGAGGGGGTGAGAGAGAGAAGATAGAGAGTGACAGAGGAGGGCGCACCCAGACAGGAGATAGATAGAACGAGGGTGGCTGTTGTGAGTGGGTTTTTTTTAAATTTATTTTTTTTAAGGCAACTTTATAAAACAAGTAACAAACAGCACCAACAAGATTAGCGATACATAAAACATTATGGCAAAAGGTCAGATAGGTGTTGCTTTGTGAAGGTAACTGAACAATGGTGTTGTATAATTTTCTCTGGGAATGAGATCCATAGGATGACGCCTCAGCAAATCAAACTAACTTTAAACAGATCAGTTCTTGGGACTGGGATGTAGGGTTTGGGGGGGTTCTTTATGAATTAATAGACAATTTGTTGGTGATAGACTCCCTTTCATAAGCTTGTGCATTGTGATTCCTTTGTCGTAGTTTAATCTGGGAGAACATTCGCTTGTTTATGGCTTGAGTCCAAAAGGGAAGTCTTTTAAGGAAGAATCAGTTTGAGCCCCATGCTAGTCTATGAAGATTCAGTTATGGTTTTATGCTCTTCAAACTGCTGGAATCCCACAGTGCTGATGAAGATTCAGTCATGGTTTCATGCTCTTCAAACTGCTGGAATCCCACAGCGCTGATGAAGATTCAGTCATGGTTTCATGCTCTTCAAACTAATGGAGTCCCACAGTGCTGATGAAGATTCAGTCATGGTTTCATGCTCTTCAAACTGCTGGAGTCCCACAGTGCTGATGAAGATTCAGTCATGGTTTCATGCTCTTCAAACTGATGGAGTCCCACAGTGCTGATGAAGATTCAGTCATAGTTTCATGCTCTTCAAACTGATGGAGTCCCACAGTGCTGATGAAGATTCAGTCATGGTTTCATGCTCTTCAAACTGATGGAGTCCCACAGTGCTGATGAAGATTCAGTCATGGTTTCATGCTCTTCAAACTGCTGGAGTGCCACAGTGTTAATGCGTAATCTTCTGTGGACTGTGCTTGAAAAACTTTCCGTGAGTTGAGGTTAGGAAAACGATTTATCTTGGATTGGTGAGGTTCTTATCGATTGCGATTCCCAGAACATTAAGATCATTGACCTGTTCAACAGCTTTACTTTTAAGTTAGATGGAAGGAACATTCAGAGAGAGAGAGAGAGAGAGAGAGAGAGAGAGAGAGAGAGAGAGAGAGATGAACTGAATTCAAATGACTGAAATGATGGGGGTGGGGGGAATAATAGAGAAGGTAAAACAACGCTTTTTTCGATTAGCCCTTGATATAATGGGATGACAGAACAGAAGAAAGAAAAGAGTTGATAGAAAAAGAAAAAAAAAAGAAAGAAATCATTATATCAAAACAGCATATTCATTACAAACAATGAATATATGAACAAAGAATGGAAATTACACTGCATTGCTAAAGGAAATAGGAGAGAGAGAGAGAGAGAGAGAGGGGGGGGGGGGGCACTTACAATCATAATCATACTGGTGAAATCTGAAAAGTTGATATGATTGGTAACGTATTTCGTATTATTTTATTTGCTTTATTATTCTGTCTGTCTGTCTGTCTGTCTGTGGTTTCTGGAAGCCACCACCCCACCACCCCACCCCCGCCTCCTCACTCAATACTGTTTTTTTTTTCTTGCTTTTTTTTCTTTTTTCTTTTTCAATTCCTGAAGGAATGAAAGTGATTTAGGTTTTGTGTTGACCGATCTGGGTGAACTGGTATTTTCATATGATTTTCGGTGTTTCACAGTTGTGCTTTATTCCATTTTACGCCGTTTAAATCGCTCTTTTGACATAATTGGGTCGCCTTCAGCTGGTGTGGAGAAGTGACAGGGTGACGTCACAAATGGCCTCTACTGTGTGGTCAGCTGAGAGTGTATGAACGTCAGTGCTCAGGTTTACCTCCCACTTTTGTTTCCTCTTTCTTCACTGACAGCTGCTGTAGAGTCATTCCAGTCTCTATCCCCCACCTGTGTGTGTGTGTGTGTGTGTGTGTGTGTGTGTGTGTGTGTGTGTGCAGAGCCGGGTCATCACGAAGACTCCCCCTCTGACCACAGCCACCACCGCTCCTGGCCCCCTCCTCCCCCTCCACCCCCTCACCATCAGGACCCCATCACCACACCACCTCCCCACATGCGCCTCCCACCCCACTACCCCCTCCACCACCTCCACCCCGAAACGCACCACCCCCACCCCTACCTCCACCACCACCACCAGGCTTCCGCCTCCTCTTCGGCTCGCGCCAGACCGGAAGTGACGATGATGACGTCACGCTGCTCCACCTTCATGCTGACGACGGCCGCTCTGTTCTCCGGGGCGGTGACCTTGGTGACCTTGGCCCTGGCGGTGGGCACGGACTCGTGGCTGCTGATGAACGAGCCGTACAGGGTGCCGCCTGACGACCTGGCCAGGTTCAACCTGTCGGGCCCCGTGGACACCAGGGTCATGGTGTTCCTCAGATCGGGGCTGTGGAGGGTGTGCACCATCAACCTGAAGGAGGGAAACCGTGAGTGCTTTGATGCTTTGATGCTTCTGCTTCATCTTCTTTTTGCTTTTTCTTCTTGCTGTGTGTGTGTGTGTGTGTGTGTGTGTGTGTGTGTGTGTGCGTGTGCGTGTGCGTTTGTGTGTGTGTGTTTATGTGCGTGAGTGTACGTGTGTGTGTGTGTGTGTGTGTGTGTGTGTGTGTGTGTGTGTGTGTGCGCGCGTGTGTTTTTATGTGCATGTGTGTGTGCATGTATGTGTGTGTGTGTGTGTGTGTGTGTGTGTGTGTGTGTGTGTACGCGCGCGCACGTGCGTGTGTGTGTGTGTGTGTGTGTGTTTACGTTCATGTGTGTGTGTGTGTGTGTGTGTGTGTGTGTGTGTGTGTGTGTGTGTGTGTGTGCAAGAGATGAGCTTCGCGTGATGGCTGTTATGCCAGACTGTACAACGGCCACAAGACTGATCTCCCCACAGCGATGTTCGTCATGGTTGTAGAACGGCCTCATCATCTGATCCTTTCAAAACTGTGTCATTTCTAAATGATGAACGAGCGTATGTATACCTGATCGCCAACAAGTGTTTATTGCCACAGAGCAGGAGGTAAAACTTCTCTCTCCTCCATGTGTGTGTGTGTGTGTGTGTGTGTGTGTGTGTGTGTGTGTGTTGATCTGTGTATGTTTCCTTTTGTTTGTTTGCTCGGTTGGTTGGTTTTTCTCCTTTGTTTCTCTTGATCATATTTCTCTTTGTTTCTTTGTTTCTCTTGATCATATTTCTCTTTGTTTCTTTGTTTCTCTTGATCATATTTCTCTTTGTTTCTTTGTTTCTCTTGATCATATTTCTCTTTGTTTCTTTGTTTCTCTTGATCATATTTCTCTTTGTTTCTTTGTTTCTCTTGATCATATTTCTCTTTGTTTCTTTGTTTCTCTTGATCATCTTTGTTTCTTTGTTTCTCTTGATCATATTTCTCTTTGTTTCTTTGTTTCTCTTGATAATATTTCTCTTTGTTTCTTTGTTTCTCTTGATAATATTTCTCTTTGTTTCTCTTGATAATATTTCTCTTTGTTTCTTTGTTTCTCTTGATCATATTTCTCTTTGTTTCTTTGTTTCTCTTGATAATATTCTCATGTTCTGTGTTTTCTGAAATTGAGAAGGTAATTCCAGTCGGTGGTTGCATGCGAATGGGCGTTAACATAAACAGATGAACATATGAACAAGCGTGAAATGAAGGAACATTCTAAAAATAGGTATGACAGAAAACGTTGCATCAAAACAAATATCAGAACTGAATTTGGTTCTGATTTCATGCTCCATACGCGAGGGTATAGCATTGTGTAAAACTGTTGTTGTTTTTTTTCAGTCCGATTCATGCAGAAAGTTGTTTCATTTCGATGTTATTTCCAACATCCGTCGGGAAATGTTAGGGTCAAGTCTCGATTTTTCTTTCTGTTTGAATTATACACCAATTAAGTAGTTTGCTCTTAACTCGGATGTAGAATTTGAGGTGTGTGTGTTGCAGTGATCCGTCTTCCGTGAAATGTAATAAACAGGTAAAGTTTTAGTGCCATCACCGTCGAATCCTTCGCTGCCACCATCATCATTATCATAAACGTTGTCGTCGTCGTCGTCGTCGTCGTCGTCTCTCTCTCTCTCTCTCTCTCTAATCTCTTCAGGAAATTTAATCGAACAACACAGACTGGAGATTTAAATGCCTCCTGTACGACAAGGAAAACCTTTTGTATAGCAAGAAGAGAATATAAACATTTGTTAAAACGCAAAGAGAAGGATTTCAATCGTAAGGCATTAAATAAAATTTTGGCTTCTGTGAATAATCAGAAACAGTACTGGGAAAAGAAGAATTTCAATCGCAGTGCATTAGATAAAATTTTGGCTTCTGTGAATAATCAGAAACAGTTCTGGGAAAATATGCGCAAAGTTTCGTGTAAGAAAAAGATTGTAAACAATAATATATCTGTCGATGCATGGTTTCAGCACTTCAAAAATTTATTTGACAAAGGTATTCAGAATGATGATGAAATGGACGGAGGTAATACTGATTGTTATTTCAATAGACCAATTTTAAAAGAGGAAATCTTGTTAGCATTTAGGAAGATAAAAACCAGGAAAGCTGCTGGGTCAGATGGAATAACAGGGGAATTGCTAAAAAAAAAAAAAAAAAAAAAAATGCAGGTGAATGTGTTGTTGATTTCTTTGTGTTATTTTTCAATGCTTTTTTTTCAAAGAGGCATGTTTCCTGAAAGATGGACGGAGGGAATTGTGCTTCCCCTATTCAAACAAGGTGATGTGAATAACCCTAATAATTACAGAGACATTACATTAAGTGATGTAAGTAGTAAAGTTTATAGTGCTATTATTAATCGTGGTTTACAAGAATGGGTAGAAGAAAATAATATTACTGGGGAAGAACAAGCTGGGTTTAAAAGGAATTATTCTACTATTGATCATATGTTTACTTTGTTAGCTTTTGTACAAAAACAATTTTGCTTTAATCGAAAGTTATATGTTGCATTCATAGACTTTCAGAAGGCCTTTGATTCTATAAACAGAAAATTTCTATGGTATATTCTCTTAAAAAATGGAATAAATGGTAAGTTATATCGATGTATTAAAAGCATGTATAATAACGTTAAGGTAAGGATAAGATGTGGGTGTCTAAATTGACAGACTATATCAGTTGCACATATGGTGTAAAACAGGGCGATGTGTGCAGCCCTTGCAAGAGAAGTTATAGAAAATGGTAAGCATGGGGCACGATTCTCTCTTGATTATTTTGAGCTTTTTATTTTACTTTTGGCAGATGACGTTGTTTTGCTTTCAGAAACAGTAATTGGTTTGCAAACTCAGTTGAAAAATTTACATAGAGCAGCTTGTTCTCTTGAATTAAAAGTAAACTTGAATAAAAGTAATATTATATATTGTGTTTCGAACAGGTGGTTATTTAGCCGCAAGAGAAAGATGGACATATAATAATCTTGTGATGCCAGTAGTTAATGCTTATGAATATTTAGGTATATTGTTTTCAACAAAACTTAGCTTCACTGCAACCTGTATGGATTTGTCTAGTAAAGGTAAGAATGCAGTTTTATGTATTTTGCGACAATTACGTAATTTGAATAATGACAGTTTATTTTTGTTTCTCAAGTTATTTGATTTACAGGTTCAACCCATTGTCCAGTATGGTGCAGAACTTTGGGGCCTTGATACTTCAGCATGCCATATTGAAAAAGTACACTTATTTGCTTTAAAAAAGTTTCTTGGGATTGAAATGCGAAACATTAACTACTGGCATCACAAGATTATTATATGTCCATCTTTCTCTTGCGGCTAAATAACCACCTTTTCGAAACACAATAATATTACTTTCAAGTGTTTATTGTTGTTTTTTTGTTTTTTTTTTTTTTTGTCCTTTGAACTATAAATAACTGTCTCAAAAAGGGATTGGGAGAAAGTGTGTGCTGACAGCGGCATTGAAGTGTGGGATTGGGAGAAAGTGTGTGCTGACAGCGGCATTGAAGTGTGGGATTGGGAGAAAGTGTGTGCTGACAGCGGCATCAAAGTGTGGGATTGGGAGAAAGTGTGTGCTGACAGCGGCATTGAAGTGTGGGATTGGGAGAAAGTGTGTGCTGACAGCGGCATTGAAGTGTGGGATTGGGAGAAAGTGTGTGCTGACAGCGGCATTGAAGTGTGGGACTGACGGGCGCAATAGCCAAGTGGTTAAAGCGTTGGACTGTCAATCTGAGGGTCCGGGGTTCGAATCACGGTGACGGCGTCTGGTGGGTGAAGGGTGGAGATTTTTACGATCTCCCAGGTCAACATATGTGCAGACCTACTAGTGCCTGAACCCCCTTCGTGTGTACACGCAAGCAGAAGATCAAATACACACGTTAAAGATCCTGTAATCCATGTCAGCGTTCGGTGGGTTATGGAAACAAGAACATACCCAGCATGCACACCCCCGAAAACGGAGTATGGCTGCCTACATGGCGGGGTAAAAACGGTCATATACGTAAAAGCCCACTCGTGTGCATACGAGTGAACGTGGGAGTTGCAGCCCACGAACGCAGAAGAAGAAGAAGAAGTGTGGGACTGGGAGAAAGTGTGTGCTGACAGCGGCATCAAAGTGTGGGATTGGGAGAAAGTGTGTGCTGACAGCGGCATCAAAGTGTGGGATTGGGAGAAAGTGTGTGCTGACAGCGGCATCAAAGTGTGGGATTGGAGAAAAGTGTGTGCTGACAGCGGCATCAAAGTGTGGGATTGGGAGAAAGTGTGTGCTGACAGCGGCATCAAAGTGTGGGATTGGGAGAAAGTGTGTGCTGACAGCGGCATCGAAGTGTGGGATTGGGAGAAAGTGTGTGCTGACAGCGGCATCAAAGTGTGGGATTGGGAGAAAGTGTGTGCTGACAGCGGCATCAAAGTGTGGGATTGAGAGAAAGTGTGTGCTGACAGCGGCATCGAAGTGTGGGATTGGGAGAAAGTGTGTGCCGACAGCGGCATCAAAGTGTGGGATTGGGAGAAAGTGTGTGCTGACAGCGGCATCAAAGTGTGGGATTGGGAGAAAGTGTGTGCTGACAGCGGCATCAAAGTGTGGGATTGGGAGAAAGTGTGTGTTGACAGTGGCATTGACGTGTGGGATTGGGAGAAAGTGTGTGCTGACAGCGGCATCAAAGTGTGGGATTGGGAGAAAGTGTGTGCTGACAGCGGCCCATTCTTTCTTACCCATCTCTTCAGTATGAGAACCTTGCGATCAGGACACTTCCATCACTATCAGCAGCGGTGACTCGCTATCGTGGTCGCTTCTTTCGTCCTTGCTACGGAGAGAGTTACAAACCAAACAGTGTGATGTGATGACCTGTACCTGTGACCACCTGCACCCTGTTGCTTGCTTTATGGGAGGTTTGACCGTCAGTGGGACAGTCAACTACCGGAACGAAACGGAATTCTAATTTAAGAGGTTAAAGGGATAAACACAAAACTATTTTTTTTGTTGTTTGTTTGTTTTCTGATCTTTTACACCCGGCCCTCAGCCCAACGAAAAGTGAAGATCAAAGAGAGAGAGAAAAAAAGGCGAAACTTAAAATAATCAAAACAGCAAACTAAAACAGAAGCATACATGAAACGTATTAGTAAGTATTTATATACAGTTCAGTGAGATTATGAATATACAGTCATGGAAATAATTGTGGTATAATATTGTGTAATTTTCTCTTCTGATAAAACAAAAACAAAACCCAGACGCCTTGATTTTAATCAGTGTATGGTCAGACGAGTCTTCATCCTTTCTGTACTGAAACGTCATGTTCACATTTCAACCGTTCAGCAGTGTGAACAGAAAAAAAGAAATCATAAATATGTATACTATGTCTCCCTGCCATTGGGATATTCGGATTACAGAAACCTTCATCTTTTTTTGTCTAAACTTGCAGGGCAAGTTGGATGAAAACAAGGGGATCTGATTGCTTTTTACTGAATGATGATAGGGGCCATGTTTCAACGAGGAGTGTCGTTGATGCTCATCAAATCGCAACATTCAAATCACCAAGGAAACAAATCCGCCGTCATACACCCTTCCATATTTAGTCACGCCTCCGCACACGCGAACGCGCGAGGACACACACACACACACACACACACACACACACGTACACCCACGCCCCCCCCCCCCCCCCCCCCCCCCCCCCCCCCCCCCCCCCCACACACACACAGCTGCCCAGATCTAGTTTCGGTAACCGCCTGCATGACATGGTAACTGCGATACGAAGAGACAGGAAAGCCACAGTATTACGAAGTGTGTAGGCAGCGTAAGAGGTCAGGGCTGTGACACTGAAACCCATCTGTCAATAACTTTCTGTTTGGCCCTCTTTCACAGGTAAACGGGTATTGTATATCTGCTTGGCCTTCGTCTGTTTGTGTGTTTGTGTCGTCTGTATCTGTCCGTCTGACTGTCTGTCTGTCTGTCTGACTTTATGTGACTGTGTCTCTCCGCCTATCCGCTTTGTCTGTCTGTTTGTCTTTGGTTTGCTCACTGCCTCTGTTTACCTGTGTCCGTCTGTCTGTCTGTCTGTCTGCCCCCCCCCCCCTTCCAACCCCCCGCCCCCTCCTCCACCCTCTCTCTATCTCTCAGTCTCTCTTGGTGTGTGTGTGTGTGTGTGTGTGTGTGTGTGTGTGTGTGTGTGTGTGTGTGTGTGTGTGTGTGTGTGTCTGTCTGTCTGTCTGTCTGTCTGAGTTACCTTGTAATGATGTTTCGTTTCGGGTAATACATATATGCGCATGTGAAAAGTGAGTATGGGTGTGTGAGAGTGTAAATCCGTGCATGTGTGTGTGTGTGTGTGTGTGTGTGCGTGTGCGTGTATTTATGTATGCATGTGTATGTATATGAAGACACGCGCACAAACTAGTGCCCATGGGAGTGGGAATTAAGTGGAAGCATGGACGTGTGCCTGTGTGGTGTGGATGAAGCCAGCGACCAGGTGTGCAGTTGACATGGTCAGCTGGGAGGTTACAGTGTCAGTGCTGACTGCTGCCCACTACCTGTGTGGTGTGGATGGAGCCAGTGACCAGGCGTGCAGTTGGCATGGTCAGTGGGAGGCTACAGTGTCAGTGCTGACTGCTGTCTGCTACCTGTGTGGTGTGGATGGAGCCAGTGACCAGGTGTGCAGTTGGCATGGTCAGCTGGGAGGCTACAGTCTCAGTGCTGACTGCTGCCCACTACCTGTGTGGTGTGGATGGAGCCAGTGACCAGGCGGTGTGCAGTTGACATGGTCAGCTGGGAGGTTACAGTGTCAGTGCTGACTGCTGTCTGCTACCTGTGTGGTGTGGATGGAGCCAGTGACCAGGTGTGCAGTTGGCATGGTCAGTGGGAGGCTACAGTGTCAGTGCTGACTGCTGTCTGCTACATGTGTGGTGTGGATAGAGCCAGTGACCAGGTGTGCAGTTGGCATGGTCAGTGGGAGGCTACAGTGTCAGTGCTGACTGCTGTCTGCTACATGTGTGGTGTGGATAGAGCCAATGACCAGGTGTGCAGTTGACATGGTCAGTGGGAGGCTACAGTGTCAGTGCTGACTGCTGTCTGCTACATGTGTGGTGTGGATAGAGCCAATGACCAGGTGTGCAGTTGACATGGTCAGTGGGAGGCTACAGTGTCAGTGCTGACTGCTGTCTGCTACATGTGTGGTGTGGATAGAGCCAATGACCAGGTGTGCAGTTGACATGGTCAGTGGGAGGCTACAGTGTCAGTGCTGACTGCTGTCAACTACCTGTGTGGTGTGGATGAAGCCAGCGACCAGGTGTGCAGTTGACATGGTCAGCTGGGAGGTTACAGTGTCAGTGCTGACTGCTGTCTGCTACCTGTGTGGTGTGGATGGAGCCAGTGGACAGGTGTGCAGTTGGCATGGTCAGTGGGAGGCTACAGTGTCAGTGCTGACTGCTGTCTGCTACCTGTGTGATGTGGATGAAGCCAGTGACCAGGTGTGCAGTTGGCATGGTCAGTGGGAGGCTACAGTGTCAGTGCTGACTGTTGTCTGCTACCTGTGTGGTGTGGATGGAGCCAGTGGACAGGTGTGCAGTTGGCATGGTCAGTGGGAGGCTACAGTGTCAGTGCTGACTACTGTCTGCTACCCGTGTGGTGTGGATGGAGCCAGTGACCAGGTGTGCAGTTGACATAGTGGGAGGCTACAGTGTCAGTGCTGACTGCTGTCTGCTACATGTGTGGTGTGGATGGAGCCAGTGACCAGGTGTGCAGTTGACATGGTCAGTGGGAGGCTACAGTGTCAGTGCTGACTGCTGTCTGCTACTGTGTGGTGGGATGGAGCCAGTGACCAGGTGTGCAGTTGGCATGGTCAGTGGGAGGCTACAGTGTCAGTGCTGACTGCTGCCCACTACCTGTGTGGTGTGGATGGAGCCAGTGACCAGGTGTGCAGTTGGCATGGTCAGTGGGAGGCTACAGTGTCAGTGCTGACTCTGTCGCTACTGTGTGTGTGGATGGAGCCAGTGACAGGTGTGCATGGCATGGTCAGTGGGAGGCTACAGTGTCAGTGCTGACTGCTGTCCTACTGTGGTGTGGATGGAGCCAGTGACAGGTGTGCAGTTGGCATGGTCAGTGGGAGGCTACAGTGTCAGTCTGACTGCTGTCTGCTACTGTGTGGTGTGGATGAGCCATGACCAGGTGTGCAGTTGGCAT